>NC_135674.1:25772563-26075360 GCF_964188315.1 Podarcis muralis
ATCATCCTTCATCCAAAAATCTCTTGGCAATTCACAACATTAAAATACAAAATGAGAATACAAAATGCATTAAAAAAAACCAAAAAAAAAAACCAATAACCTTCCTCCTACAAACACATTTAAAAGGACATAGAATGCCTGGCTGAAGAAACACATTTTCAGCTGACCCCTAAAGATATATAATGCAGGTGCCAGGTGAGCCTTCCTGGGGAGAGCATCCCACAAATGGGGAGCCACTGCAGAAAAGGCCCCTTCTCATGTTGCCACCTTCTGGACCTCTCAAGGAGGAGGCACATGGAGAAGGGCCTCAGAGGATGATCTTGGGTCCAGGTTAGTTCATATGGGGAGAGGCAGTCCTTGAGGTACTGCAGTCCTGAGCCGTTCAGGCTGTAGAGGCCGAAACCAGCACTTTGAATCAGGCTTAGAGACTAACTGGCAGCCAGTGCCACTGGGTCACCCTCAGTGTAACACGCTCAAATTGTCTTGTCCCAGTGAGCGCAACCTGGTCACCAAACTCTGCACTAGCTTAAGTTTCCAAACCATCTTCAGAGGCTGAACTATGCATAGACAACAGAAGTTAGGCTTTCCCTGTCCAGATAAGGACATAGCTCCACACCACCAAGGCCACCTTAGCTTCAAGTGACAGCAATGGATCCAGGGCCCCAAGCTACATACCTGCTTCTTCAGAAGGACTGTGACCCCATCAAGAGCAAGAATCTGACCGGAGTTCTCCACTCATGTTCAAGCCACTTCCTAGCTTTTTTCCTAAGCTCTGGCGTATACCAGGGAGCCAGGTGGGCTCCATGAAGCAGGAGAAGGAACTCCGGGGCATTTGGTGTCAATGGTCTGAGTCATTTGGATATTCCAGGGCTTTGACAAGTGTGGCATGACCTTCAGCATGCAGAGCAGATGTTCTGCCACTGAGCTGGGGCCCTTTCCAGGTCCAGGTCCTGCTAGGTGTTACAGATCAGTTAAACGAGAGGCAACAGGGCTATGCATCTGATGTAAGGACTCTTTTCTCACTTTATAGGCAGGGCCCCAGGACTTCAGCAAGACCTACTGAGGATGCCTGCCTACCATGCACCCTGTAATTCCCCCCTGCCCCCAGCCAGACACACTGATGGGTGCCTTGTGGCTACATACAGCCACTTTAAAAAAAAAATGTGCACAGCACCTGACCTAACACCATTCTGGGATCTTTTAAAAGCACCTAAGAACCAGAGGTGCTTAGAAGGCTGGTCCCCACAGCCAGGTAAGCCCACCTGAGCCACCAATGGAGAAGGCCACCCACCAGCAAACACATGGGCCCCACTTAAACCTGGAGCCAGCCCTGCCATAACTCCACGGGGCAAATGCAAAGTGTCCTTCAGTGGCTTCTAGGTCAATTATCACCAACCTACTACTGTAAAAGGTTAAAGGTGTGCCAGTTGAACATATATTTAAGCCTTAATTGTCACTGACTAATTCTTTTTTTTAATAATTTTTTATTAAATTTTCCATTTTAACAATCCAATCAAATCACATTAAAGATTCCAAATTATACAAATACTTATCATATAGTCCAAATATTCTGCCAAATTATAAATTTTTATTGGGACTTCCCATGCTTCAAGTTGCGGGGGGGGGGGGGCTCTGATCATCTCATATCTCTGCTGCCTTGACTTTCCAATAGTTCCTTTAAATCTTCCTGTTGTTAAACTTCCTTCTTTCATGGCCTCTGAGTTGTTTCCACAGGCGAGATGAAGTAAGCAATGATGTGTTTCTGTGTGAATTGTTACAGCATCTCCTCACACGCTGGTGTTTATGCCAAATCAATCCAAAAGTCATTTCGCTGCTGGCAGACGCCATCTTCTCTCAGTTCCGATGAAATCAAATCTAGGCATTTGCTCATTAATTTTCCCAGATCGGTTGCATCAAACATTAGCCTTTCCAGGGGAGATTTGCCAAATCGGACTTAAAGTGCAGATATAATAACAAATTAAGAGCTCACCTCCCCCTATGACTATTTATCTCTGCAGCTCGGTCTTATCCCATAATGGCTGATCTCATTTAAATAATGCATCTCATCACCCTTCTCATAATCCGTCCAAAGTTTTTTTAAGTCTCTCCAGCGGCTAACAAGATCCTGCTTCTTTCTAATATCAATATTTGGAGGGTCTTTTATCTTCTTCCAAGCAATTCAACAAACAAAAGCTTTAATTATATAGTATTATTTCCACACAGTTTATATTTTCCAATCTCACTTGCTGTAAATAATGTAAACAGTTCTTGGGGGGGAGGGGATTTGTCAGGTATTGTAATAAATCATAGTAAAAAAGGCTTTACCCCCCCCCTTTTCCATTCCATTCCAACATACCAACTTAGATGTTATTCTTAGATGTTATTCTTTCTTCCTCTCCATCACTCTTGGCACCTCAGTGGCTGGCTTAATTGGCAGATTAATTTCCCCCTCCTCACTCGAAGTATGTCCAAAATTTAAATCCAATTTTTCATCTTAAGAAATGGAACTTGGTGCGCTTGCACCGAACTCCCTTGGGGGCTTTCCATCCAGTGCCCCCACCCCCTCCTTCTTTACGAACTTGGGGGTAGTTTATTGGGCATCTGCGGATGAGACTGCATCTTCCCTTACACCAGGAAGAATTTGGGAGGCTGATTACTCCCATCTCAGCCTCTAATTACCTTGTGGGAGCTGGAGCGATTGTATTGTCAGCCATCTTCCATGGCGCCTCAAGCGGAAGTGTCACTGACTAATTCTTGCATCTCCTTGCCATTCTGCTCCCACCATACCGTTTCCCCCAACTAAGATTTCAATTCAGGCATCTGGCAGAGTGAGCTGGAGCCGCAGCAATAAATTTCTTGGCCTTTAAGGTTCCCTTGGAAGGAAGGCAGGAAAGAAGGAGGGAAGTGCAATGAATTGTTTCAGCCTCCCTACCTCCTCCTCGAGCTCCAGGGACAGTTTGTGGGGGTAGCTCAGCAAGGCTGGCTTTGGAGACCCCACCACCCACCACCCAGCTGCAAAGCAAACGCAGCCCACAGCGGGAGAGCAACAATGGCTGCTTGGCTCATCTGCACTCTTATCTGAGTCCCTTCCTGGGCCAAGCATCTCGCCCAGTTCTCAACACAGTGTCTTGCTGGGCACATCCCCCGTCCAACATCCCTGAGGGAGGGAGGGAAAACCACCCCGTTGTTTGCACACAAAAAGGCCAGCGTCTCTCAGGAGGCTGCTGTCGATACATTTTGCCCTCCAAGACACAGTATGTGCACCTCCAGCTGCCGTGGCTCTCCAGGGTCTCAGGAAGGGGGTGACCCCAGCCCTACCTCAAGATGAGGCCATTGGGGATTGAACCAGAGAACTTCTGCATGCAAAGCAGGTGCTCTACCCCCGGACCTGTGGCCCTTCCTCTGTCAAGACTTGCAAGATGTGCTTTGAATACATGAAACTCCCCAAAAACACTTTGGGGCCTCTCCAAACCAGGGACACACACACACACACACACACACACACACACACACACACACACACAGTCAGGTGTCTTCTGCAATAGTAATAGCTCATTAGTGGTGGATTTGTTCTGGACAAAGTTCTCCCAAAGTTCCCATATTTTTGACACCTGGAGGGGCATCTCCTGTGTTATAGCTCAACAAAAGTGGGACAAAACAAACAAATAAGCAAATAGGAACATTTGTGGTATGCAATGTTGCAGGATTTCAGCAGGAAGTTATGGGACAGGCACTGATTGGAAAGGAAGCAGTTTGTACCTATAAACGTTTCAGTGAGGACATACCGCACCAAGTATAGCAAGATTGCCCATAAGTACTCAGATGCCTCCACGAGGAGGACAGGTCATCACAAACATGCCCTCAAATGCAAAGCAAATCCTGGCATCCCCGCTGCCCAAGGCGGCTGCCAGCACAGCCAAGCCAGGGGTTCAGCTTCTCCAGGGACACCACCCGCAGAGAACAGTCTTCGGTCTAGGAGGCAGAAGTGAAACTGAGGATGGACGGGTGAGTGTCAGGGGGCACCTCCCCCCCCCCCCACAAAAAAGGAACAGTTCAGTAAGCGGGGCAGTTTATTATTAGTTTAGTGTACGTACTTAGATATCTGTGAATTGTCCCATTGTATAGTTCTCTGGGCAAAGCAGAATAAACAGTTTATTCCAACCCCCTGAAAGGGTTCAGCTGAGTGGATGGAGAATATTACCATATGTGGTGGACGTGTGATAAAGTGAAGCCATTTTGGGAGTCGATTTATAATGAGCTTAAGAAGATAGTAAAATATACCTTCCCCAAAAAGCCAGAGGCTTTTCTACTTGGCTTGATGGGAAAGGAGATTACCTGTAAGATAAAAGATCAAAGATTATTCATGTATACCACAGCTGCTGCAAGGACTTTGTTGGCCCAAAATTGGAAATCACAAGA
This sequence comes from Podarcis muralis, assembly GCF_964188315.1. Classification (NCBI taxonomy): domain Eukaryota; kingdom Metazoa; phylum Chordata; class Lepidosauria; order Squamata; family Lacertidae; genus Podarcis; species Podarcis muralis. The sequence continues at coordinate 25,776,983 of NC_135674.1, forward strand.
AGTTCCTACCATTGCGGAGTGGCAGGCGAAGATGACAGACTATGCGGAGTTAGCCAAACTGACCGGAAGGATTCGGGATCAGGACGATCAGAGATTCCAGGAAAATTGGAGTAAATTTATTGTATATTTAAAGGACAGCTGTATAAATCTAAAGACACTAGCAGGACTGAAGTAACTCCTACAATGTAGATGATAGAAGATGTGAAAAGATAAAATACGCGAATGGATTTGATAAGGGATACCAACTGAAGGGAGGGAGGGAAGTCACAAGCTCGGCAGAGCAAAAATGTTTATATGTTGATTAATGTATTGAAAGAAAGAATGTGTAAAGAAAATAATAAAAATTTATTGGGGGGGGGAAGGGTTCAGCTGAAACACAGGACAGTCAAAAATACCACAGCAAAATCCAAAATATAGCAGAGAAAGTAAAACTGACTCCCAATCAAGCTTGTCATAGTCCCAAAAGCTCTGGGCAGTGTCAGTTTGGACAAAGTTACATTATGCCATTCCCTCATTTCTCCCTCTGCCCCACAAAAGAGTGCTACTTGCTACCTTGACCCTCTTTCAAGCTCCCCTCAGTCCACCTGCTTCCTCAAAATGTTGCTACTCTCCTGCAACAGACACCTTGACAGTGTTGGGATTTTTATATCTCACCAGCTGCAAGGAGCAGCACAATGGTTGTTGACATCATGTGATGTCTGTGAGCGTGAGACAGGAAGTCTCTGCTTGTTCTCATGTAACTGGAGAGTTACTTTCGCTTCTGAGTGAAGCGGGTGTTGAGTCGTACTTCTGTGCTTGCTGCTCAGGAGAGCAGACATGTTGGATGAGAGCTGCGTGTACAGTCTGTAAATAAAGTAGTGTGTAGACTGCTGGCTGGTTCTTTCTTCTGTGATGGGATACCAGAAGACGAGTGTGCTACTCTCAGGATGGAGGGGTCGCTTATTACCCGTCTCTCTGGACTGAGGGCAATTTCCAGCCAGAGAGTAGCACCCTTCCTGGGGGCGTTTTTCCAACAGACAGTGTTGTGGAAATTACGGGGGGGGGGGCACATCTTTCAAGTTGTTAAATGTTACAAATATTATGCATAAATATATCCTTTCAACTTGACAGCTCAGGGAAGTTACCTAGCTTTAACAATAATCTAAAATCATCTCTTTTGCCAGTTTCCTCCATTTCAATTCCGTAACAACAGTGTTGGCAAAAGTGAGCAGAGTATTTCATGGACTGTGAAGATGCACACACACACACACACACAGCCCTATGCTTCCTCCCGAGAGCTCTGGCTTCTGCACCCATTGTGCAAGGCACTTATAATAGAAAAAAGATGGGTGTGGAACTAGGGAAGCAGAGGACACCGGGATTCTCCAGCAGAGAGTGGCAATAAAGCAGGAGCCAGGAGAAAGATTACTCAGGGAATGGGAGGTGGAGTTGCAGGAGACTTCCAAGACCCAACATTCCTGCCTCAGCCAATGCATAATCCCAGGAGCTGCCCCACTCAAGCAGTTCCTGTTGCTAGCAGAGGGCCAGTGTGGTGTAGTGGTTAAGAGCAGTATGTGTTTGGGGTCTGGATGTGGGTCCTAAAGATAATGTGTATTTCAAATGATTAAATATATTGAAATACAGAACTGGCTCTAAGTTCATTCACAAAACTTTTTGTTTTTTTGGCATTCTCAATATAGGGGGTTCCTTTGCTTTCTAAGTTCACATTTCCTGAGGCATGCTTTAGAAATGCCTGCAGCTGAGAGATCCAAAATGATAAAATACATCCTTTAATAAAATGCAGTCAGGATGTGTCAGGGAACTGCCATTGGGAGAGAAGGAGAGAAGATTCTGCTAGCGACTGACGGAGCCATGCTTAAGGGGCTCCGTTATGGACAGAGGTTTGCGGACTTAACCAAACTCTGAGGGACTAGGATTTTACGCACAAGCAGCTCATCATCCCATCACAGCAATCCGACAGTCCCTGAAAGCAGCTTGTGCAGGGAGAGGCATCATGAGCAACCCAGCCGAAACCGGAGAAGCAGGAGGAGCTGGAGCGGGTCCAAGCCTGGAAGAAAGGTACAGGGTGTTGGAAGTCCAGCTAGCGCTGCAGACGGCGAGGCTCGAGGAGAGGAGGGCTCAGGATGCAGAAAAGGGAAAAACCACCCCGCTCGCAAGAAAGGTACCAGGATTGGTGCAGAAGTTTGGGGGGGATCCCAGGAACTATCAAGCCTTTAGGACAGAGATGCAATATGCCCTCAATCTGCAGTTTGATGACTTTCCCGAAGAGGAATCGCGAGTGGCTTTTGTGATTGGCCATCTCGAAGGGGGGGCGGGCGAAAGACTGGGTTAGGCCCCTAATGGCAGTGAATAATGACGTCCTAAAGGACACGAGGAAGTTTTTTCGCGCCATGGACCTGATGTTTTCCAGTGACATTGAGCAGGGAGTGGTGCGCAGACAGTTAATGGCTTGTAAACAGGGGAGCCGATCTGTCCGTGAGTACTGGACTGAGTTTACCATGTTGATCCATAAATTGGGGTGGGATCTATCAGCGGAACCCATACAAATGCTTTTCGAAGAAGGGCTTTCTTCGGCTGTGAAAGACGAACTTTCCCGGGCGCCCAGGGCGGAGTCTATGGACCAGCTGACCAAATCCGCGCTGACCATAGGAGCACGCCAGGAGGCGAGAGCTTTGGAGAGGCGGGAAGGGAAAGGGGAACGTTGGAGGGATTTCCGCATTCCAGAGATTCCAGAGGCACCTTTCCCGCCAGGAGAGCCGATGGAAATTGGAACAGCGCGCGCGCGCGCAGTTTCAAATCCCAGTGAAGGGCGGAAGAAGGAGGGGAAGAGCGCCAAGAAATGTTATCTCTGCCAACAGCCAGGTCACTTTGCCAGAGTTTGCCCACAAAGAAACGAATGGCAAGGGATGGCGGGAGCTGTTGGGGGAAAGGAGGAGGATGGCAAGGAGCAAGTAAAAGCCAACGCCTGGCTGCCACCGTCGGGGCACAGCAGCCAGGCCAAAGAGCAGTGAAAGTGCCCACGCCGGAACCTCCAAGACCAGCCCTAGTGATAGAGGTGTTGCTAGAGCTGCCAAACGGACACCCACTAAAGATAAAGGCGCTATTGGACTCAGGCAGCTCCTGTAATTTCATGAGTAAGGAATTTGCAGCTGAACACCAGATACAGACTATCCCTTTAAGTAACCCCTTGCAGGTGACCATGATCGATGGGAGGGAGCTGTTGGGAGGAGAAGTTAGCCAACAGACCGTCCCAATGATAATGAAGGTGGCAAGGCACACCGAACGGATAGCGTTTAATGTGGCTACCTTGGGAGGAGCTCCCATTATTTTGGGGATGAGCTGGCTAGCGCTACATGATCCGCTAGTGGGCTGGCATCAGAGAGTGGTCTCCTGTGGGTCAGCACATTGCCTATAACACTGCAAAGAGGGGAAGGCTCCGTAAGGGGCCAGAGCCACTCTAGCAGGGACGGAAGTAACGGACAAAGGGAAGGTGCCCCGGCAATACGCCGACCTGGGCAACGTCTTCAGCGAAAGGGAAGCAGACAAACTACCGCCGCATAGACCCTTTGACTGTCAAATCAATCTACTCCCTGGGGCCCAGCTCCCAGTGGGCAAGCTGTACGCCATGTCAGACAGGGAAATGCAGGAGTTAAGGGAGTTCATTGACAAAAACCTGAAGCGAGGTTTCATCAGAGAGTCCAGAGTGGGGCAGCCCAGTGTTTTTTGTGGACAAAAAAAACACGGATAAACCAAGGCTTGTAGTGGACTAGCGGGCCCTAAATGCAGTGTTGGAACCAGTGGCTTTCCCCATGCCCAGAATTGATGACATTTTGACCAGGGTGAGGAAGGGAAAGATTTTTACTAAACTGGACCTGAGGGGGGCGTACAACCTGATACGAATAAGGAAGGGGGATGGATGGAAAACCACCATGTTCACCCCTTTGGGGGCTTTTGAATATCTCGTTATGCCCTTCGGTCTACAAGCAGGCTCAGCGTGTTTTCAATCGTTTATGAACCACGTCCTGGGACCTTTGCTCTACAAGAATTGCGTGGCCTTCTTAGATGACGTGTTGGTATATTCAGAGAATGAGGAGCAGCATGTAAGGGACGTCCGGGAAGTGTTGGGCACACTGCAAGCAAACCAGCTGTGGGTGAAACTGGAGAAGTGTCAGTTTCATACCAAGGAGGTGGAATTCCTGGGGTACCGCTTGTCAGACAAGGGATTGGCCATGGATCCAGGCAAGGTCCAAGCGGTACTGGAATGGAAGACACCGAAGACCAAGAAGGATGTGCAAAGATTCCTGGGGTTTGGAAACTTTTATCGGAAGTTCATCAAGAACTTTGCCCACTTGACGGCTCCCATTACTGACTGTCTCAGCAGCAAGAAGAAATTTGTTTGGACGGCGGAGGCGGAGCGAGCATTTGAAGAACTGAAAAAGGCGTTCGCTTCGGAAGAACAGCTCCTGCATGTGGATTTACAAAAACCGATGAGAGTAGAAACTGATGCATCAGACCGGGCGGTAGGGGCGGTCCTTCTCCAGCCGGGAAAGAGTAAGTCGGAGTGGAGACCGTGTGCCTTCTTCTCGCGAAAGCTGAATAAATCCGAGAGGAGCTACACGGTGTATGACCGAGAACTACTCGCCATTCACGAAGCGTTCCGGAGATGGAGGCACTTACTAATTGGTGCACAACACAAGGTGCAAGTGTGCACCGACCACAAGAATTTAGAGTATTGGAGAACGGCACGAGTACTCAACCAACGACAAGTGAGATGGGCCCAGGAGTTCTCCAAATTCCACTTTGAAATTTGTTACGTGCCGGGCCCAGAAATCGTCAGGGCGGACGCTCTCTCACGTAAACCTGAATATTTGGAGGGGGAGGGAGCACCCGAAGAGAGACATATCATCCCAGAGGACCGCTGGGTGTGTGGGGCGGCATTGGTGGGGCAAAGAGAACTGGTAGAGGGAATGGAGAATGATGAATACGCCCAGGATAAGCTCAGAGGTCTTAGGAGGGAGGGAGAGAACCCCGGAGGTTTTGAGGAAAGAAACGGGGCATTGTATTACAAAGGGGCACTGTATATACCCGAAGGAGAATTGAGGGGGAGAGTACTCAAGCAGTTGCACGACAGCCCCACAGTGGGGCATTTTGGGCAACACAAGACCATGTGGTTGGTTACCAGGGAATTTTGGTGGCCCAAGGTGAGGGAAGATGTACGGGAGTATGTAAGAGGGTGTGACCAATGCCAGCGAGCCAAAGGGGAGAGGCGGGCGCCGGCGGGGTTATTAGAACCCTTACCCACACCAGAACGACCATGGGAGGCGGTATCGATAGATTTTATGACTGATCTACCGAAGTCCAAGGGGAAAACAGCCATCATGGTCGTAGTAGACCTGTTAACAACGATGTGCCACTTTGTAGCATGCTCACATGCAGTCACGGCGGAAGAGACAGCGAAATTGTTTGTAGAACACATTTTTAGGTTGCATGGCGCCCCCTTGAGGGTGGTCTCAGACAGAGGCAAACAATTTACGTCCAGGTTCTGGAGGAAGCTCATGAGCTTACTGCACGTAGAGGTCAATTTTTCGACTGCCCGGCACCCTGAAACCAACGGGCAGGCGGAAAGAGCAAACGGTATCCTCCAACAATACCTGAGGTGTTATGTCAATGACAGAGAGAACGATTGGGTCGAAAAGTTGGCGCTGGCAGAATTTGCCTACAATAATGCGGAGAATGTGTCCACCGGGATGAGCCCCTTTTTGGCTAATTATGGGTGTCACCCCAGGGCATTTCCAGGGGGAGGAGGGGAGAGATGGAGCGTCCCGGCGGCCGAACATTTTGTAGAAGAAATGGAAGCGATCCATCGTCAGCTCCAACTCAACTTAGAAAGGGCCAAAGAAGAATATAAGAGGCAGGCAGACAAGAACAGAAGGGAAGGTGAAACCATAAGGGTGGGGGATCAGGTGTGGCTGTCAACCCAAGGGTTGCCGTTCAAAGGGGGTTGTAAGAAATTGAGACCCAAAAGATTGGGACCATTTGAGGTCATTCAACAGGTCAACCCAGTGGCCTTCAAACTCCGGTTACCGAACCACATGAAACTGCACCCAGTATTCCATAGGTCATTACTGTCACCGTATAGGGGGGGACGTGAAGGGGTGTCCACACGTGGACCAGTCTTAGAAGAAAGGGAACGCAGCAGCCATGTGGCGGAAATCCTTGACTCCAGGTGGAAGGGTAATCAGGTGGAGTATTTGGTAGCGTGGGAAGGGGAACCGGAGTCGGAAAACACCTGGGTAACGGCAGAGGATGTCAATGACGAGGTCTTAATAGAAACGTTCCATCAAAGGTTCCCGAGGAAACCTCAGTCTGTAGCGAGGTTCCGGAGGGAGTACTTTGGCACCACCGACGAGGAGGAGGAACTGGAAGGATTCACGGAATCGGAGTTGGAAGAAGGAACAGACTCCGATGAGGAGGAGTACTTAGAGACCAGGAACAGCAACCGGTGGAGGGAAATGTTCGAGACTTCGGAAGATGAGGGAGGTTCTTTCAGGGGTTTTGCTTCCTCACCTCCCATAGAGGAGGGGACGGGAGGGGGTGAAGGGGGCCCTGGAGGGGAGGTGGATGTCAGGGAACTGCCATCGGAAGGACAGGAGGTGGAAGGGCTCACGGAGGTTGGGAGAGACTTAGCAGCTGAAGAGGGAACCAGCAGGGGGAGAGAAGGAGCTCCGAGGGAAAGTGAGTCGGAGGGATGGCTCAGAGACACTTCCAGTGAAAACAGTGGGGAGGTGTCAGGACCTCCTATAGGGACACCCACTCCTCGCCGCAAACTGTCGCGCCGAGAGTCCAGAAGACGCATTTCCGTTAAGGAGCTTTTATGCTGGAAGAGATTCCGTAAGCGCCCACTGTTGGATTCTGCTAGCGACTGACGGAGCCATGCTTAAGGGGCTCCGTTATGGACAGAGGTTTGCGGACTTAACCAAACTCTGAGGGACTAGGATTTTACGCACAAGCAGCTCATCATCCCATCACAGGATGCAAAGAAAGAAAGAAAAAAAAGAGCGGTGGACTGGTAATCTGATGAACGGGGTGTGTGTCTCCGCTCCTCCACATGCAGCTGCTGGGTGACCTTGGGCTAGTCACACTTCTCTGAAGTCTCTCAGCCTCACTCACCTCACAGAGTGTTTGTTGTGGGGGAGGAAGGGAAAGGAGAATGTTAGCCGCTTTGAGACTCCTTCGGGTAGTGATAAAGCAGGATATCAAACCCAAACTCCTCCTCCTCCTCCTCTTCTTCTTCTTCTTCTTCGTGCTCCTTATTTGCAAAGACGTTAATTACGCCTGGCCACCTAACAAACCTAGAGGGGAAATAGGCCCCCATTGTTGCCATTTTGCAGATGAGCAACTGAGCACGAGTCTAGGCAGACGGGCCCCAAGGGCAGCGGTTGAATCTGCAGCCAGCCAACCCAGACCTCAGAGACTACCACTTTCTCTTTCAACCTTGCCAGGAGTCTCCTCTTCCCTCCCTGTCCTACAAGGGTGTAAGCAAAGCACTATCTCTTCCAGCCCAGAGTGCAAACAAAGTAATACCTGTTTCAAAGTGTGTGCATGGTGCAAACAAGGAAGAAATGAACATGAACAAAGTGCAATTCCCACAGTCTCTTTTTGTCATGAGATCACCTCTTTGCACATGCAGACTGAGAGTTTGCTTTAAGGACCTTCATCTCATCCAGGAGACCTAAGCAGAGACAGCTCACACCAATCAAAACATGATGCTACTGGAGCCCGCTGCTTGATGGTGTTAGGCAATGAACCTCGGTTCACAGCCAAAAAGAGGTATAATCCGTGGGGGGGGGGGGCTAGTGTGGAAAGGAGAAGGGCTTTTAATTGTCTTTGGAAACCTTCATAACAGCAGGATGCAATGTGGGCTAGAACTCCACTGCTTGAAGCTGACAATTAACTCCTTGGTAGTTACAGAAAGTATCTTTTCTGGCATCAAAGCTTTCCAAGAGGAATTAGGCTGGGGGGTGAGAGACACCTACAAGCCCATGTCACTCTGACCGATGACCTTTGGTGCACAGCACTCCAACACAAAGAGCACTGGTCCCAAGTAGCTATTTAGAGGTGCAAATTGTTTCAAGGTCTGGGTAACGTGCCTGGCTTGTGTAACAAGGGTGCTACAGAGTTCAGGGAGTACAGAGGAAATGAGTGCCTTGAACTGCAAGTGGAACAGGCCAAGGACACAAGAAGAGCCCTGCTTGTTCAGGCCAAAGGGGCCCATGCAGTCTGGCATCCAGCTCTCAGTGGACAACCAGGTGCATCTATTGGTAAACCAGCAAGCAGGATTCAATCACAGCAGCCCTCTGTCCCCTCCTGTGATTTCCAGCAACTGGCATTCAGAAGCATTCCTGCCTCCAACTGTGGAGGCAGGGCAGAGCCATTGTGGCACGTAGATGTCAATAGCCCTCCTATCCATGAATCAAGAACTCCACAAGATTTGAAAATCTCAAGCCAAATTCTTCCATGCAAGTCACCAGGAGGGTTTTGAACACACCAGTTTTGCCTCCAAAGGAGGGCGGGGTCTGTGTGTGTTGGAAGACGTGCAGCCTCCGCCAGAGGCAGGTTTAGGGGAGCGGGACCAGTTCAGTTGCGCTGGGTGCAGAGCACCGTTAGGGACACTGCAACTATGTTGAGGAGGCGGAGGGGTGTTGAATTTGGGCGTTGCACAGGTCACCCATTGCCTCTGCTCCCAAACCAAGGAGAGCCCTGTGGAGCTTGGGGCTGCCAACTGCTTTCACTGCCCTTGCTTCTGCACCATTGAGAGCAGCCACAAAAAGGGGGAAGGGCAGAGGAGAGGCAGAGGCTTTCCCAAGCACCTGATCTCCAAGCCGCAGAAATGTCTGCAGGTGCTCAGCCTGCTGTTTGCAGTGTGTATGTGTGTGTGTGTGTGTGTGTGTGTGTGTGTGTGTGTGTGTGTGTGAGAGAGAGAGAGAGAGAGAGAGGGAGGGAGAGAGAGAGCTATATTCCATGCCAAGGATCATTAGGAATAAGAGTGAAAATAAAACTGCCAGTACCATACTGCCGCTATGCACCTGGAATACTGGTTGCCTCATCTTAAAAAAGGACAGTGTAGAGTTGGGGTGTATGGCATGTTAGGGGAGGGGCAGTACCTCAGGTGGGGGGAACACATGATGCTCCTTCTGAGGTAGTTCATCCCCCTTTGGTCCCCACCCGGCACTCAGCTCTCAACTGTGGCTCCCAGAAGCTGTCAGCATGAGACAGGAGCCACAAGCCCAGCAGCAATGGCTTCGACTGGCTGGCTAAATCAGGTGAGGGGAGCTAATTGGTTTCAAACCCTCAGTGAGTTAGGAACTTCCCCTGCATGCGAAGACAAGGTTCTCACGCATTGAACAGATGAGACCAAGAGCGGGTCAAGAAGGCAGTTTCTGCCTGTGCTGCAGAGGAAAGTGAGGCGTAGGTGGGGCTTGTCCACCTGGGAAGGGAGCCCATCTAGAAGAAAGAAAACTGATCTTAAACATCTGCTGCCTTGCAAGATATCTTTGGGAGGAAAAAAGGCTAAGGAGCAAACCCGACTCAAATGTGGAGTGTGGCGCCTTGCACGCCTCCTTCCGGCAACTCCTGCAGCCAAGCTGGTGCCAAACGTCTTGCTCTGCTCTCCTTTGGAAGCAGGCTGAGAGTATCATCTGGGCAGCCCAGAACCTCCAGACACACTGCCTGGGTTTGCATCCCAGGGAGGTCACTTTGGTGCTGCTAAAAAGAAGCAGCTTGCCTTCTCGAGACAGATGGATGACAACCACAAGGTGGAAAAGGTGCAGAAAAGGGCAACTCAAATGATAGATTGGATGGAGTGACTTGCCTATGAAGAAAGGTTGTAACTTTGGAGACTTTTTCGTTTATAGAGAAAAGGCAAGTCAGAAGCGTCATGACAGAAGCTTGTAAAATTACACATGGTGTGGAGGAATTCCAATGAAGTTGAATATTGGAAGATATTGGAAGAAAAGAAAAGAAAAGTTAAACTATGGAACTCCCTGCCACGGGAGGCAGTGATGGCCACCCACTTGGATGGCTTGAAAAGAGGACCGCGCAAATTCATGGAGGAGGAAGAGAGGGCTGTCAATGGCTTCTAGCCAGGATGGCTCTGCTCAGCCTCCAAAGTTTCCCATCCTAGGCATCTGACTGGCTGCTCTGAGGGCAGGATGGTGGACTCAATGGACCACTGGCCTGATCCAGCAGCCTCTTCTTGTGCTGTTATGATCACTCAAAATGAAACATGTCCACAAGTCTCTCTGAGAGGCTGCTATGGATGCAGCCACTGCAGCGGGGGGGGGGGGGGAGAGTTGCCGAGGGCACAATTATTTGGTGAAGATTGGATGTGTCCCCTCGACAATTGGGAAGGGACAAAGCTGGGCCAGGAGATGACAATCAAAACCTTTCACAAATTGAAGGGGTTAATAAGAGGTTAACACCCTTCAGATGTCACAGTGACTGACCTATCCCCTCCCCCAACCACCACCAAGATCATCAGGAAAACAAGATGTTGTTTAATTGCCTGCCTAGATGTCAGTTCAGCACAACAGGCTTGCAACTTTCTCCTTCTCCTTCTCAGTCCCAAGAACTGGGTGTGCAGGACATTTAACCCTACCTAAAAGAAAGCAAAAAATGCAAAGAACTAACTTTGCTCCTTGCACAGCCTTGCCAATGGATGTTATCTGACTACAACTCCCGTCGCTGCGGACCTCTAGCCATGTTGGCTGGGGCTAATGAGAGGAATCTGTCAATTTCAGTTTCTTGTTTTTCTAATATTAAATTCAGCTTTCCACATTTCCACAAGTAAAAAATAAGAAATCCTCATGAAAATTCATCAGCATTTAATTGTGAATTTCACCTAACAAACACTATTTTTAGATGCACCTTTGATGAACTTAAAACATTCCTGCAATCAGTTTCCCCAAACATAATGCATTTCTATATCTAATTTTACTAATGCATGCCTTTTTAGGCACACCTCCTCCTAATGTAGGGACGCGGGTGGCGCTGTGGGTAAAAGCCTCAGCGCCTAGGGCTTGCCGATCAGAAGGTCGGCGGTTCGAATCCCCGCGGCGGGGTGCGCTCCCGTTGCTCGGTCCCAGCGCCTGCCAACCTAGCAGTTCGAAAGCACTCCCGGGTGCAAGTAGATAAATAGGGACCGCTTACTAGCGGGAAGGTAAACGGCGTTTCCGTGTGCGGCTCTGGCTCGCCAGAGCAGCGATGTCACGCTGGCCACGTGACCCGGAAGTGTCTCCGGACAGCGCTGGCCCCCGGCCTCTTGAGTGAGATGGGCGCACAACCCCAGAGTCTGTCAAGACTGGCCCGTATGGGCAGGGGTACCTTTACCTTTACCTTTTACCTCCTAATGTATGCATTCTTGTACACACTGGATGGAGAACCGCATTACTTAATTCAGAGAAGTACAAATTTTGAAAGATAATTGTGCTTCAACTCATTTAGAATCACAGATTTGTAGGGTTGGAAGGGACCCCAAGGGTCATCTAGTCCAACCCCCTGCAATGCAAGAATCTCAGCTAAAGAATCCATGACTGATGCCCATCCAACTTCTGCTTAAAAACCTCCAAGGAGAGTCCACACCTTCTGAGGAAATCTGTTCCACTGTTGGATAGCTCTTACCGTCAGAAAATTCTTCCCTAATGTTTAGGCAGAATCTCCTTTCTTGTAACTTGAATCTGATAGTTTGGTCCCTGCCCTCTGGAGCAGCTTGCTCTATCTTCCATGTGACAGCCCTTCAGATATCTGAATATGGCCACTTCAGTCTCCTCTTCTCCAGACTAAACATCACCAAATCCCTCAAACATTCATTTTAAGTCTGGGTCTCAAGAACCGTTATCATTGGTCGCCCTCCTCTGCCCCCGTTCCAGCTTCTCAATATCCTTCTGAAGGATACTGTTATTGGTTCAAATTGTGTGAACTGGGTACTTTTTCATCAAAATGCAGACAAAAATTATTCTCTCCCTTATAGTTAATTGGACTGGAGATTCCCCCTATTACTTGGCATTCCAAGGGAAATGGGTGGTTTCATCTAGGTTTAGCTCAACTAGATTCAAAAACCATCCACATAAGTTAAGCACAAACTCCACAGTGGATAGGCTGTCCCCACCTGCCCCAGCCAACCTCCGCCACAAATCTATAGGCAAATCAACAAAATGAGCCCATCCAGATGGAGCTGTAAATGTATCATAACTTTCAGTTTTAGTATCAGATAATATTGCTGCTGAAACATCGCATTGTTGTTCCTGTATACACATTGCTATAAGAAGCGGGGGTATATTATTATTACTGTTTTTTCATTGTTCTGGTGTATTTTGCTATTTTGCTGGGAAAGCTATGGTTTTCCCAGTAGTGACGTATGGAAGTGAGAGCTGGACCATAAAGAAGACTGACCACCGAAGAATTGATGCTTTTGAATTATGGTGCTGGAGGAGACTCTTGAGAGTCCCATGGACTGCAAGAAGATCAAAACCTATCCATTCTTAAGGAAATCAGCCCTGGGTGCTCACTGGAAGGACAGATCCTGAAGCTGAGGCTCCAAGACTGATGAAATTGTTGGAAAAGTAATAAATATCATTTTTAAAAAAATAAAAAACAGCTTTCAATTTTTTTGCATGCCAGGCCCAGAAGTGTTGCACTAAGGCTCAAACTCTGTTTGAAAGGAAAAGGAGTGTGTGTGGGTTTTTAAATTGAATTTGTTATTATATATTATCAACTGCATGATAGTAAGACAGCTTCTAAACAGTTAACAAAAATATACAACAGAACATTAAAATGATTGATAAAACACAGTTAAAAGCAGGTATTTAAGAGTATTCAAAAGATGATTAAAGTCAGCAGTGGTTAAAAGGAAGTAAATCACATGCAGCTTCTATGTGTTCAGATGGGCTGTTTACAACAGCCCTAACGAAAATGTTTTGAGCAGTTGCCGGAAAGAGTACAGTGAGAGCCCCTGCCTCCTGGTGTCAGTGGGGGGGAATTGAAAAATTGGGGGGGGGGGGGGGCGGGACCAGGCTTTTTTATGTTTTTTCCCAAAGCCGTTTTTTTCCAAGAAAAATTGAAAAAAATGTGTGGAATATTCAAACTATATCAAACTATTTTTAAAAAAAAATTCCAGGGGAAAAGAGTTTTGGGGAAAAACAGAAAAAAACCTGGGTTTTTTTTCGATTTTTCCGGGGGGGGGGGAGGGTTTCCAGGCTTTCCCATCTCTAGGTATCAGGGTGGTTATAGGTTATCCCACTTTCAGAACAGTTTGCCCCTGCAAAAGTTTCAGGGAGCACAACTGGTGCAGGCCCCATAACTTCCTGCTGAAATCCTATAACATTTCATACCAGAAATGTGAGGGCTATTGTGTGGGCTGGGGCGTCTTTTCATTCAGCATCTGTTGCACAAGAGTTGCTCCTTCAGATAGTAATAGCACAATAACACTGTAGAACAACTAATAAAGCAGAATGATATTTGGAAAGTCTGGTGCAACTCCACCACGAACGCGCTCTTATTGTGTCAGTGAAATGCTGCAAAATAGAACCCACACACCAGTCTGGAGGGAGAGCCCAGACACTGCAATTGTCCAATCTATCGGCAGGAGGCGGGGAGTGGAGTGGAGGGGGTCTTTGCTTCTACCACCAAGGCACTGTAGCACCCTGCTTGTGGTTAACGCTTAGCTGGAATAAAATATTCAACGCAGCAATAGAGAAATTAAAATAATAATTTATTTGTCAGACAAATAAATGATAGGCACAGTGGTATATGGTTACCAAAAGCTCTGCCCACTCCAGCCCTGATGGCCAGCACTTATATTTCCTCAGCCCAGCCCCCTTGCTCCTCCTTTGGCTGCCTCTGTCCAATCAGCCTGGTTGAAATGCCTATTGGCTGTCTGCTAGAACCAATCATAAAAGATACACCCATTTCCTATTACCTTTTATGGGAGACAAAGAGCTATATTTCCTTCTATCCATAAATGGCAGACAAGTAGCCATATATCTTACATTTGCCTCGACAAGGCACCTTAATTACCAGATCACCTGTTGCCCCTGTTGCCCCTGCATTCCAAAACAAATGGCTAAAACAGATGGCTCATGGTATTAAATTCTATCTAAACAGAGATCTTGGGTTCACATTCTCACACACCATCAATGAAATAAGAATCTAACATAAGAATCTAACATTTCTTACTTTCTAAATCCTTTGCATAATTACATTAAGCCAATAAATCTCATACATAACATAGATAGCTTTTTAGAAGAAAAGGCCTTTGCAAAGTAAAAATGGAACTCAGTAAAAACAGCTTCAAAAGAAGCCTCTTCAGTTTACACCCACCTTTCCCAGCCAGCTGCTTTTCCCATTAACTCTTCCCAAAATTTATTGCCCTTTAACTCTCTCAATATACCTTAAACCTTAGGAAAATATGGCTAGAGTCTGATGGGAGGCACATGGTATTATTTTCTGTTAAACAATAAATCTTACTATTTACCAACTCTTAATTAGTGTTTTTGCAGCTTGATTGTATTCTGTAATATATAGGGTCAGTGTAACATTTGCTCCCAGCCTGTAATTTCCTTTTTTACAACTTTGAGAAACTTGTCTCCTACTACTGCTATAAATCAGGGGGGCCCTTGTTCAGGAGAGCGGGAAGATAAACAACTGCCAAAGTACTTAGCCAGCTGCTTTCTGCCTGGCATGAAGCATACAAACATTTGCAAATATATCTTTAAGCTCATTTTAAAATACAGGCCTTGATCAGATGCCTCAGCACTTTCCTGCCCTCTCCAATTATTTCAGAGTCACTTTTGCAAAACATTTTCCATCTCCCACAGTTTGAACACAACACCACTCCCCGCCCCCGTGTCGACTCATCAATTCACAGCACTGATCACTTGCACAGTACTAATATCTTCAAATGTTTTATCTTTTTTTTTATTACAGTGGACACTCGGGTTGCAAACGTGATCTGTGCGGGAAGCACGTTCGCAACCCGCAGCATCCACAACCCGCAGCGCCGTGTCTGCGCACGCACGGGTCGCAATTCGGTACTTCTGCGCATGCACAAAGCGCAATTTAGTGCTTCTGCGCAAGCACAAGTGCTGAAACCCAGAAATAACCTGTTCCAGTACTTCCAGGTTCGGCGCGGTGCGCAACCTGAAGCGTCTGCAACCCGAGGTATGACTGTATTATTATCATTATCATTAGCATTAGCATTTATATCCCAGCTTTCCCCCCCCCCCCCCAGGAGCTCAAAGTGGTGTACATGGTTTTCTCCCCTTCCTCATTCAATTCCCACGACAACCCTGTGAGGTGGAAACAAAAAAAAAAATTCCTTCCAGTAGGACCTTAAAGACCAACTAAGTTAGAGTTAAAGTTAAGTTAAAGACCAACTAAGTTAGTTCTTGGTATGAGCTTTCGTGTGCATGCACACTTCTTCAGATACAATCTTAGTTGGTCTTTAAGGTGCTACTGGAAGGAATTTTTTTTTGTTTTGACTATGGCAGACCAACACGGCTACCTATCTGTACCTGTGAGGTGGGTTAGGCTGAGAGAGGCAGTGAATGGACCAAGGTCACACCCAGTGAGCTTCATGGCAGCCAGGTGGGGATTTGAACCCTGGTCTCTCCCAGGTCTTAGTCTGACACTCTTAATGACTACACCACACTGGTTCTTTCTTGTAGCCAGCCTCAGATTTCTCCATCCACACCCTGCTGGCCATTCAAATACAAATCACAAGACCTCAGCCCAGATCAAGCCACAGCACCCATCCCGTCAGATTCCCATTGCTTGGAGCCACCCTCAAGCCTCCCATCACCGGGAGAAATCCATCTCTATATAATTTATTAAATTATAGGTTGTCACTGGAAGAGGACAGAAGAGCCCAAACCCAGGAAAAACCCCAGGAGCAATCTATTCCACCTCCCTGCCCAGAGGTGAGGGCCTAAGGCACGCCCCCTATCGATGACCCCGGGGGAGTTCCTAGTTGATGTGCATCAGCAGGACTCCCCCTACTGGTGGTTAACCCTTCCCGGACTTCAAGCGGATGGGCTGAAGCAGGATATAGTCGGTTAGGACCAATGCCTAAGCCAATACCGTTCATCACCTGTAACCAATAAAGTTGTGGCCTTATTTAGCCCATTAACCTTAATAATTGTGTCATGTGTCTTTATTTCCACTGGGGGGGGCAGGAACTCGCCACGCAAGCAGGACATTTGCGGGGGGAGGGTGTCAGGAAAAAGCAGCAATGCAAAAGCAAGCTGCAGGTGTCTGGAATGCAAAACACAATGTTGATGTCTGGGACTGTACTATTGGAAAAAGGTGGCAGTCTATTCAGTGTACTGAGCACCAGATGTTAGCTCAGAGTGTCATCTGACCTGTACTGGAAGTACAGAGGTGGAGTCAGAGTGGTCTTCTGCTGGAAACTGGAGGGTACAGACATGTTTCTCTGTACTGCTGGAATGACAGAAATAAAGAGATGTAAATAGATTTCTGTCTGTCTCTTTTCCCCTCCCTGTGGGATAGCAGGGAGGAGGGAGGAGGGTGTGTCCCTCTCATGTTGAGTGGGATCGCCGATTTGTGACCTTGCCTGTAACCTGCCGGGAGACGCAGCCGGGAAGGTCATCAAGGATCTCGAGTCGAATGTCTGGTGTGAGGCCAGTTACCTCTGACTGCGGCTGAGAATCCTAACATCTGGTAGCAAGTCCGGTGGTTTTCTGATCCATGGAATGCAAGAATGAGAGGTTGATGGGATCGTTTGCCATCCTCTGCACCAAGGGAAAGAAGATAACGTCTGCGTTGCAGCCAGAAGCTGAACAGACGGCAGGAAACCGAGAGGAGGTGTTTTCCACGCAACGGAGCCCAAGGTATGCTGAATTTCGGGCTAAAAGAGTGAACGCAGATTGATTCATTCTCTGGTTCACGGGAGCTGTGTTTGGGGAGAAAAACAGCTCTAAAAGAAGAGGCTGCAGCTTGGACGCTCAGCCGCATTCCACAAATTTTAGTGGTTGATAAGCTTTCCTGTTCAAGATTGGAATGCACAGTTGCTAAGCGACGACCGTCTGTACAGTGGAAAGCTACTAACAAAAGGGGCTGGCTCACAAAGAGCCTGGGAAGAGAAACTTGTTTTGACTAGAAATCTCACGTGCTCTTGGAAGGGACTTTCCATAGCAGCCAGAGTTTAGCTGCCAGGTGCCAAGAGCGTAAACAAGCCAGCTATTGGATTTTAGCAGGCTGAAAGAAAGTAAAAGATGAGACTTGGATTCTAGATGGATGCCAAGAAGGGGGGAGACATGCCTTGCCCATCTCCCCTGACTAGAGACAGTTATTCATCATGGTCTGGATGGGTAACTACCCCAGAAGGGGTGAGCCAAGATGATGCTGGCCAAGTTCCTGAGAGCTCATAGAAAGCTGCAAAGAGCTTTGACCCCAGATGGGGGAGTGAAGGAACTGCTGCTGTTCCTGTTCAAGCAGCAATGGATGTTGCTGACAGGGGGAGGATGGAACGGAGTTCTAAATCCCCCAGTGATGTTGCTACTGGAGAGCATGCTGTAGCATTGAACGTTGTCCACTGTTACAATTGTGGACAGTCTGGGCATCTTCAGCGGAGCTGTAAGGAGCCGCGTCGGCAAGGCAGAGCCAAGTGGAGTTCTGGAACGCCTGGAGCATCAGGCAAAAGCCGTACCAAGTCTCAGGTGAAACCTGTGATGGCTTTGATGGCACTAAGAGCCACACCAGAGGTGGGGAACTCATTTGTTCTGGACACTGGGTGTACACAGCACCTCAGTCCACACAGAGAACTGTTTTCGACGTTTAAGAAGCAAAGCTTCACTGTGCAGCAGGCCAACGGCCAGGAGCTGGAAGCGACCGGGATTGGAACTGTGTATCTTGAGAGTCTGAACTTGACTATAAACAATGTTTACTTGGTTCCTGAATTGAAGTTTAATCTGCTGAGTGTTTCGCAGATTGCAAAGAAAGGACTGAGGTTGTCCTATGATGCTGAAAGCTGCAAGATCTTCAAAGATGGAGAGCTGTATCTTTCTGCCAAAGAGAAAGATGGACTATATTTGTTGACTTTTGATCAAAGTGATTACATGAATTGTAATTCTTCTGATTCTAACATAATCTCTCTCGCAGGTGTGACCAAGACGGACGCCAGGAAGGTGCCCACAAGGGTCGACAGGGCATTTCAGCGGGTGTATGCTGATGTGATTGGTCCTATAGCACCATCTAGAGGCAATGCAAGATTTTATCTTGTGCTTGTGGATCATTTCTCTAATTATGTCTGGATTTATGTTTTAGGGAAACCACGAGAAGCCTTAGAAAGGTTTCAGCAGTTTTGTGACAAGGTTAAAGATATGCATGATGCTAACATTGATTGTCTTTTCACAGATGACAAGCCAATTTTTCTTTTACAGGATTTTCAGGAGTTCCTGCAGAAGAAAGGGATAAGACACAAGGTTGCTGTTTCAGCGGAAGCATGGAACAGGGGTGTCTGTGTAAGGGTGAACAAAGAATTGCAAAAAGGGATGAATGCGCAATTGCTTAGTTCACATTTGCCACATGAATATTGGGCGGAGTCGTTAATGTCCTATGTTCACGTGTGGTTGAGAAAGGTCTCAAAAGAATTGGGAAGTTCTCCTTTTGAGAAGCTGCTCAATAGAAAACCTTCTGTTGCCTATTTTAAGGTTTTCGGGTCTCAAGTGAGAACAGAAGCTCCAGGTGGAGTAAAGAATGCCAGAGGCATTTTCGTGGGTTATGAAAAGGGTCTCTACAGAGTAATTTTGTCTGAATCTGGTCAGGTGATTCTCACAAAATTTCTAGAGAGTGCTCCTGAACAGGAGAGAGTGATTGTTCACACATTTCCCACAGGGAACTATTCGGATGATGATGATGATGATGATGATTTTACTGATTACAGTGGTACTGAGAGTGATGACAGTGATAGCTCACAGAGCTCAGTTGTCACAGTCATTGAGAGGAAATCTCACATAATGGATAGACCTTCACAGGTGAAGGATGAACCACTGTTTGCCATTGGTACTGGTTCTCAACAAAGTCCAGAAACTGAACCAGAGAGCAGAGAAGATCAGCACCTCATACGCAGGTCTGAGAGAGTTACAAAGGGTGTACCACCAAAGAGGTACTCAAAAGAGTTTGCTAACTTAGCTGTTGCATGTGTTGCTGTTGTAAACAACCGAGGACAGGTTGAAGCAGTGTCTAAGTTAGAGACAAAGACACAACAGAGAGTTGCTAGCCAAGGTAATGCAGATGCACTCATTCCTTGGAAGCCAGTCAACCAGAGAGGTACACTGGGGAAACCAGTGGTGGGGAGTTCCAAGGGTGGAACTGAAACAACAGGGGAGTGTTATATGTATAACAACTGTTTGTTTTCTTCTCTGGATCACGCTTTGCTCGCCGCAACACGCATTGATGCTTTTGGGGGAGGTTTTCAGGAAAAAGCAGCAATGCAAAAGCAAGCTGCAGGTGTCTGGAATGCAAAACACAATGTTGATGTCTGGGACTGTACTATTGGAAAAAGGGGGCAGTCTATTCAGTGTACTGAGCACCGGATGTTAGCTCAGAGTGTCATCTGACCTGTACTGGAAGTACATGGGTGGAGTCAGTGTGGTCTTTTGCTGGAGACTGGAGGGTACAGACATGTTTCTCTGTACTGCTGGAATGACAGAAATAAAGAGATGTAAATAGATTTCTGTCTGTCTCTTTTCCCCTCCCTGTGGGATAGCAGGGAGGAGGGAGGAGGGTGTGTCCCTCTCACGTTGAGTGGGATCGCCGATTTGTGACCTTGCCTGTAACCTGCCGGGAGACGCAGCCGGGAAGGTCATCAAGGATCTCGAGCCGAATGCCTGGTGTGAGGCCAGTTACCTCTGACTGCGGCTGAGAATCCTAACAGAGGGTGTGTGTTAGCAGTTCTCTCCCACTGTTGAGCCCCAGGCAACTAGTATTCACTCTGGAGGTGCCATCATGACTAGTAGCCACTGTTCACCTTACACCCCACGCATTTGCCTAACCCTCCTTTTACTGTTATATCACATTTATATTCTACCTTGGCCTCCCCTCTATTTTATCCTCAAAACTACCGGTATGCTGTGAGGTACACACTGGTGTTAAGTTCGTCATCATTTCAGGACAGACTGCTAAGAGAATTTTGCTCCCAATCTACTGTTAACTTTTTCCTAGTCTGACACTCTAACCATTGAGCTCTGCACGTGCTCAAAGCAGGCCTCGCTTCAGCCAGCTCCAGCCACAGTTCAACCTTCCTCCTCACCCCCCCCCCACCCCCAGGACCAAATAAAGCAACCGCTGGAAACATGTCCAAGTCGGGGAGATGTAGGTCGTGGGAAGCCATTTCCTCTCAGGGTTCATCCCCCGCCCCGTGAAAAGCAACAGCCCCCCCTCACCTCCAGCTCTTTGAAGAAGATGCAGCTGCGTGCCCACTCCACGATGGCGAAGAGGGTCTGATCTGCCATCTTACACATGAGGCCAAAGGCGCTGAGCTTGTTGTGGAGGCCCTTGCTCTGCTCCTCCTGCAGGCAGGACAGGATGCAGGCCTTGACTTGCGCCTCGTCGGGCTCCTGCTCCAGCAACTTCAGGATCATGTCAGGCATGTCAGCCCCAGTGGCTGGGGAGCCGCCGCTGGGGTAGACCTCTGGGTAGGGGTACGGCGGGGCTGCCTCATTTGGATGCATCACATATGGGTCCGTGAACTCGGACTTGATGGCCCAGCTGGCGAAGGGTGGGTAGTGGTGACCCGAGAGCGGCCCGTGACCTGCAGGCGTCCCGTAGGAGTTGCACTCATAGTCGATGGGCGTCATGGCGGTGGAGCTGCTTATCCCGCTGCCACTGCCACCGCTGCCACTGCTGGAGCTGCTGCTGCTGGGCGGGGGTAGCCCCTTTGCCACCTCAGGCTGGTGGTGTTGGCTCAGGCCGTGCAGCGAGGCCGACAGCCCGCCGGACTCCTCCGCCGCCTGCACCGGGGACACGATGGGCGGCTGGGCTGCCGTCTCCAGTTTGAAGCTGTTGGTGTGGATCAGCGCCTTCTTCTGCTGTTTCATGGCTCGGTCTTGCTTGTACATGGGCCTGAACCTGTTCCAGCCACCCCGCATGTGGTTGGCATGCACGGCTGGAGGGAGGAGGGAGGGAGGAGAAGAAGGGGCAAAGGGAGAGAAAGCGGGGAAAAGGTGTCAGACAAAATCCGGCCAGGAAGGCCCAGTGTTATGTATTGAAGTTCTCACCCTGGCCAACAGGGGTATTGTGTATATAGTTTTCACTCAGGTCCACGTAAGTTAATTTAGGGAAACCCTGGGCTGTTGTTGTTACAATGTTGACAGCCGGCTGCCTATAAAAGCAGGCCGGCTGAGCTGTTTGCTGTTCAGTTCAGTTCCAGCTTACTTATAAAGAACTACTTGGAGAAATCTCTCTTTTGTCTGCTATGTCCACCCACTATTTAATACTGGCGACGGGGATGGGATCAGATGGACATCAGAGCACAGCCACATTTGGACACTCACTGAGCAAAATCACTGAACAGAACCCAATTCAGAGCTGACCATACTGGCTAGAGCACTGTGTTTCATCCATCGCCCACCACGTCGGCATCGGAACCATGGCTTCACTCGTGCCTCTACTGCCATTTGCCCCAGCCTCTGAATCATGGGACTCCTATCTTGCTCGGTTCGGCTGCTGCCTCCAAGCAAACGAGCTGACAGAAGGGTCAGAGGAGCGTAAGTGGGGCCTATTCCTCAGCCTCTGCGAGCCCGAGGTGTTCGAGACGGCCCGAGTTTTGGTCGCGCCACTAGCAGTCCAGGCAGCGCCATGGGATGTGCTAAAAGAGAAGCTAAAAGACCACTACGCCCCGAAGCCATCCAAAATTGCTGTCATAGTGGCATAGTGATTAGTTTACTAGGACCTGGGAGAGACCTGGGTTCAAATCCTCCCACTCGGCCTCGAAGCTCCCTGGGTGTGGCATTAGAGGCCAGCCCATAGAAACCAACTCCTAGGGGTCGAGGTCCCTTTGCCCACCCCCTAACAAAATATTCGAGGGGGACAGTTCCCCCCCCCCCCGGTTGATGGGCATTGCTACTCAAGTGATGTGATGTGTGTGCAGGAAGGGGCTTACCTGCCCTCCCACAATATTTCATACAAGTTTTCCCCCTGGACTTAGTCAGCTGCTTTCTGCCTGGCATGAAACATACGAACATTTGCAAATATATCTTTAAGCTCATTTTAAAATACAGACCTTGATCAGATGCCTCATTCCCCCCTTTCAAGCTCAAGGACCTTCATCCCAAGTGTCCTTGATAGCTTGACCTTCATCATATTCCTGAGGTAAAGCTCTGTATAGGGCCATGATATGAGGTAGAGTTTCATTTGAAATCATCTTGCTAATTGTACTTCTAAAACATGAAATGATACATGGCACCATACATAAAACCATTACTACTACCGTCAAGAAAAACAAGCAAGACAATAGTATCCCTTTGAGTCCTGCAACATTAGGTAACCAATTGGTGAGCCATCCCATATCCCATCCTTCCCATATTTGTACTGGGACATGTGCTATACTCTCCATCTTTGTAGCCAACACACGGATTGCCTCACCATTATCAGAAATGTTAAAGCAACAGGCATTCCCTGTCAAGTTCAAGACTCCACATAGGCCTCCCTGCCTGGCAAGTACATAATCCATTCCATTTTCAGCTGCAAAATGGCGGCTCTACTTTCATCCAACTGTTGTGCAATAAGTCTCAAACTCTGGGCTGTTGCATTGGTTACAAGTTCCACTACTGCTTGCAATCGAATTATTCTGTTTAGATTATAAGTAGGATCCCGTGCCCCTTGTATGAGCTCATCAGGATTCCAGGAGGCAGGATCATAATAGGCTATAATGCGCTCTGGTGGCCAATCATCAGTATCGCTCCAACTTTGGGTACTTCCTCCTGCTATATGAGAAATATCAGCGTTTCTTCGTGTACGCTTGGCCGAACTAGTGGGCAATAATCCACATTGGTGGTAATACCCATCCCAGGAAACAAGTCCCACTCCATTTGGAAGGGAGTTGCTTGTATGCCCATTCTCCACATATCCACCACAACCATCGGGTCTGAGGGTTTTGGTACGTGGAGTGCATAAGGCGAAATATCAAAAGGGGTATAGAGTTCACAGTGCAGTATGTTAGATTGCCTTTTGCTGTCACAGTTATGTTCCACACCATTTTCCATGCATGAATAAAAGGAGGTGCACAGGGCAAGGTATTCCGAGTTCGATAGGTAGTACCGTTTGCCCAGGTTTGACTACTCTTAATATAATCCCAAGTATAGTGGCAATGAGAAGAGCCTACCATGGTAGAATCAGCTGCATCTAATGATTTACGTACACAGAATTCCCCTTGTACAGGTATAACTCGTATTGGTTTAGTTGAGCTCCATCCGGGGAAATTCTGTACTTCTGTTTGGTGTTGCATTTCGCTTACCATACCAATGGCACTTAATGGTATCGGTAATAAGGGCATACCTCCCTCTGAATCATCTGGCCCAAGAGAGCAAACAAGGCAATTGGTCCTATTTGTAACATTGGCTACCATCTCAGCTAAGCCTACCCACATATTGTGGTCTTGGCGAAATCCATATTTAGCAAATTTGGTCAGATTCAAGGACCCTTCCCCTTCCCAAGGGATCAGGATTAATAATAAAATCATGTTGATGTCTAGTATATGCATTCCTTCCACAAAAGATTACCTTATTGTGATAGCAAAAAAAATTAGCCCCAATATAATTCCCCCAGTGACAGAAATGGGGAACCACCAAATATATCCCGAGGATCCCCAATGAGTAATATCCCTGATAATTGTTCCACAAGGGGGGGGCAGTCAATCAATTGTATAAGAGAATCTTCCCGTTCACAATCGCTGGTTCAGACGCTCCTCAAGCTTCAGGCGTGCGCAGGTCAGCCAGCTTCCAGGTTGTGGCTGCAGCAGGCCGGTCGTCTAATGTTGCCCGTGACCTAGCTCGTTCCCCGCAGGGCTAGATACAGGGGTTTTTGGAGAGAGTCAGTTTAAAAGGATTAGAGAGGTCACCTTTGCATGTCCAACTGCCTTCGGACTTCTTCAAACGGGAGTTTTCACCGCTGTTGGAGTAGAGAGCAAGACAGTGTAAGGCCCACGGCACTTAGGTGCAAGTGGATCACGTTTCCACTCTTTCACCCATACGCTATCGCCAGCCTGGAACTGATGAATCGGCTCGGCAATGCTGCACGGCGTGCGCTCGAGGGCCCACCTGTTAAGAGAAACAAAAACACGGGAGAGAGATTGCACTTGTCCCTGTGTCACATGGTCTCCTATTTGGTTGAGGTCAGCTGGAATATCCTGAACAAAGGTGGGTGGCCTCCCATACAGGAGCTCAAAAGGTGACAACTTAAGTCTTTTTGTGGGTGCGCACCGAACACGAAACAGTGTTATGGGTAACACATCTACCCATCCCAATCCTGTTTCCTGGGTTAACTTTGCCAATTGGGTTTTCAGAGTCCGATTCATTCTTTCAGTTTTCCCTGAACTCTGAGGCCTATATGCTGCATGCAGTCTCCATTTCACTTGTAGGACTCGACATACTTCTTGTACTACTTGATCAATGAACGCTGGCCCATTATCACTTCCAATGCATCTAGGTAATCCAAACCTCGGGATCAATTCAGTGAGGAGTCTCTTAGTTACCTCTCGTGCCTTTTCAGTTCGGGTGGGAAAAGCTTCAACCCATCCGGTAAGAGTATCTACAAACACAAGGAGATACTTGAATCCCTTAGAAGGGACCAGCTCCGTGAAGTCCACAATTAGGCTTTCCATGGGGACGTATCCCACATGTTGGATTCCAGGAGGTTGTACCGGTCCCTGCCTGGGATTGTTTTTAGCACAAAGAACACATTTCTGGGAAATGCAAGTTGCTAATTGTGATAGGTTAATAATATACAACTTCTGACTGAGACTCTCTCTGGTTGCAGTACTGCCAAGGTGAGTAGATTCATGATAATTTCTTACAATTGTGCCTGCTAGGTGATGAGGTACATAAATCCTATTGTCCGGCAGGATCATCCAACCGTCCTTCACAACCGCTCCTTCCTGTTCAGCCCACTTCCTCTCTTCTGGGGTATAGTGAGGTTTAACTTCTTCTGGAACTACCTCTGGTATGAGGGCTGCTATAAATCCTCCCACAGGCTTTTGGGCTGCCTCTCGGGCTGCTTTGTCAGCAGCATGATTTCCCCCTGGTTATTGGATCTCTTCCACGTCCATGACCTTTGCAGTGCATTACAGCAATCTGTTCTGGAGCCCATACTGCTTCCAACAGCATTTCTACTTCAGGTCCATACTTCAAGGCCTTCCCGTAGACCTCTTTCTTTCCATAGAGCTCCATGTGCATGCAGGATTAAGAAGGCATATTTAGAATCAGTATAGATGTTTGCCTTACATCCAGCTGCCAATTGCAGAGCTCTAGTTAAACCTATAAGTTCAGCTTTTTGTGCTGAGGTGCCAGCAGGCAAAGCTTCAGCTTCCACAACTTCCTCATTGGTGACCACAGCATATCCTGCTCGTCTGGCACCTTCATGCAGGTAACTGCTACCATCAGTATAATATACAACATCTGGATTTTTCAATGGTTCATCTTTCAGATCGGGTCTACTGGAATAAACTTCATCCATTATTTGGAGACAATCATGTGATTCTTCATCATCTACCTCTGGTAGGGGCAGCAAAGTTGCTGGATTGAGCATATTCACTACTCGTAGATGAATCCTGGGATTTTCACACAATAGGCCTTGGTATCTAGCCATCCTTGGGTTCGTTAGCCAATAACTACCCTTATATTCCATGAGTGTCAGAACGGCATGAGGTACATTCACATACATTGTCTGGCCGAAGGTAAATTTATCAGCTTCTTTGACAAGGCTTGCAGTGGCCGCTACTGCCCTTAGGCATGGAGGCCATCCTTTTGCTACTGAGTCCAATTGTTTAGACAAATAAGCTACTGGACGGTTCCAACTTCCTAATCTCTGGGTCAGGACTGCCGCTGCAATCCCATTCTGTTCATGTACATACAGCTGAAAGGGTTTTTTCCGAATTAGACAGCCCAAGGGCTGGGGCCTCCATAAGTCGTTGTTTGATAACTAAAAAGGCTTGTTGCTGCTCAGGTCCCCATACGAATGGGTCCTTTTCTGCACCTCGAGTGCTTTCATGTAAGGGCTTGTCCAGACTGCTGAAATCAGGTATCCATAGTCCAGAAAACCCTGCTGTTCCCAGGAATCCTCTGAGTTGTTTCCTTGTGGTAGGTTCCTTGATAAGGCAAATAGCTTCTTTCCTCTCTGGTCTCAATGCTCGTTGTTGGTGTGAGATGTCAAAGCCCAAATATTTGACCTTTTCTAAACATAACTGTGCCTTTTTCTGGGAAACTCGGTAGCCAGCTTCCCAGAGCAAGTGGAGCAGTTCCTCTGTCCCTTCTTTACAGGTATCAAAATCCTTTGCCGCTAGTATAAGGTCATCTACATATTGCAGAACCACCTTTTCTCCAGGTATTGAGGGGTAACTTGTTAGATCCTTTGCCAAGGCAGTGCCAAATAAAGTTGGGGAATTTTTAAATCCCTGGGGCAATCTTGTCCAGGTTAGCTGGCCTTTTGTTCCTGTCCAAGGGTCTTCCCACTGGAAGGCAAATATAGGTTGGCTCTGTGGTGCCAGCCGGCAACAGAAGAATTTCAAATCCAATACAGTAAAAAATGTTGCTTCTGGTGGGATCAAACTCAGCAGGGTATATGGGTTTGGTACATTTGGGTGCAAGGTCTCGATAGCCTGGTTTACGAGCCTCAAGTCCTGTACTGGCCTGCAGTCATCTGCCCCAGGTTTCCGAACAGGCAAAAGGGGTGTGTTCCATTCTGATTGGCAGGGCTTAAGCAGACCATATTTTAATAGGCGGTCGAAATGTTTCTGGATGCCCTTCGCTGCTCGCCGGGGTAAAGGATATTGCTTTACAGATACAGGGGTAGCCATAGGTTTTAGGGTTACTACAATTGGAGCTATATTCTTAGCCATTCCTGGTGGGCTATTTTCAGCCCATACTCCTGATGGCACCTGTAGGGTTCGGAGGAGCTTGTTTAATTCTGTATCCAATGTGGGTTGGACTTGCAGGGCTGACATTAGGCGCCATGTTTGTTCCTTAAGTACTGAGAGGGTAATTATTCCTGCTGCCTTTGATGGCAGTTTCATTTCTGGACCTCGAGGAGTGAAGGTGATTTGGGCCTGCAATTTGGACAGCATATCTCTACCTAAGAGAGGTATTGGACACTCAGGTATATACAAAAACTGATGGGTTAAACCAGGGGTCTGCAACCTTTAAGACAAAAAGAGCCACTTGGACCCGTTTCCGAAGAAAAAACAACAACTGGGAGTCGCAAAACCATTGCGACATTTAAAACAAATATATCTCCGGAGCCGCGATCTGACAGCGGGCGGGAAGGTGACGTCGGGACGGTGCGTGACTAATGCACGCACCGCCCCCATGCGACGTCACAGCCAGTACAGCGCCCGCCACAGTGAGGAGTGTCGGGGCGCACAATGCGCCTCCTCCCCTCGCTAGTATCCGCCCCGGAGCCGCGGCAAAGATGTAAAAGAGCCACATGCGGCTCCGGAGCTGCGGGTTGCAGACCCCTGGGTTAAACGATGTTCCCCAATCTGGCATTCCAAAGGTTGGAGGAAAGAACTCTTAGCTGACTGACCAGTGGCACTTTTAATGACTACACTTTTGGATGCCTTTTTCTGCAATAGTTCTGGGAGTACTGAGTATTCAGCCCCCGTATCTATCATAAAGTCTATTAAATGGCTCCCTAATTGAATCGTGACCGTGGGCTCCTGGAAGCCTAACTTTATGGAGTCTGGTCGTTCCTAGTCTTGGGTAAAATCCTCCTCTGCCAGTCCAATGAAATTGTCTCTACTCCGTCCTTGTCCAGGTCTCTGATATATTCCATCTTGGATCATTCCCCGTCCCTGGTTTCTTGGGCCGGAGCCTGGGCTTGGGCCTGGGTGTACTTCTTCCAACCTCAGGGGTTCAGGACACTCCCGCTTCCAATGACCCTCCTTCTTGCAATTCACACATTGATTCCTTCCCAGTGGTGGATTCCTTCCCCGCCCTCTCCCTCCATTTAAGGGGCAGTAGTCTTGCTTCACTGCTGTGGCTAGCATTACCATCTTTTCCTTCTGCCACTTCTTCTTCTCTTGTTTCTCAGCCTCATCCCTATTCCGATAAACTCGGCATGCAATGGCCATAATTTGGCTCATCAGCATCCCTTCCCATCCTTCTGATTTCTGAATTTTCTTACGAATGTCAGAAGCGCACTGGGCCACAAATGTAGCAGTAATCATTCTGCTGTTTTCAGGGGCTTCAGGATCAAAAGGAGTCCATATACGATAGGCTTCCTGCAGCCTCTCTAAAAAGTCTCCCGGACTCTCATTTGGTTTCTGTTCTACTTCTGAGACTTTAGACATATTAGTGGGCTTCTGGCATGCCCTGCGGATACCTTGCACAAGCGTCTGGCGGTAGGTGGTAAGCCTGGCCAGGTGAATTGCATTGTTTGGATCCCAATTAGGATCTTCCAAGGGAAAGTTGTCCTGGAGATGACGGTCAATATTAAATATATTTCCCACTCTGGCCTGCTCACGCAAATATATCTGTGCCTTTTCAATTATGTCTCTCCTTTCCTCAGTGGTGAAAAGAGTATTCAGGAGCTGGCGGCAATCTGTCCAAGTAGGACTATGAGTATTTACTATTGAAGTCACCAAGTCCATCATAGCCTGAGGTTTTTCTGCGAAAGACGGGGTGTGTGTTTTCCAATTCATCAGATCCGTAGTCGTGAATGGAATGTACTGCAGGGTCGAAGTTCGAGGTGGCCGTGGTCTGGGTTGCCCGTTAACCAGCACAGGCTCCTCAAGTGCATCAAATACTCTTCTGAGAGGGGCTACTACGTGACCTTTCTTTTCGCTTTGCTCTAGGGGCCTCAAATCATAGGGGATGGTATCTGTCCCAAGGCGTTCTTTTAACAGCTTTATGCGCCTGGCTGTATAGCTTGCTGACCGATCAAGGTCTCCCTGTAACTCCTGTAATAGTTCTCTAGGACTTGGACGTACAGGGGTTTGGGGTGGGCAATCAGTTGTTCCACTAAAGGAGACTGTAGATGGAGGTCTACTGGGACTCACAGGTGGAATAACCACTTCTGCTTGGGCTTTATTATAGGACTCCAATGCCTCCTGAAAATATTTATCATAATCTATCAAGGACTCAAGCTCTGTGACTCCAGCTCCGTTATTCGCTCCACTTTCTTGCCTTGGGGTTACAACTGGTGGAGTGTTCGGATTAGGCTCCCTTCGACGTGGCGCATAGGGTGGAGGTGGAAGCACCTCTTCCTCTGGTCCCTCAAAAATGGGTTTGAGTTTATTTGACAAGATTCCTTTCCTAGCTTCGGCTTTTACAGCCAATAATTTGCATCTTTTAAGCAACATTTCTATCCATCGTTTTCACAGAGCTTCTTGAAAGCCAACAAGCGTTATTTGCTCCTCACATACATTTTTGGTATACTCTGTGAATTTATTCCAGTCCTCGGTGAATCTCTGATCACGTTGGTTCCGAATTTTCCCCGTTAATTTGTCCATTTCTGCATATTCCATCAGTTTCATTCTCCATTCTTCCTTCGTCGGCATTTCTTCCTGTTTCCATTTCTGGGCCATCAAAATTCTAGCTGCTGTCACTGCATACCTAAATAATTTCACATCATTCTTTTTAATTTCATTCCCTAATATTCCTAATAAAATGCTTCTGGTTTCTTAACAAAAGTATATTTCAACATTTTCTTCATCTCATTATAAATCATTTCCCAGAAGCCTTTCACTTTCCTACACTCCCACCACATGTGATAAAATGTTCCTTCTTTTTCCTGACATTTCCAACATTTATTACTGACTTTATACATCTTACCAAGTTTCACTGGTGTTACATACCATCTATACATCATTTTCATAACATTTTCTTTTATTGTAGTGCATGCAGTGAATTTCATTCCTTCTTTCCACAATTTTATCCACTCATCAAATTGTTGGGATACTGCCAGGGAGTCCATCATGGCCCCACGCCACCTCCGGACGTCCATCAATCTCCCGTAGACACGCAGTATCAGCAATTAGCGACACGAGCTCCAGAAATAGCTTGCCACATTCCAGAGCTGATGCACGCTCTTATCAGCAGATAATGCACAGCGAAAGATGCACGCAGGAGAGCATTATTTATAAGTTTATTCTGCGTTAGTCAGAACAGAGAAAAAAACATAACCGCCTGCTTCAGTGTTCAGGCACCGAGAGAGAAACGAAAGCAATAGAAAACATAAACTTCCTGTGAACAGGAAATACACAGACTCTGTGACTCACAAAGCCTGCTCCCTTTTAAGGTGGAACGGAAATATCCTAACATCCTCCCCCTTTCCGTGTAACCTGTAGTACCTGTGGTTCAACCCAATTGCAACCTTTGAACGTAAACCTTAAGTTGCTCTCTGTTAACAACCTTAGACAACAGATCAGCAGGAATTTCATTTCCTGCCATGTAGGACACCTGAATGAGTCCTTTCTGAATACACTCTCTTACACGATGTAGCTTAATCTGCAAGTACTTGGTTCTTTGCTTGCAACTCTTAGTTCGGCAAAGCCAAACAGGATCTATTGTCTTGATACACTTGTATAGGACATTTCACAGAAACACTGATGTCCTTAAACAGTTGCATCAACCATTCACAATCCATGAGTGAAAATGACAGAGCATTGAGTTCTGCTTCACAGGAACATAGGCTCACTGTCGTCTGCTTTTGGCACAACCAGTCAAACAGGCAGTGGTTGCACATGTAGCATACTCCAGAAGTGCTTGTACCATCCGTGGTGTCACTTCCAAAACTTGCATCTGCAAAGATTTCAAGACCTCCAGTCTTCAGCCTGTAGTGCAAAGTCCCTTTCAAATAGCGGCCTATGCGCTTCAGAGCTTTCCAATCCTGAACAGTAGGATTGTTAGCATGTCTGCTAAGGAGGTTAGTGCTTACAGCTATGTAAGGTCTTGAGCATCTAGCAATAAAATTCAACTTGCCTAGAATGCATCTATACAGCGTTGTGTCAGAAAACGCTTCAGCAGTACTGTCTACCTGGTAACCTGTCACCATCGGTGTGTCTGCTGGGTTTGCATCAACCAAATTCAACCTGGTCAATACATCAGCAATTTTCTGTGTTTGGTGTACCAGAAAATTACCTGCTCGGTCTCTCTCCACCTGCAGAGAAAGATAGTTGGATACCTCACCAAGATCCTTCATGTCAAAGTGCTCCTTCAGCTGAGCTAGGGTGCTTTGGTACAAATCCTGATTCTTCCAAAACATCAGAAGATCATCAACAAAACATAAACAATACAGTTTGTTTTGCCCCTCCTCCTTGACAAACACACACGGATCAGCTTTCCCTGGTGAAAACCTAGAGAAAGCAACGTCTCAGTGAGTTTTGTGTTCCAACACCTGGCACTCTGCTTGAGACCATATAAGGATTTCCGCAATTTATGGACCATTCCCTTCTGAATCTGCATCCCGTCAGGCGGAAGCATAAACAGCTCCTCCCCCGAAACCCCGTACAAAAAAGCTGTATTAATGTCATGATGGGAAACATGCAGTTTCTCCTCTGCAGCAATCTTGAGCATTAGCCGAATGCTCTCATATTTG
Organism: Podarcis muralis; assembly: GCF_964188315.1. Taxonomy (NCBI): domain Eukaryota; kingdom Metazoa; phylum Chordata; class Lepidosauria; order Squamata; family Lacertidae; genus Podarcis; species Podarcis muralis. The sequence goes on from NC_135674.1 coordinate 25,808,807, forward strand.
ACGGTGGGAGTGTAGGTCTCGTGGTAATCCTGTCCTGGTACCTGTGAAAAACCTCTGGCAACCAATCTGGCTTTGTGTCTGACAAGCTTGCCATTCTGGTCTGTCTTGGCCTTGAAGACCCATTTGCTGCCAACCAGTCTCATTCCTGGGACTACCGGGACCAGTTCCCAAGTTTGGTTCCTATTCAAGGAATCAACTTCAGCCTTCATGGCATTAAGCCAAGGCTCAGCATCTTTAGAGGTTAACTCCTGAACCTCTTTGAAGCTTGAAGGTTCCCACACCTTCTCTGAGCTACTAAGAACAGCTTTTGCCGTCTTAGCAAACTCATCAGCAAATCTCTTTGGAGGTTTGCCCTTCGTGGCTCTCTCAGATCTGCGTACTAGACGCAAGTCTTCTGGACTCATCTCCTCTTTCTTAGGAGAAAAGTGACCAATGGTGAACAGTGGTTCTTCCAGTTCATTGTCAGATGCATCAGATGGTCTGACTGAGGCCTTTGCGCTCTTGTATTTTTTTTTTTAAATATTTTTTATTGCTTTGTTTTCCAGGGTCAAAGTACAACATTAATACATCGTCAATAACACAACAAGAGCTTTTTTTTTTTTTTTTTACAAAGTAAAGAAACAAAAAAGAAAAAGATTCACTTTTTCAGATCCTTTTTCAACATCAACTGGACTTCCCCACCTCCTCCATCCCTGCTTTCTTTACAATAAAAATCAACAGCAAATTAAAACCTTGTTTCATGTGTATTTGTATTTTCATCTAATTATTTACTCTAAAAGTTAAACTTTTCTCAAACATAACTTAGTTTCAATCATTTCCGAATCTCAATACTGAAGCTTGTTTTTCTCAAAACTTAGCAAATTCTCAACATTCATATAACTTAAAATGTTTTTGTAAATAGTCCTTAAATTTTTTCCAGTCCTCTTCCACTGCTTCTTCTCCCTGGTCTCGGATTCTGCCGGTCATTTCAGCCAATTCCATGTAGTCCATCAGTTGCGTGTGCCATTCTTCCAGTGTGGGTAACTCCTGTGCTTTCCAGTATTTGGCTATAAGGATTCTTGCTGCTGTAGTTGCATATAGAAAGAAAGTTCTATCTTTCTTTAGCGCTCTCTGGCCCACAATGCCCAGGAGGAAGGCTTCTGGTTTCTTATAAAAGGTATACTTAAATACCTTTTTCAACTCGTTATAAATCATTTCCCAAAAAGCCTTCACCCTCGGGCATGTCCACCAGAGGTGAAAGAATGTTCCTTCAGCCTCCTTACATTTCCAACATTTATTATCAGACAAATGATATATCTTTGCAAGTTTGACTGGGGTCATGTACCACCTGTACATCATTTTCATAATATTTTCTTTTAAGGCACTACATGCCGTAAATTTCATACCGGTGGTCCATAACCTTTCCCAGTCTTCAAACATAATGTTGTGTCCAATATCTTGTGCCCATTTTATCATGGCTGATTTAACTGTCTCATCTTGAGTATTCCATTTAAGCAACAAGTTATACATTCTTGAAAGCACTTTCGTCTTAGGTTCAAGTAGTTCTGACTCTAATTTTGATTTTTCCTCCTGGAAACCAATTTTTTTGTCCTTTTTAAAGATCTCTAAAATTTGGGCATAATGAAACCAGTCTCGCACCTTTCCTTTCAATATTTCAAAGCTCTGCAACCTCCAAGTGTCCCCTACTTTTTCTATTATTTCACAGTATTTTGCCCAGCCACCCCCCATATTAAGTATTTTTGTGGCCTTAGCCTCTATTGGTGACAGCCACCTCGGAGTTTTGTTTTCGAGTAAGTCCTTGTATTTAGTCCAGACAATAAACAAAGATTTCCTGACAATATGGTTTTTAAATAACTTATGAGACTTTACCTTGTCGTACCACAGATATGCATGCCATCCAAAAGCATTGTTGAACCCTTCCAGATCTAGGACATCAGTGTTTTCTAGCAAAAACCAATCTTTCATCCAGCAGAGGGATGCAGCTTCATAATACAACCTTAAGTCCGGCAGGGCTAATCCCCCTCTTTCCTTTGCATCTGTTAATATTTTAAATTTTATTCGGGGCTTTTTGCCCTGCCAGACAAACTTCATAATGTCCCTCTGCCACTTTCCAAAACACTCCACCCTGTCCACGATCTGCAGGGCCTGAAACAAAAACAGCATTCTTGGCAATACATTCATCTTAACTGCTGCAATTCTTCCCAACAAGGAAAGTTTCAATCTTGACCAGATTTCTAAGTCCTTTTTAATTTCAGACCAACATTTTTCATAATTATCTTTAAACAAGTTCAAATTTTTCCCAGTCAAATTAACCCCCAGGTATTTCACTTTTTTAACCACATTTAGCTCCGTTTCCTTCTGAAACCCCTCTATTTCTAAAGGTGTCAAGTTTTTCACCAAAACCTTAGTTTTTTGTTTATTTAGCTTGAATCCCGCCACCCGACCAAACTCAGAGATTAGTTCTAAAGCTCTTTTTGTACTGGGTTCTGGCTCCTGTAATGTCAAAACCAAATCATCTGCAAAGGCCTTCAGTTTATATTGTTTTCCTCCGACCTGTATTCCTTCCACCCGCTGGTCCTTCCTAATCAAGTTCAGCAACACCTCCAGGACAGAAATAAATAGCAAGGGTGATAGGGGGCACCCCTGTCGTGTTCCTTTTTCAATTTTAAACTCCTCTGTCACCACATTATTTACTATCAATTTAGCTTTTTGTTCTGAATAAATTGCTTCAATACCATTTTGAAACGCCCTTCCCACTCCCATCCCTTCCAAATTTTTCTTCATAAATTTCCAAGATATGTTGTCAAAGGCCTTCTCCGCATCTATGAATATCAAAACTGCTTTCGTATTCAAGTTTGTCTGTAGTAGTTCCAGGACATCCACAATGTTCCTAGTGTTGTCAGACAAATGTCTGCCGGGGAGGAAGCCTGCTTGGTCTTTATGAATTACTTCATTTAAAACTTTTTTCAATCTATTTGCCAAAATATCAGCAAAAATCTTGTAATCCACATTTAGGAGTGAGATAGGACGATAGTTCTTAAGTTGAGTCTTTTCGGATTCCAATTTTGGTATCAAAGTAATGAATGCCTCTTTCCACGATTCTGGTGCCCCCTTCCCCTCCATAATTTGGTTGCATACCTCCATCAGTGGTTGAATCAAATATTCCTTCAATGTCTTATAATACTTGGAGGTAAGTCCATCTGGGCCCGGGGATTTGCCTAATTGCATGTTCTGAATGGAACTTTCAATTTCCTGTTGTGTTATTTTATAGTTCAGGGCTGTTTGTTTATCTTGTGTTAATTTTTCCAGGCCGTAGCTTTTTAAAAATTTATTTATCTCAGTCTCCACTTGGGGTCCTTGGGTATACAATTTTTTAAAATATTTCTGGAAACACTTTCTAATTTCCTCTGGTTTCTGAATACATTCTCCTTCAACCTCTAGATTGGTAACAAAGTTCAATTTTTGTCTCCTTTTCAGCTGCCATGAAAGCAGCTTCCCACATTTATTTGCCGATTCAAATGATCTTTGTCTCATCTGTTTAATTTTCCATTCAACTTCTTGATTTATCAGTTTCGCATATTGTGCTTGATGGAATTTTATTTCTCTTAAAACTTCTTTTGATTTTGGGTTAAGTCTCAACCTTCTCTCTCCGTCCTTTATCTTTTCCAAAATCTTGTCCTTTTTACCATTCCAGAGTTTTTTCCTAATAGTGTTCTGTTGTATCAGAAAACCTCTCATAACAGCTTTACTTGCGTCCCAGATTGTTTTCTTTTCCACCGAAGTGTTCAAATTTATTTCAAAAAAGTCTTTCATCGTTTTTTGGGCCTTCTTTACAATCTCCTGATCTCTAAACAAAGAGTCATTCATTCTCCATCTGAAGGATCCAGCTGGTGTGAGTCTCAAATCCATTTTCAAGGCGTTATGGTCGGAGCAAGTTTTGGGGCAGATTTCAATTTTTTTGGTCTTAGGTGCCAGTCCTCTAGATATCCAGATTTGGTCGATTCGTGTCCAAGATAGGTGGGCCTCAGAAAAGAATGTTCCCTCTTTACCTAGAGGGTTCTTTACCCTCCAAATGTCAATCAAGTCCATATTGTCTGTAAGTTCAAAAAAAGTCTTTGGTAGTCTGCCATCTTTGGTCAAGTTTTGGTTTTGTGACTTGTCCATATGTGTGGAGACAACCCCATTCATATCTCCCATCAGAATGATGTTATTATAGTCAACATGGTCCAGCATTGTCTCATGCAGCTTCTTGTAAAATTCTGATTTCCCCTCATTCGGTGCGTAGATTCCTACTATCAGGAATTTTTCTCCTTGTGTTTGTATTTCAATCGCCAGAATTCTTCCTTGTTCATCTTTAAACACAAATTTTGGTGCTAGGCTCTCCTTAGCATATATCACTACTCCTCTTTTCTTGACTTTGTCTGATGAAATAAATTCTTGGCCTAGTCTCTTGTTAATTAATACTCTTCTGTGGAGCCTGGTCACATGAGTTTCTTGAAGACAAATGACGTCTAGTTGTTCTTTCCTCAATATATGAAAAATCCTTTTCCTTTTTTCAGGGGAATTTGCACCATGAATGTTCCAACTGAAGAGCTGCAGAGACATCCTGGATCAGTTTGTCAGCCAATAGGGTTGTCTCCCTTGTCGTCTATTCCTGGAGGTGGATCTTTTTGACCAGGCAAGGGGGGTGGCCAGGTACCTGCTGTTCCTTTCCGAAGGTCCTCCCCGTGATCGTTCAGGAACTTTTCTTGCTCCTCCACTGTTCTAATTCTTACCTTCTTCTCTTTCCAGTTGAAAGATAGGCCTTGGGGGAATTCCCACCTGTAAGGAATTGTGTTGTTTCTGAGTAATCTTGCCAGATCTTTATATGTAGTTCTTAAGTCCAACAGCTGTTTTGGTATGTCTCTGAAGATTTCTGCTGTCTTTCCCTGTATCACCAATGAATTTTTAAAATGTAGGCCGAGTATATTATCTTTTTCTTGCTTAGATCTCAATATGACCAAGCAATCTCTTGGTTTATCCTTTTTGGCCACTCTTCCCAGTCTAAAGGCGGTGACAATTTTAAAGTCCTTCTCTTCTGCCAAACCCCAGAACTTGGATATTTCTGCAGTCAAAAAGCTGATCAGATCTTCCTTTTCTGATTCTGGGATATTTCTAAGCCTAAGATTGCTTTCTTTGCTTTTCAGCTCCGCCATAGACAGGTAGGCCTGCTGTTCAGTAACTTGTCTACTCAGTGGTCTTACTTCTCCTCTTAGTTCCTCTATCCTTTTTGTATTTAGGTCTGCTTTTGCACTTGCTTCCTCGGCTAATTTTCGACTCTCTGTTGAAGTCTTTTCAATATTTCCTATCGCCTGTGTGTTTTGAGCAACTTGGTCTGTCAATTTATTAATTGTAGCTGTCACCTGATCAAATTTAGCCGCTTGTTCATCAGCTTTTTTATTTAAAGCTGCCAGTTGGTCCAATATTTCTTTAGAGATAGGGTCTAGCCCTCCTGCAGCCATATCTTCCAAAACTGGCTGTTTAGATTGTCCTTCTTGCAGACCCGTCACAATTGGGACTGATGACCTACGATGCTGCACAGGCAAAGTTAATTGCAATAGTTCAGCTTGTTTTGCTTTTTTGCCGGCCCTTGTTTTTCCTGCACCACTCATTCCACAGCTGTCTATGTTTCAAGGTCAAATTGTAAATCCCATGGGAAAGGCAATCCAAAAAGTAAACATCCAGACACAAAAAAAGAAATAAATTCCAAAACAACCAGCAGTTCTCAGAGACTTATAGTTCTACAATCCAGCAGGGGGAGCACCCCAGAAGTTAGAGAGGAAAGATGGAAATTTTCCTTTAAGTTCCCAAGTAGGGTAAATCCAAAACAGAGGGGGGAAACCCTCTAAATTCCCTTTAAACTGCAGAGTATAGAAGATCCTTGCAAAGGTGCTTGCAACAGTTCCTTTCTTATAACTTGCAAAATAGCCCACTGAAACTTTGTATCCCTATACACAGTCACCACAGTCTGATGTTACTTTGTATCCAGCCAGCCCGAGAGCTGGGTCTCTTAACATTTATAATCCACAAAAGGGAAAGAGGGATAACCCAAACTCTGTCCACTTATAGTACAGTCTTAATTTGTCTTTAACTTTTGACAGTCGTTTCCGAATTTGCAGGGTAAATTCCAGGTTCTTTTTAACTCCTTTCCATGCTTCCGTTTTAAAAAGACTTTGCTCAGCACTTTAAACAGGGACGGAAGACTGACTTCCTTTTTAGCGTCTCCCGCTTTCAGCCGAAATTCACAATTTTACTTGTTCAAATAAAGTCTCAAATCTCTTACTCACGAGTATGTTGTTTCCAATCAAATGTTCAAAGAAGAAAGGTCAGCGCTCATCAGCAGCAGCCGCGCGGCTTCACTTCCGCGGAAAGAGCGATGGATTCACAGCACCGCTACCCCCTCCACGTTCCGGAGCCCCTTACGGGGTCCCTTCTGCGTTTCCGAGGTAGCTCCTGGTACCCGCCGAATCCCACGGCCACGGGCTCACTCTACCCGTGGATTTTCTGAATGGGTCGTCGCTGTGCCGTAGCGCACGACCCTTTTCCGCGGAGCCCCTCTTCAGCAGCTGAAGAGGACCGCCATTGCCGTTTCGCGCCGCCTCCGGAAGTGCGCTCTTGTAGACTGCTGTGTCATCACTGTCACTGACATCAGCAGCAGCGCCGCCCACTGAGCTGGAATCCGAACTCTGATCATCATCATCATCATCCTCAGCTTCCTCGGCTTCCTCAACATCGTCTGCTTTTTTCACATCACCTTCATCTTCCTCTGGGTAACTCTGGAAAATTCCAACATTTCCCCCCCACTTAGGATTGTACTCAACACTCTTTGTGAACTTAATGGACTTAGAGTCAGTCATCCATACCCTGTATGCACCTTTTTCGTACCCCATGAACAAACCATGTGCCCCACGCTTCCCGAGCTTGTTGCTCTGTGGGGTGTGTACCCACATGTCAGAACCAAAGATTCTCATGTGCTTGACATAAAGTTTCTTACCAAACATCTTCTCATAGGGAGTACAACCAATAGGTGATGACAATCTGCAATTAAAAGTGTAAACATACGAGTTCAAAGACTCCCCCCAAAACTTCTCAGGGAGATTGGCATCATGCAACAATGTTTTCAGTCCTTGCAGCAACGTTTGCTTTGCTTGCTCACAAATCTCCCATGGAGATCCAGGACTTGAGAGGCTATGCTGGATTCGCTTCTCAGTCAGAAAAGCTTCAAACTGCCGAGAAGTGAATTCAGCCTCTTGATTAGTAAACAAACAGCCAATGTGTTTACTGTGAACATTCTCCAACCAAGCACAGAATGCCTTGAACCTAGGAAATGCGTCCAATTTCTGCTGGAGGATAAACACATGAATGTACCTGGAAAAAGAATCAATTAGAACCATGAAGTACCTTGCTCCACCCAAAGAGGGCGCAAGTGGACCAACCAGGTCTGCGTGGACCAGCTGGTAGGGTTTGGAAGCCTGCCTGCTAGACTCCTTGCCTTTTGGAGCAACCTTCACCTTGTTCTCTGCACAAGATACACATTTCATGTGAAACTTACAGGGTTTGATGTTCAAACCCTCAACCAACTCAGGCATCTTGGCCAGCGCCTGCCAAGAGATGTGACAAAACCTTCTGTGTGCATAATGAATGCATCCTGCATGAAGAACTTTGTTATTTTGTGCAACACAACAAGAATCAACCTTTGACACAGCAACAGGACTATTGTCATCATAAATTAAACAGAACAAGCCATCCATAAACTTTGCATGCAAAATGTCCTCTTTGCCTTTTCTGATGACACAGACGCTCCTCTTGAAGGAAATCTCAAAGCCACGCCCAGTCAGCTGTGGGACACTGAGCAAATTGTCTCCAGCACCTGGAACATAAAGTAATTTTTTGATGGTAGTGTGCAGACTTGCCAGTTTCACAGTCCCTTCTCCTGCAATTTGCAACGTCTTTCCGTCAGCCAGGTGGATCTTTCCATCTTGAGGCTTGAAGGAGATAAAGAGATGCCGGTCTTTTGTCAAATGGCGGGTGCATCCTGAATCCACAATAAATCTGGCCTTGGCCTTTGGAGCAGCTTTTGCAGCAAGCAAAACCTTGTTTTTCACCGGCGTGGGCTTTTGCAGCTTGCCCCCCTGCTCCTGGCCATCAGACTTGCCTTTAGCATTTGGTGAAGCTGTACCAGCAAACAAAGCCTTGTTTTCCACTGGCGTGGGCTCTCCACCCTCCCTCTGCTTCTGGCCATCTGCAGGCATCTGTCTATGTTTACTTCTGGCCTTGCGGTATCTGTGAGGATGACCTTGCCTCCCATGAGAAACAGAGCTCTCAGCTGCCGACTCCTTGGCTCCCCCTGGAGGCTGGAATGCTGCCTGGGATGACATCACAGTCAGCTCCCCCTGCAGCTTGCAACCGGTGCCCTCAGCATCCCTGCATTCACTCGCATTCTGGGAAACAGCCAGGACCTCCGATGCAGTCAAACTCTGGGCTGGGATGACCGGCAGATGAGCTACCTTCAAAGCATTCCACATCTGACGCGCTGTAGCATTGCCAGCCAGCATTTTAATTTCCTCCAGAGAGACGGATAAGACTATTACGTCTATGGCCTTTGAATGTTGGGCCCTCCATCTATCTGTCAGAGGAACTGGAGGGGCCTCATACACAGTATGCCACACTCCAAACTGTCGTAGTAAACTCTCACACCACACAGCCCAGGTCTTGTAATTGTGTCGATTTAGCTTTGAGCACTCAGCAGCTTCAGAAGCTTGGAAAAACTCCATTCCAACTCTTTACTTTAGCCGTGAGTCTTATACACTTCAGAGACTTATTATCTCGGCAGCTCATTAATCACGAATTCTGTTTGGCTCGACTCCCAGGCCAATTAAGCCATCAAAGACTCTTGCCGCGTCAACGAAAAGCCTCACTTTCGCTTTTCCCCCACATACCTTTCTCGCAGTCTTACGCTCCTGTAAGTGCTGTGAATCTGGGCCCAAAACCTGTTGTTGGGATACTGCCAGGGAGACAAAGTCCATCATGGCCCCACGTCGCCTCCGGACGTCCATCAATCTCCCGTAGACACGCAGTATCAGCAATTAGCGACACGAGCTCCAGAAATAGCTTGCCACATTCCAGAGCTGATGCACGCTCTTATCAGCAGATAATGCACAGCGAAAGATGCACGCAGGAGAGCATTATTTATAAGTTTATTCTGCGTTAGTCAGAACAGAGAAAAAAACATAACCGCCTGCTTCAGTGTTCAGGCACCGAGAGAGAAACGAAAGCAATAGAAAACATAAACTTCCTGTGAACAGGAAATACACAGACTCTGTGACTCACAAAGCCTGCTCCCTTTTAAGGTGGAACGGAAATATCCTAACACAAATTGTATACTATAACCAAAATCTTTGGCCCACTGAATCATAGCTAATTTTACTTCCTCATCCTTTGTATGCCACTGAAGTAATAATTTATACATTTTTGATAAAATTTTAACATCACTATTCAAGATTTATTGATGAAACCTAGATTTCTTTTCCTGAAAACCTCTTTCTGACAACTCTTTTTTGAACATTGCATTTAACTGAAAATAGTGCAACCAGTCACTCACATTTTCTTTAACTTCTTCATATGGTCTCAGTTTCCATTTATTACCTTCTTTAATTATCAAATTCTCATAAGTAATCCATCTCCCTGTCATATTGATCTTTTTCACACTCATTATCTCCAATGGTGATAGCCAATATGGAGTTTTAAACTCTAATAAATTTTTATACCTATTCCAGACTTCAGTCAACGATCCTCTAAAGATGTGGTTTTCAAAACCTTTATGCACTCTATTCTTTTCACACCATAAATACGCGTGCCAACCGAATCTATTATCATAACCTTCTAAGTCCAACAATTCTGTGTTTTCTAACTTTATCCATTCTTTCACCCAGCAAAGACACGAAGCTTCATAATATAGCTTTAAATCTGGCAGGGCAAAGCCTCCTCTATCTTTTGCATCTGTTAATATCTTAAATTTTATTCTCGGCTTCTTGCCCTGCCAGATATATCTTGATGTTATTCTTTGCCATTCTTTAAATATTGTCACACCTTTAATTATTGGAATTGTTTGAAACAGAAACAACATTTTCGGTAACACGCTCATCTTTATCGTTGCAATTCTTCCCCATAATGATAGTTTCATTCTTCCCCACACCTCTAAATCACGTTTAATTTTATTCCATATTGGTACATAATTGTTTTGAAACAGGTCAATACTCCTGGGAGTTAACATAATCCCTAAATACTTAACTTTCTTAACCACATTCATCTCTGTTTGTTGCTGTATCCTTTCTATTATCTCTTGATCCATATTCTTAGCAATTATTTTAGTTTTTTGCCTATTTAACTTAAAGCCGGACACCTGACCAAAATGTTCTATCTCTTCTAACACCTCTTTAACACTCTGCATAGGAGCGTCTATAGTTATAACCAAGTCATCGACAAAGGCTTTAACCTTATATTCGTTACAACCAACTGTCACACCTTTTATTTTTTCATTATTTCTTAGTATTCTTAGGAAGACTTCTAGGACCGAGATGAATAATGTCAGGGAACTGCCATCGGAGCTAGAGGTGGAGGGAAGGCTCCAGAGGGATGCCGGAGAGGGTCCCAGTAGGGAGAGAGGCAGCCCATCTACGGGGGAAGGAAATTAGCGTAACACCAGTGGAGAAGGGGGGCAGATGGGGGAATCGGAGAGGAGGCTCCAGGACCCCTCGCCAGAGACCAGCGGAGAGAGTACGGGTACTCCACTGCCCACACACTCCCTGCGCAGAAGACTTCCGCACAGGGAGAGTAGGAGGAGACTTGGCGTCAAAGAGCTTTTATGCTGGAAAAGGTTCAATAAACGCCCACTGACGGATTCTGCCAGCGACTGAGACAGCCACAAAACTTGAGGCTGTCCAGACAGAAAGGGTTCAACCAGGTAACCTAGCCAGGAGTGGCAGCAACTTACGCACGAGCAACCCCTAGAACCATTACAAATAATAACAGAGATAAAGGACACCCTTGTCTTGTACCCTTAGTTATGGCAATATTTTCTGTTATAACATTGTTAACAATTAATTTCGCTCTCTGCTCCGAATATATTGCCTTTATACCACTCAGAAAAGATTGACCCATATCCATATATTCCAAATTCTTTAACATAAATTCCCAAGAAATATTATCAAAGGCCTTCTCAGCGTCCACAAATATCAACATCGCTTGTTTATCCTTCCTGTTTGACAGATACTCTATTATGTTGATTACATTTCTTATGTTATCTTTCATCTGCCTACCAGGAAGGAAACCTGTTTGATCCTTATGAATCATTTCCTTTAATACCTTTTTTCATCCTATTTGCTAAAATATTTGCAAACATTTTATAGTCATTATTCAATAATGAAATTGGCCTGTAATTTTTAACCTGTGTTAAATCAGAGTCTTGTTTGGGAATAAATGTTATATATGCTTCTTTCCAGGTCTCAGGTATTTCTCCTTCTTTCAAAATGTTATTCATTACTTCTTTCAATGGTACAAGTAGAGTGTGTTTCATTTCTTTGTAATATCTTGCACTGAATCCATCCGGTCCCGGCGACTTCCCACTCTTCAAATCCTTTATTGCCATTTGAATTTCTTCTAATTCTATTGGTTCATTCAGTTTAATTTTATTACTCTTCGATATTTTTTGCACCTTTTTCTTCATTAAATACTCCTCCATTATCTTTATGTTGGGTTTCTCTTTTCTTTTATATAAATCTCGATAAAAATCCACAAAACCTTTCCTTATTCCTTTCGGATTCTCAATCTCTTGATCTTCTATTTTAATTGTATTAATTGTATTCTGTTCTTTCCTTTTTTTAATTTGCCACACTAACCATTTCCCTGATTTATTTGCATATTCGAAATTATTTTCTTTCATTCTTCTTATATTCCATTCGACTTCTTTATTGATTATCATCACAAATTGTGTCTGGAGCATTTTTATACTTTGCTTGACCTTTTCATCCTTAGGTCTTATAGTTAATTTTTTTTCATTCTCCATTATTTTTCTTAAAATTTCTTTTTTCCCTTTTTCTCTCATTCTATTTTTAATTGCATTTTGTTGAATGAAGAATCCTCTCATAACAGCTTTACTTGCATCCCAAACCATGCTCATCTTTGTTCCTTTGTTAACATTGTTTACAAAATAGTCCATTAAACATTTCTGAGCTCCATCCACTATCTTCTGATCATCTAGAAGACTTTCATTTAATCTCCACCGAAAATATTTTTCTTCCTTTCCTTTTAAAATAGCTTTGACCGCATTGTGATCTGATAAAACTTTAGGTTGAATCTCAGTCTTTATTATTCTTGTGGTTATTTCACTAGAAACCCATATCTGATCAATTCTTGACATTGATTGATTAAACCTCTGAATGAAAAGTGAATTGTTTTTCTAATGGTTGTCTCAATCTCCATATATCCACCAACTTACAGTTTTCCACCATGTCAAAAAAGGTTTTTGGTAATTTCCCTTCCTTCGTTTTACTTTTAGCCCGAAGTCTATCCATCTCCATTGATACCACACCATTCATATCACCCATTATTATTACTTTTTGATCCAAATATTCAAATAATTTTTCCTCCAAACCTTTAAAAAATTCTACTTTACTACCATTCGGTGCATATACTCCAACAATTACCGTATCAATTTTTCACCTTGCCAATTGACTTGGACTGCTATGATCCTACCATCTTCATCCTTAAATAATTGTTGTGCCTCTAATTTATTTTTTATATACAGTACCACCCCTCTTTTTGCTTTTATCCGATGAAATAAATTCATTTCCTAATTTTTTGTTAATTAAAATTTTCCTGTGCGTTTTTTTTAATAAATATTTTTATTGAATTTTTCCATTTAACCTTCAATCATTCCCTTTCCACATCACATATTTGTATTTGTTGAACATCCCTCAACCCCTCTGACAATCATCCAAAATCGTTCTCCTATTTACACATTTCTAAATTATAGTATCACCATTAACTAGACTGTTTGTCATCTTATTTACATTTTTACGATATTTCTTAGTTTTCACAAAGCTTCTTTAAAACACACCAGCGTTGTATTTCCCTCACATACAGTTTTCAAATACTCTCTAAATTTTCCCCAGTCCTCCAAAAATTTATGGTCTCTTTGAAGTCTGATTTTCCCTGTTAATTTGTCCAGCTCCGCATAATCTGTTAATTTGCTTCTCCATTCCTCCAGAGTCGGTGCTTGTTCTTGTTTCCACCTTTGGGCTATTAGCATTCTCGCTGCGGTTGTCGCATATTGGAAGAGTTTGACATCCCTCTTATTTATTTCCTTTCTCGTTATACCCAGTAAAAAGGTCTCTGGTTTCTTTGCAAAGCTATATTTCAGCATTTTCTTTAGTTCACTATATATTATTTCCCAGTACCCCTTTACTTTTTTACATTCCCACCACATGTGCATTTCTCTCCGCATCTCCAGCATTTGTTACAGACTTTGTACATTTTTGCCAGCTTCACCGGTGTTATATACCACCTATATACCATTTTCATGGTATTTTCTTTTAGTGTTGTACATGCTGTAAACTTCAGATTCTCCTTCCATATTTTTTTCCACTCTTCCCACTCTATGCTATACCCTAGATCTCTAGGCCAATGAATCATTACCTCCTTCACCTCCTCATCCATTGTATGCCATTCTAATAAGATTTTATACATTTTCGATATTGTTTTGTGGTTGTTATTAACAATTTCTGTTTGGAATCTCGAATCTTTTTCATTATATCCTTTTTCCTTTAGATCCTTTTTAAACATATCACTTATCTGCAGGTAATGCAGCCAGTCAAATACATGTTCTTTCACTTGCTCATATGGTTTTACTCTCCATTTATCCCCTTCTCTCACCACCAATTCTCCATACGTAATCCAGTTACTTCTCATATTGATCTTCTTAACTCCCATAATCTCTAATGGGGATAACCAGTGTGGTATCCCCCTTTCCAGTATGTTCTTATATCTATCCCATACTTCAATCAACGATTTTCGGAATATGTGGTTTTCAAAAGATTTATGACCCTTTTTTTTCTCTTTCCATAGATAAACGTGCCACCCGAAACCAATATCAAATCCTTCTAAATCCAAAAGTTTCGTATTCTTCAGTTTTATCCATTCTTTTATCCAGCAAAGGCATGACGCCTCATAGTATAATTTCAAATCCGGCAGGGCAAATCCCCCTCTTTCTTTTACATCCGTTAACAATTTATACTTAATTCTCGGTTTTTTGCCCTGCCATACGTATCTTGAAATCGTTCTTTGCCATTCCTTGAAGATTTTTACTCCTCTTAATATTGGTAATGTTTGAAACAGAAATAGAATCTTGGGTAGCACGTTCATCTTAATCATTGCTATTCTACCCCAAAATGAGAGCTTTAGCCTTGCCCATACTTCCAAATCCTTCTTAATTCCATTCCATACTGGGACATAATTGTTTTGAAATAAGTCAATATTTTTCGTTGTTATCCATATTCCCAAGTATTTAACCTTTTTAACAATTTCAATTCCCATTTGTTGCTGCAACACCTCCAGCATTGGTTGATCCATATTTTTAGTTAAGATTTTAGTTTTTTTCCTATTTAGTAGAAAACCTGCCACTTCTCCAAATTTTTCAATTTCCCCCAGGATTTCCATTGCATTGTTCATCGGGTCTTCCACCATTATCACCACATCGTTCGCGAAGGCTTTGATTTTGTATTCATTTTTGCCCACTGTCACTCCCTCTATCCTTTCATTTTTCCTAATTGAGTTCAGGAGGATCTCCAGGACCATTATAAACAGTAAAGGTGAGAGCGGGCAGCCCTGTCTGGTGCCTTTTGATATTTTAATTTCTTCTGTTATCACGTTATTTACTATCAGCTTTGCTCTCTGCTCATTATATATCGCCCTTATTCCATTAGAAAATTTGTCCCCCATCTCCATATAATCCAAATTTTTCAACATAAACTCCCATGATAAGTTGTCAAATGCCTTCTCGGCATCTACGAACATTAACATTGCACGTCTTTCATTCCTGGCTGTCAAGTATTCCAATATGTCTATTATGTTCCTCACATTGTCCCTTATCTGTCTGCCAGGAAGAAAGCCCGCTTGGTCTTCCTGAATAATTTCCTGTAATACCTTTTTTAATCTCTTTGCCATTATTCCTGCAAAGATTTTGTAATCCGTGTTCAGCAAAGAGATCGGTCTATAATTCTTCACTTGTGTTGGGTCCGCCTCTTCTTTTGGAATAAAGGTTATAAATGCGTCCTTCCATGTCTCTGGGATCCCTTTCCCTTCTAAAATATTATTCATTACCTCCTTCAATGGTATCGTTAAGGTTAGCCTCAGCTCTTTGTAATATCTCGCTGTGAACCCATCTGGTCCTGGAGCTTTCCCATTTTTCAACTCTATTATGGCCGCCTTAATTTCCTCATTGTCTATCGGGGTATTCAACCCTTCTCTTGCTTCTAGCGTAATTTTTTGTAATCCTTTCTCTTTTAAATATCTCTCTATTTTTCTCATATTTTTCTTCTCTTTCTTCCTGTACAATTGACTATAATACTCTAAGAAGCCTTTTCTAATACCCTTAGGGCTAGTTATCTCTTCCTCTTTCACTATGATTTTAGTTATAGTACTTTGTTCTTTTCTTTTCTTGATCTGCCAGGCAAGCCACTTTCCTGATTTGTTCGCAAATTCGAAGTTCTTTTGCCTTAGTTTTTTAATATTCCATTCCACCTCTTTGTTAATTAACATTGCAAATTGAGTTTGCAGGGTCTTAATACTTTGTCTAATTTCCATATTATTGGGTTCTTGGATTAGCTTTTGTTCCTTTTCCATAATTTGTTCTAAAATCTCTTTCTTCCCTTTCTCTCTATTCTTCTTTTTAATTGAGCTTTGTTGTATACATAACCCCCTCATTACCGCCTTACTTGCATCCCACACTATACTCATATTCGTTCCCTTATTGCAGTTATTAATAAAATATTCTTTCAGTTTTTCCTGCGCTTCTTCTGCGAACTTTTGGTCATCAAATAGATAATCATTCAGTCTCCATCTAAATGATCTTTCTTCCTTGCCTTTGATTTCTAATTTAACCGGGCTATGATCTGAAATTCAATCTCTATTTGAAGAACTCTTGGAGTTAGCTCGCCCGAGATCCAAATTTGGTCGATTCTCGACATCGACTGATTAGGTTCTGAGTAAAATGTGAATTGTTTTCCCAGTGGGTATCTAAACCTCCAAATATCTATTAGATTACAGTTTTTAACCAATTCAAAAAATGATTTGGGTAGTTTACCTTCTTTTGTTCCTCTATCTCTCAATCTATCCATTTCCAAAGAGGTTACCCCGTTCATATCTCCCATCAGAATTATCTTTTGATCCACATATTCTAACAATAATTCTTCAAGATTTTTGTAAAAATCAGTTTTATTACCATTGGGTGCGTAAATGCCCACAATTATTATTTTTTCACCCTGCCAATTAATTTGGACCCCGATGATTCTCCCTTCATCGTCCTTAAAGATTTGTTGGGCGTTAATTTTGCTTTTAATGTATAGAATCACTCCTCTTTTCTTTCCCTTATCTGAAGATATGAATTCATTTCCAAGTCTTTTGTTTATCAAGATTTTCCTGTGTCTTTTTGCCACGTGCGTTTCTTGCAAGCAAATTATATCTAAGTTTTTCCTCTTTAAAAATTGTTCCACCTTATTCCTTTTTCTTTTATCATTTAGACCGTTGATATTCCAATTCCATAGTTTCAATGCCATCTTATTTTCAATTTGTACAATTATTTCTTTCTTCTAGTTTGCTTTACTATAATCTTTCTTCTTCCCCTTCCTCCTCCTCCCCCTCCCCCTCCTCCTCCTCTTCCTCCAGTCTCCCCCCCTCCTCCCTCCCCCCCGCCCACCTCACTCCCCCTGCCTCCACTCCTCCCACTGCTCCTTTAACCTCTTCTTCTTCCTCTGTCAACAATTCTTTATATTTTCTTTGAAACTTGCTTATTTCTTCTGGACTAGTCAATCTATGTCTTTTGTTTTTATAGGTAAAAGATATCCCTTCTGGGAACTCCCATTTAAATTCTATGTTGTTTTTCTTCAGGGTTTGTACCTGTGATTTATATGGGTCTCTCCGTTTCAATAATCTAATTGGTATATCTTTAAAGATAATTATGTAGCATCCATCGATTGACAATCTTTTTTCTCTATTTTTTTGAAGTATCATATTTCTCATATCTCTATCCTTAAATGTTATAAGACAGTCCCCTGGGTATTTCTTTGCCTTGGTCGTCTTCACTTTTATCCTGAAAGCGTTCTGCACTGTACTTGCCACCTCCTCTATTTGGATCTCTAACCATTGTGCCATTTCTGATATTAATTTTTGCCTAATATTCTCTCCTTGGTTCTCTGGTATCCCCCTCATCCTTAAATTAACTTCCCGCTGCCGAAGTTCATTCATGGAGATAGCATCCCACATTTCTTCTTGGGCTTTACTAGTTTCCAATAGTCCTACCCTAATTTTATCTTCTTCCCGCTTCAGGTCTTTCACTTCTAATTTAGTCCTTTTCATTCCTTCCTCCAAGGCATGCGTTCTTTTAGCTACTTCCTTTATCTGTCCTTTAAGTTCATTTACTGTTTCATCTATTTTTTTATCCATTTTTCCAATCTTTGAATCTACCTGTTCTATTTTTGTCTCCAAATTTTTCTCACTTTGCCTAATCTCGGCGAACATTTTTAATATTTCAGATCTAAAATCTGATTCTTGCTTAGATCCCTTTCTCTCTGACGGGGTCCCCCCATTCCCGCTCTTCTTTGCTGTATGAGACATTTTTATACAAATATATCTAATTGTATCACCTAGTTAGCCAAATTTTCCACTATTCAGATCAGCGAGCAAGATTCCTCAATATGACATATGTCAGTTCCTCAAATCTTACAATATTTTATGGTACAGTTTTAGAATCTATAGTTATCTTCGTCTTATTACTCCAGGCAGGGAGTAGCAAAAGAGAAAGAGAAAGAAAAGGGAGGGGGGGCGAGCGGAGAGACGGGGCTCTGAAGAGAAGAGAGAAGTCCCGTTCCTCTCCTTTAAGAAAATAATTAATTAAATCACTTTTGAATCTTCCTGCCCCCAATTGGGCTATTCCTTAAAATGTTGGCTGTTATTGAAGTATTTGTTTTCCCTCTTTCTCCCTCCGTTTGGACTCAGTCTTCTTCTTCTTGCCCCAGTTGGGCCAAATCCCCAAAAGAAAGAAAACCTCCGCTCCGCCGATAGTTTTCCTGTCGTCTTCCAACAGTCTATTGTACATCCATAGTGAGGGTCCACCCTTCATAGATATCCATTTTTCTCCAGCCAATCCAGCAAGTACAAATACAAAAAAGAAAAAAAGGAAAAAACCAAAAAATAATAGAGGAACCAGGTTATAAGTCCTTCCCTGCCCACCAGAGAGTCGTCATCCAACAAGGTGGAGTGAGAGAGGATAAGCGAGAGGGGGGAAAAAAAGCTAAAAAGAGAAGAAAAACAAGGGAAAAGGCAATCTTTCTTCCAGAGGCAGTAGCTAAATTGTTCTGTAGTTCTAAATTTAGAGTTAGGTAAAATAAACCATTATAGAGTCCGTCTCAGGGATGGGAAAGAGGTGAAACCGCAAGACGCAAACGCACCTTCTCCCTCCTTCTTCCTTTGAATAATGGAGATTAAGCAGTAATGGAGTCCAAACGGCAGCGCGGTGCTTTTCCTCCGTTAGACAGAGCCTTAAAGCCGAATTCAACACTTCCTAACGGGAGGTTTTAGGGTAATAAAAAATAGAATCATTACCTCTTTGCTCTCCCCTCCGAAGTCCTTTCCCCCCCCAAGCTTATATCTCTAATTGTTAACCACGAGCATTGGGGGGGGGAGAAGAACTTTTAAACGCCAGCGTCTTTCCTGTTTCTCTCTGCCTTGCTTATCTCCATGTGTCCATAATGATTCCAGATAGGAGTTGAGCTCTTTTTGACTTCCTTTTTCCCGAGTTCTTTGTTAGGTGGTGGTCCGTTTTCTCAACTCCTTATCTTACAACTCGGATTGCTTTAGTTTGAGAATCCAGCGTTTCCCCTGCAGGCTCGGGGCTTCGCTTTCTCGGAGGCAGTAATGGCTTCCCTCTGCCCGCTTCTCCCCCCGCCGTGCTCTTCGCTCCGAAAACCGGAGTTACCTGACGGCCGGGGGTTCCGCGTTCTGGCTCCGCGGGAACCAATGTATCTGGACACCCTCCAGGTACTTTTCAGGGGACCACGGCGCCCTGTGGAGCCCCTATTCCCCTCCGAGAAGCTCGGGATTCTCCACAAGGAAGAAACCCCCGCCTGCACTGGCGTCGCGCTGAACCGGAAGTCTCCTGTGCGTTTTTTTAACATGAGTCTCTTGTAAACAAATAATGTCCAAATTCTTTTGTTTTAAATATTGTCCCACTTTATTCCTTTTTTTATCGTTCATTCCGTTCACATTCCATGTCCATAATTTTAGTGCCATAGTGTCTGCCAATTAAATATTTTCCTCTAATAATAATAATAATAATAATATAAAAAACTTGTATTTCTATCCCGCCCTCCCCAGCCAAAGCTGGGCTCAGGGCAGCTAACAACAATCAAAATAATCCAACATTCTAAAAACATTCATTATAAAGTTAATTAAAATCAAATTAATGGCAACCATTAAGCAACATTCTGTGCAGATTGCCAGAGGAGGGGGTCAGGCTGTGCCCTGATCAAAGGCCTGGTGGAACAGCTCTGTCTTGCAGGCTCTGCATAAAGATGTCAGGTCCTGCAGGGCCCTAGTCTCTTGTGACAGAGCGTTCCACCAGATTGGAGCCGCAGCCGAGAAAGCCCTGGCTCTAGTTGAGGCCAGCCTAACCTCTCTGTGGCCTGGGATCTTCAGGATGTTTTTATTTGCAGACCGTAAATTTCTCTGTGGGACATACCAGGAGAGGTGGTCCCGTAGGTACGAGGGTCCTAGGCCGTATAGGGCTTTAAAGGTTAAAACCAGCACCTTAAACCTGATCCTGTACTCCACCGGGAGCCAGTGCAGCTGGTATAGTACCGGATGAATATGATCTCACAGCGAAGACCCCATAAGGAGTCTCGCCGCGGCATTCTGCACCCGCTGGAGTTTCTGGGTCAGTCTCAAGGGCAGCCCCACGTAGAGCGAGTTACAATAATCCAGTCTGGAGGTGACCGTCGCGTGGATCACAGTGGCTAGGTCAGGGCGAGAGAGATAAGGAGCCAACTGCTTAGCTTGGCGGAGATGGAAAAATGCCGCCTTTGTTATAGCTGTAATCTGCGCCTCCATAGAGAGGGAGGTATCGAAGATTACACCCAAACTCTTAACGGACGATGCTGGCACTAATTGCACCCCCGCAAGAGATGGGAGTTGCCCCCTCAATCCCATATCGCCCCGTCCCAGCCAGAGGACCTCTGTCTTCGAAGGATTTAACTTCAACCGGCTCCCACGTAACCATCCAGCCACAGCTTCCAGACATCTGGTCAGTGTGTCTGGGGCCGAGTCAGGATGGCCATCCATCAACAGATAGAGTTGGGTGTCATCGGCATACTGATGGCAACCCAGCCCAAAACTTCAAACAAGCTGGGCGAGGGGGCGCATAAAGATGTTAAAAAGCATCGGGGAGAGAATCGCACCCCGAGGCACTCCACACACCAAGGAGTGGCGCGATGACAATTCCCCCCAAGCGCCACCCTCTGTCCCCGACCAGAGAGAAACGAGCGCAGCCATTGAAGGACTGTGCCCTGGATCCCCACGTCAGCAAGGCGGTGGTCCAGGAGTTCGTGATCGACCATGTCGAAGGCTGCTGACAGGTCTAGAAGAATCAGCAGCCCCGACCCGCCTCGATCCAGCTGCCTGCAGAGATCATCTGTTAGGGCCACCAGAGCCGTCTCGGTCCCATGACCAGCGTGGAAGCCGGACTGGAATGGATCGAGAGCCGATGTTTCATCCAGAAACCTACCAAGCTGTTCAGCAACCGCTCTCTCAATCACCTTACCCAGGAATGGAAGATTCGAAACCGGGCGGTAATTGGATAGGTCTAAGGGATCTAATGATGTTTTCTTTAAGAGCGGGCGCACCACTGCCTCCTTCAGTTCCCCTGGGAATATCCAAGGGACAAATTGATAATATCACCCAGGGGGGCCCGCACCTCATCTGGACACGCTCTAATCAGCCAAGATGGGCACAGGTCAAGAGGACAGGTGGTGGGCTTTCCAGCTCGGAGGAGTCTGTCCACATTGGCTGGGGATATCCGGTCAAAGTGGTCCAATACTGGACCCGAGGACAGTCGAGGGGCCTCCAGTTCCTTTATTGTATCCAAATTGGCAGGGAGGTCATGGCGGAGCAACAGGACCTTCTCCGCAAAAAAGCTCGCAAATGCCTCAGCTGTGTGTCAAATTGTTATTTAAATTTGGCTGTCCTTCAAGGGACGTTAACGACCTAATTATACTAAATAATTGCACCGGGCGAGAGCTAGCGGAGGCAATGGAGGCCGAGAAGTAGGACTTCTTAGCGGCCTTCACTGCCATCTCGTAGGTTTTCCTAAAAACCCTATAAGATGTTCTTGAGGCTCTGTCACGGGCACCCCGCCATACTCGCTCTAGCCGTCTGAGGTCCCGCTTCATTTTCCGAAGCTCCTCGGTAAACCAGGGAGCCCGGTTTCTGCGGGGTCGCAGAGGGCGCCTAGGTGCGATCTCATCAATGGCTGCTAGGAGCTGGATATTCCAGCCCTCAACAAGCTCAGTCAATGAGTCACCAGGGGGAGCAAGGTCCCGCAAGGCCTGACGGAATCTATCAGGGTCCATCAGCCTCTGCGGGCGAGCCCAAATTGGCTCGCCACCTAAGCGGGGGGGGGGGGGGGAATCAATCCTGGCTTTCAGAGCGTAGTGATCAGACCATGGCACCTTCATCAAAGGAGACATGAGCACATCTATACCTATGCCAAAGATCAAATCCAGCGTGTGGCCTGCTTGATGTGTGGGGCCCGAAACAAACTGGGAGAGCCCTAGTGTCGCCATGGAAGACACCAGGTCCAGAGCCTGTGAGGAGGGAGTGGCATCAGCATGGATGTTGAAGTCCCCCAATACCAATAGGTTAGGGAATTCCAAGGCCCAGCCGGCCACCACCTCCAACAGGCCTGACAGGGTGGCTGCTGGTGCGCTAGGTGGCCGGTACACCAGCCAGACAGCCAAGCTCACCTCGGAGCCCCACACTAGGCCAACACATTCAATGCCGGGGATCGATGGCGATGGTAGAGCCCTGAAAGAACAATCTTCCCGGATTAATAATGCCACCCCTCCCCCCAGGCCCACAGTCCGCGACTGGTGGAGGACGGAGAAACCCGGGGGCGCCATCTCTCGTAAGGTAACAGTTTCCCCTTCGCGCACCCAGGTCTCTGTCACACAAGCCAGGTCAACCCCCTGCGAGGTGAAGAAGTCTTGCAGGGTGGCGGTTTTGTTGCCTATAGACCTGGCATTGCACAACACCAGTGACGGAGGTGAGTAATCCTTGCTCACCCTACCTTCGTCCCTCGGGATGGGGGGCAGATTGGAAGGGGTACGAGCATATCCGTATCTCGATCCCCTTCGCCTATGACATCTGCCCCCACCGCCATACCTCCCTCGCCCCACTACGGTAGCAATCCCAAGCCTCAAACCAACCTCCATTTACAAAGTAGAAAAACAAATGAAACCAAAAACAATTGTACCAAACAAAACAAATCCCCACCCCACTCAATATCCAACCCCAAACCAAATTAAAACGGAACAAAATAAAAATACATCAATAAAAACCACCGTTCACGGTGGTACAACAAAGTAAAAAGTAAAAACCCCTTTAAAACACTTTAAAATATATAAAAACATTATATTTTTATTTCTCTTCCTCTTCTTGTTCTTCTTCAATTTCCTCTTCCTCTTCCCGTTTTTCTCCTCTTCCTCTTCTTTTATCCTTTCTGCTTTGCTCCTCTTCTTCTTCCAACTCTACAGAGTCTCCTTCATCACCTCCTGCTCCTGCCACCTCTGCTTCTTCTCCTTCTCTGGTCAGTTTTTGTATCTTCTAAAAAATTTATCCACCTCATCCGATTTTGTCAGTCTGTGCCTCTTCCCTTTGTATGTAAATGCTACTCCTTCTGGAAATTCCCATTTAAATTCGATTTCGTTTTTCTTCAAAGTTTGTACCAATTGTCTATATTGGTCCCTTTTTTTCAAAAGCCTCAACGGCACGTCTTTAAAAATAATTATATAATTTCCATCAATGTTTAGACATTTCTCCCTGTTTTTTTTGCAAAATCAAATTTCTCATTTCTCTATCTTTGAAGATAATTAAACAGTCTCCAGGAAATTTCTTAGCTCTAGTCGATCTTGTTTTAATCCGAAATGCATTTTGTATTGTTTTCTCCACTTCTTCTGTTTTCATCTCCAACCATTGGGCAATTTCTGCTGTCAGTTTCTCTTTAATTCTTTCTCCCTGGGTTTCCGGGATTGATTGATTGTTAACGGCGCTTTAAACCCCTGAGATATTTAATGTAAATTGGTAACAAAGAGATAAAAGTGCATAGTCATTGAGGAAGGAAAAAACTGGGGGGGGGTCATGTGAGGTATAAAGTATTTTTGCAGGTTTAAAGTATATATGCACACAAAAATTAGATTGTATTGCCAACAAATACCGGTAATTTGGTTATATATATATTTAAGGTGCCAGATTGTGGAAGGTATCCCCCCTAGGGGTCAAAATTGGGTATTACAGTATTAGAATTTTTTTTGATTTTTTTTTTTTTATTGTATACAGAAGTATTGACATTTATTTGTAACATCAGGGAAAAATGGGGAAAAGATTGGGGGGACCCCAGGAGAAAGGATAATTTCTAGACAAGAAGAAATTAAAGATTTGAACATTTTGTGGTTGAAGATAAAGGAAGAGTTCAAACAAAATGAACAACATATGGAGAAAAAGTTAGAAGAGGTACAGGAAATGTTGGATAAGAAAATAGAAGGGGTGATGGGGGAACTTTCAAACAAAATTAAAGATCTGACAGTCAGATCGAAGACAATTGAAGAATCAACCAAAAGAATTCAAAAAGAAGTGAAGGAAAATAAGAGAGCGACGGAGAAGATGAAAGAGGAAATAGGAGATCTGAATAAAACCCAGAAGCAGGTCTGGGACAGTTTAGCTATGTTGGAGATGAGACAGAAACAACTGAATCTGAAATTTAGAGGAGTAGGTGAAGAAGTGAATAAAAATATAAAAATCAAAATGATTAAGGAATTGGCAAGATGGATGGACATGAAAGAAGAAGAGGTTGAATATACAGTGGAAAATCCATTTAGAATCAAAGTAAGATCTTTAAAGGCTAAATCAAAAAAACTACCAGGAGATTGCCTAATGATATTTAATTCACTAGACATGAGAAACGCAATACTGAAAATGAGCTACCAAAAAACTGGTAATTGATAGTAGGCCTATTATCATCTTTAAAGAAATTCCCACTAGATTTTTACGCAAGAGAGATGGTTATAAGCAATTGGTAAGCTTGTTGAAAAGAAATGGAGTACAACATAGGTGGGAATTTCCAGAAGGGATTTCTTTTTATTATAAAGACAAAAGATTTAGGCTGACTGATATTCAAGAAGTGAGGAAATTTATAAGGCAATATGAGAGAGAGTTAGGAAAGATAGAAGGAGACGGACCTGAGTACAAACCTGGAGGAAAGGAGATTGACTTAGAAGAAAGAAAGGAGAAGGAGAGAGAGGGGGAGGAAGAGGGGAAAGAGGAAGGGGAAGAAGAGGAAATAGAGGAAGAGGAAGAGGAGGAAGAGGAAGAAGGGGAGAATCTTAGGGACAAAACCACTCAAATTTGAATTTAACTTTAATTACAGTTGATTTAAATACAGTGGTGCCTCGCAAGACGAAAATAATCCATTCCGCAAGTCTCTTCGTCTAGCGGTTTTTTCGTCTTGCGAAGCAACCCTATTAGCGGCTTAGCGGAATAGCGCTATTAGCGGTTTAGCGGCTATTAAAGGCTTAGCGGCTTAGCGGCTAAAAGGCTATTAGCGGCTTAGCAGCTTGGAAAAAGGGGGGGGGAGCGGGGAAAAATCGCAAGACTCGCAAGACGTTTTCGTCTTGCGAAGCAAGCCCATAGGGAAAATCGTCTTGTGAAGCAACTCAAAAACGGAAAACCCTTTCGTCTAGCGGGTTTTTCATCTTGCGAGGCATTCGTCTTGCGGGGCACCACTGTATATAAAAATGACTCTGAAATTAATAACATGGAATGTGAATGGATTAAACGAGAAAACTAATAGAAATAAAGTTGAGAATGTTTTGAGGGGGGAAATCTTGATGTAATTTGTTTACAAAAAACCCATGTAGCTAAAAAACATAAACATGTTTTGAAAAATAAAAGGTTAGGCTTGGAATTTATTAATTCAGACATGAACAAGAAAAGAGGGGTGGTGTTATATGTCAAAGAGAAATGGGAACCTAAATTAATTTGTAAAGATGAAGAAGGGAGAGTAATGGGGGTACAAATTAATTATCAAGGTGAAAAAATCAACATGGTTCCAATATATGCTCCAAACACAAATAAAGTAGAATTTTATAGGAAGTTAGAAGAAAGACAGATAAAATTGGCTGATCAGAAGATAATACTAATGGGAGATTGTAATGGGGTGGTGACACCAGAATTGGGCAGACTAATGAAGAAGAAAAAAGTTAAACAAGGTAAATTACCAAGGTCATTTTTCAATCTTGTGGAAAATTTAGACTTAATAGATGTTTGGAGACTGAAACATCCAACCACAAAGCAATTTACTTTTTTTTCGGAGCCACATCAAAGTTGGGGAAGGATAGACCTAATTGTTAGGATATTTCCGTTCCACCTTAAACAGGGAGCAGGCTGTTGTTTGAGTCACAGTCTGTGTACTTCCGGCTCACAGGAAGTTTCTCTTTTGTATATAGCTTTTGTTCTCTCTCTGTGTCTCGACACGCAGACAGGCAGTCATGTTTTTCTTTGTTCTGACCAACGCTGAATAAAGTTGTAAATAATGCTCTCCTGAGTGGATCTTTCGTTGTGCGAACTCTGCAAAGGGCATGCACCAGTCCTTGGAATGTGGAAAGATGTTTCTGAGGCTTGTGTCGCTAATTGACTGATACTGCATTTCTACGGGAGGTTGATGGATCGTCCGGAGACGGCGTGGGGGCATGATGGCCTTTGTCTCCCTGGCAGTATCCCAACAACAGGTTTCGGGCCCAGATTCACGGCACTTACAGGAGAGTAAGACTGCGAGAGACTGTGAGAGGTATGTGGAGAAAAGTAAGACTTTTCGTTGCCGCGGAAGAGTCTTTGAACTCCGGCTGGCTAATTGGCCTGGGAGCCGCGCCAAAGGCTTCATGATTTATGAGGTGCCAAGATAAGGAGTCTCTGAAGTGAAAAAGACTCACGGCTCAAGTAAAGAGCTTGAATGGAGTTTTTCCAAGCCTCTGAAGGCACTCAGTGTTACGATATAGAAGCAATGCAGCTGCAAACTGGTAGCTTGAAAACAAAACATGATGGGAATGTTGGGACTGTCCGTGGGAAACAGTGGGACAGTCAGTTCACAGGACGATGCACCGGAATTTGCTCAGAGTGTAATTTGAGCTCTTCCTCTTGCGTATGTACAGGAAGTACAGGAAGTCTTTGTCACTTGATTGCTGGAGTTTGAAGCGAACGGACATGTTTTCTGTAATGCTGAAAAGACAGAAATAAAGGCATGTAAATACATTTCTGTCTATCTCCTTTCCCTGCTGGGGGAGCAGGAGGGAGGGGGTGTGTTCTTCCCACGTTTGGGAAGAATCGCCTA
Organism: Podarcis muralis; assembly: GCF_964188315.1. Taxonomy (NCBI): domain Eukaryota; kingdom Metazoa; phylum Chordata; class Lepidosauria; order Squamata; family Lacertidae; genus Podarcis; species Podarcis muralis. The sequence goes on from NC_135674.1 coordinate 25,835,772, forward strand.
GCGAGACCTAGCCTGGATCTTGCTGGGGAATGCAGCCAGGGAGTTCAACAGGAGACCAAGCCGGGTGCCTGGGAGAGTTGCCAGTTTCTCCCGATAAAGGCTTGATTTCCGACATCTGGTAGCATGAGCCGATGGTTTTGCTACATGCAGTAGCAAAAGGGGTTGATGGATCGTATTCATCCTCTGCAAGGAGATAAAAGAAGATATGGTAGCGAGCAGATGGAAGCTATAAGGACGGCTGAGCACCGGTGGAGACGTTGTTGCTGATAAGCTACGAGCAACGGAACACCTAAAGGTATGCTGATTGTTTGATGGCTGAAAGAGTGAACGCAGATTGATTCTTCTCTGGTTCACAGAAGCTGCTTTTGGATAAAAACAGCACTGAGAGAGAGCCACATATTTCACATTCCTTAGGACTGATAAGCTCTGCTACTGCCGTCTGCCAAGTCCAGTTGCTAAGCAACGAGATGTGAGTACTCTTCAGCTGTTTCTGAGCTAGTTAGCCTTGAAAAGTAAAGAGGAAAATTACAAGCCAACGCGAGAGTGAGGTTGGGACTGTGAGAGGCTGGAAAAACACTGGTGGTTTGTCTGTTATCTAACTGCTCTTGGAGGGACTTTCCAAAGCAGCCTGCGCTTTAGCTGCCAGGTGCAAGGCAGTAAACAACCAATAGACTTTTGGATTTTACCAGCGCGTGACTGAGAGCTGAGGCTTGGATTCAAAATGGATGCCAAGAAGGGGGGAGGCTTACCTTACCCACCTCCACTGACTAATGACAATTATTCCTCATGGTCTGTAAAGATGAAAGCCCTGCTTCAGAATCAGAGGATTTTTGGGGTGATTGATAATCCCATCCCTGCTGCACCAACGCCAGCTTGGAATTCACAGAATATGAGAGCCAGGATGGCCATAATTCTGTGTGTCTCTGATGATCAACTCGTACACATTGGGAGTTTGGAATATGCGTGTGAGATTTGGGAAACGCTGCGTAGAATACATCAAAGAGATGCTGGTGCTTCAGCGTTGCTGCATTTTGAAAAGCTAGCACCTGATGGAGATGTGCAAGCGCATTTGACAGAGATGAAATTCTTACGCCAGCAGATGGTGCAACGCAATTTCCCTCTACAGGAAGAGATATTCTGCTTCATGATAATTAACAGCCTTAATCGGACTTATAAAACAGTTGCAAGTCAACTGGGTTCTCTACCTGCCGCTGATCTCACAGTGGAGAGGATTTGTTCCGTGGTTCTGAATGAGAGAGACAGACTTTCTGCAATAGATGTCGCTGACAGAGGGAGAGAAGCTCGGAGTTCTGGCACCCCCACTGCTATTGCTAATGAAGAACAGGCTGTTGCTTTGAACGTTGTCCGTTGTTACAATTGTGGACAGACTGGGCATCTTCAGCGGAACTGTAAGAAGCCACGTCAACAGAAAGGAGCTAAGGGGAGCTCTGCAAAGCCTGAGGCATCAGGCAAAAGTCATACCAAGTCCCAGGTGAAACCAGCTAAGGCATTGCTGTCAACAAAAGCCACATTTTCAGCGGAAAACGCTTTTGTTTTGGACACTGGAGCCACGCAACACATGACATCGCGCCGAGAACTGTTTTCTACGTTTGAGAAGCAAAGCTTCACTGTGAAACAGGTCAACGGTCAGGAGATCCAAGCGATCGGATTTGGAACTGTGTATCTTGAAAGTCTGAACTTGACTATTAACAATGTGTATTTGGTTCCTGATTTGAAGTTCAATCTGCTGAGTGTTTCGCAGATCACAAAAAAAAGGACTGGTGTTGTCCTATGATAAGGAAAGCTGCAAAATCTTCAAAGATGGAGAGTTATATCTTTCTGCCAGAGAGAAAGATGGACTGTATTTGTTAACTTTTGATCAAAATGATTGCATTAATTGTACTGCATCTGAGTCTAACATGATTTCTCTTGCAGGCGTGTCGAAAGACGTCCTGAAGCCGAAAGTTACCAAAGCTTTTCAGCGAGTGTATGCTGATGTGATTGGTCCTCTAGAACCATCTAGAGGCAATGCAAGATACTATCTTGTGTGTGTGGATTATTTCTCTCATTATGTGTGGATATACATATTGCAGAGTCCAAAGGAAGCCTTAACAAGGTTTAAAGAGTTTTGTGACAAGGTTAAAAGTGTTCATGATGCTAACATTGATTGTCTTTTCACAGATGTAAAGCCAGTTTTTCTTTTACAGGACACAGTCATTGAGAGGAAATCTCACACAATGGCTAGACCTTCACAGGTTAAGGATGAACCACTGTTTACCGTTGGAACTGGTTCTCCAAAGAGTCCTGAGACTGAACCAGTCAGCAGAGAGGATCAGCACCTCATATGCAGGTCTGAAAGGGTTACAAAAGGCGCACCACCCAAGAGGTATTCCAAAGAGTTTGCTAACTCAGCTGTTGCATGTGTTACTATTGTTGACAACTCAAGAAAGTTAAAGGTGTGTCCAAGTCAGAGAAAAAGACACAACTGGGAGTTGCTAAGCGTAACACTACATTCCCTAGCCAAGGTAATGCAGATACACTCATTCCTTGGAAGTCAGACAACCAGAGAGGTACACTGGGCTAACCAGTGGCGGGTAGTTCCAAGAGTGGAACTGAAACAACAGGGGATTCTTATATGTATAACAACGGTTTGTTTTCTTCTCTGGATCAAGCTTTGTTCGCAGCTCACATTGATTCATATGGGGGAGTATGTTACGATATAGAAGCAATGCAGCTGCAGAGGACTTCCGGGTTGGTGCCTCCGGCAATGGCGGAATTCCTCTGATCGGGAGGAATTCGCCCCGTGGGAATTTGGGTCTGTACCGCCACAGCGAAGGCGGAGACCCGTAAAAATCACAGGCGGGAGAAGCCTGTGAGCATGGGATTCGGCGGGCACCTTTTGCGCCTCCCCTACTCACGGGGAAACCCGGTTTCGGGGATCCGGAGCGACGTAGGGTGAGCGGCGCGGTGCTTCGAATCGTCTGCTTTTTCCACGGAGCGAAGCCGCATAGCTGTTGCTGGAGAGCACTGACTTTTTCCTGTGGACAATTTGACTCCAAAGTAATTACCCGTGAGTAGAGCTGAAGTGGGAAAAAGTGGATTTTTAAACGTTTAATTTGGTATCGAAACGGGGAGGTTTAATACAGGAAGTCCGCCTCCCCCTTTTGTAAATAAACTGAAGCAATGAGGCTGCAAGCTGAAGTCTTGGAAAGCCTTTTGTAAAAGACTAAATCTCCATCGGCAAAGAACATTAAACAACCCCCCCCCCCCGGAGACAGGAGAAGAGGGGGGAAGTGGTGGACTGAATATGCCTGTAGGAGAGAGTCAAGAGAGCTAAAATACCGCCGCTCTGACCCTGGAAACGGGCTGCTAGCAGGATTGATGTCTTTTGGAATGTTCATTGACAGTGTTTAGAACGTTCATTGACAGGTGGCTAAACAAGAGAATCGCCTAGCGAGACCTAGCCTGGATCTTGCTGGGGAATGCAGCCAGGGAGGTCAACAGGAGACCAAGCCGGGTGCCTGGGAGAGTTGCCAGTTTCTCCCAATAAAGGCTTGATTTCCGACACTCAGTGCCCTAAGTTAAATGGCCAAAATTATGAGACCTGGGCAGTGTGGTGTGAGAGCTTACTGTGACAGTTTGGAGTGTGGCATACTGTGTGTGAAGCCCCTCCAGTTCCTCTGACAGATAGATGAAGGGCCCAAGATTCACAGGCCATAGACGTAATAGTCTTGTCCGTCTCTCTGGAGGAAATAGCAACACTGGCTGGCAACACCACAGCAAGTCAGATGTGGAATGCTTTGAAAGTTGCCCATCTGCCAGTCATCCCAGCCCAGAGTTTGACTGCGTCGGAGGTCCTGGCTGTTTCCCAGAATGGGAGTGAATGCAGGGATGCCGAGGGCACCGGTTGCAGGCTGCAGGGGGAGCTGACTGTGACGTCATCCCAGGCAGCGTTCCAGCCTCCAGGGGGATCCAAGGAGTCGGCAGCTAAGAGCTCTGTTTCTCATGAGAGCCAAGGTCATCCTCACAGAGGCCGGAAGGCCAGAAGTAAACAGAGACAGAAGCCTGCAGATGGCCCGATGCAGAAGGGGGGTGGAAAGCCCACGCCAGCGAAAAACAAGGCTTTGTTAGCTGGCACTGCTTCACCGAAGGCCAAAAGCAAATTTGATGGCCAGGAGCAGGGGGGCAAGCAGCAGCAGCCCAAGCCAGTGGAAAACAAGGTTCTGTTTGCTGGCACTGCGTCCCCAAAAGCCAAAGGAAGATTTATTGTTGACTCTGGAGCTACTCGCCATTTATCAAAGGATCGGCACCTTTTTATCTCCTTCACACCTCAAGATGGAGAGATCCACCAGGCTGATGGAAAAACGTTGCGAATCGCAGGAGTCGGGACTGTGAAACTGGCAAGTCTGCACACAACCATCAGAGATGTACTTTATGTTCCAGGTTCTGCAGACAATTTGCTCAGTGTCCCACAGCTGACTGGGCGTGGCTTTGATATTTCCTTCAAGAAGAGCGTCTGTGTCATCAGGAAAGGCAAAGAAGACATTTTCCATGCAAAGTTTATGGATGGCTTATTTTGTATAACTTATGATGACAATGCTGTTGCTGTGTCTACTGTTGATTCTTGTTGTGTAGCACAAACTAACAAAGTTTTTCATGCCGGATGTATTCACGAGGCACACCAAAGATTTGGTCACATGTCTTGGCAGGCACTGGCCAAGATGCCTGGATTGGTTCAGGGTTTGAACATCAAGCCCTGTAAGTTTCACATGAAATGTGTATCTTGTGCAGAGAACAAGGTGAAGGTTGATCCAAAAGGCAAGGAGTCTAGCAGGCAGGCTTCCAAACCCTACCAGCTAGTCCACACAGACCTGGTTGGTCCACTTGCGCCCTCTTTGGGTGGAGCAAGGTACTTCATGGTTCTAATTGATTCTTTTTCCAGGTACATTCATGTGTTTATGCTCAAGCAGAAATCGCAAGCGTTTCCTAGGTTCAAGGCGTTCTGTGCTTGGTTGGAGAATGCTCACAGTAAATGTATCGGCTGTCTCTTTACTGATTGGGGCGGGGAGTTCACTTCTCAGCAGTTTGAAGCTTTCCTGACTGAGAAGGGAATCCAGCATGACCTCTCAACGCCTAGATCGCCATGGATGAATGGACTTGCTGAGCGAGCAAACCAAACTTTGCTTCAAGGCCTAAAAACCTTGTTGCATGATGCCAATCTCCCTGAGAAGTATTGGGGGGAAGCTTTGTCCACGTTCGTTTATTCCTATAACAGGAGACTGTCATCACCTATTGGTTGTACTCCCTATGAGAAGATGTTTGGTAAGAAACCTTACGTCAAGCACATGAGAATCTTTGGTTCTGACATGTGGGTACACACCCCACAGAGCAACAATCTCGGGAAGCGTGGGGCACATGGTTTGTTCATGGGATACGAAAAAGGTTCATACAGGGTATGGATGACTGACTCTAAGTCCATTAAGTTCACAAAGAGTGTTGAGTACAATCCTAAGTGGGGGGAAAATGTGGGAATTTTCCAGAGTTACCCAGAGGAAGTTGAAGATGATGTGAAAAAAGCAGATAATGTTGAGGTAAAAGAGGAAGCTGAGGATGATGATGATGATGATGATCAGAGTTCGGATTCCAGCTCAGTGGGCGGCGCTGCTGCTGATGTCAGCAACAGTGATGACACAGCAGACTACAAGAGCGCAAAGGCCTCAGTCAGACCATCTGATGCGTCTGACAATGAACTAGAAGAACCACTGTTCACCATTGGTGACTTTTCTCCTAAGAAGGAGGAGATGAGTGAAGAAGACTTGCGTATAGTACGCAGATCTGAAAGGGCGACAAAAGGCAGACCTCCAAAGAGATTTGCTGATGTGTATGCTAAGACGGCAACTGCTGTTCTTAGTAGCTCACAGAAGGTATGGGAACCTTCAAGCTTCAAAGAGGTTCAGGAGTTAACCTCTAAAGATGCTGAACCTTGGCTTAATGCCATGAAGGCTGAAGTTGATTCCTTGAATAGGAACCAAACTTGGGAGCTGGTACCGGTAGTCCCAGGAATGAGACTGGTTGGCAGCAAATGGGTCTTCAAGGCCAAGACAGACCAGAATGGCAAGCTTGTCAGACACAAAGCCAGATTGGTTGCCAGAGGTTTTTCACAGGTACCAGGACAGGATTACCACGAGACCTACTCACCCACCGTCAAGTATGAGAGCATTCGGCTGATGCTCAAGATTGCTGCAGAGGAGAAACTGCACGTTTCCCATCATAACATTAATACAGCTTTTTTGTATGGGGTTTTGGGGGAGGAGCTGTTTATGCTTCCACCTGATGGAATGCAGATACAGAAGGGAATGGTCTGTAAACTTCGGAAATCCTTATACGGTCTCAAGCAGAGTGCCAGGTGTTGGAACACAAAACTCACTGAAACGTTGCTTTCTCTAGGTTTTCACCAGGGAAAGCTGATCCATGTGTGTTTGTCAAGGAGGAGGGGCAAAACAAACTGTATTGTTTATGTTTTGTTGATGATCTTCTGATGTTTTGGAAGAATCTGGCTTTGTACCAAAGCACCCTAGCTCAGCTGAAGGAGCACTTTGACATGAAGGATCTTGGTGAGGTATCCAACTATCTTTCTCTGCAGGTGGAGAGGGACCAAGCAGGTAATTTTCTGGTACACCAAACACAGAAAATTGCTGATGTATTGACCAGGCTGAATTTGGTTGATGCAAACCCAGCAGACACACCGATGGTGACAGGTTACCAGGTAGATAGTACTGCTGAAGCATTTTCTGACACCACACGGTACAGATGCATTCTAGGCAAGCTGAATTTCATTGCTAGATGTTCAAGACCTGACATAGCTGTAAGCACTAACCTGCTTAGCAGACATGCCAACAATCCTACTGTTCAGGATTGGAAAGCTCTGAAGCGCATAGGCTGAGGTTCACCAGTCAGAAGACTGGAGGTCTTGAAATCTTTGCAGATGCTAGTTTTGGAAGTGACACCATGGATGGTACAAGCACTTCTGGAGTATGCTACATGTACAACCATTGTCTGTTTGACTCATTGTGGAAAAAGCAGACGACAGTAAGCCTAAGTTCCTGTGAAGCAGAACTCAATGCCCTGGCATATTCACTCATGGATTGTGAATGGTTGATGCACCTGTTTAAGGACATCAGAGTTTCTGTGAAATGTCCTATACAAGTGTATCAAGACAATAGATCTTGTTTGGCTTTGCTTAACTCAGAGAGTTGCAAGCAAAGAACCAAGTACTTGCAGATTAAGCTACATCGTGCAAGAGAGTGTATTCAGAAAGGACTCATTCAGGTGTCCTACATGGCAGGAAATGAAATTCCTGCTGATCTATTGTCTAAGGTTGTTAACAGAGAACAACTGAAGGTTTATGTTTTAGGTTGCAATTGGGTTGAACCACAGGTACTACAGGTTACACGGAAAGAGGAAGGATGTTAGGATATTTCCGTTCCACCTTAAAAAGGGAGCAGGTTGTTGTGTCACAGCCTGCGTATTTCCTGTTCACAGGAAGTTTATGCTTTTGTATATGCTTTCGTTTTCTCTCTGTGCCTGAGACCTCGAAACAGGCAGTCATGTTTTTTTTTTTTCTTTGTTCTGATCAGCGCTGAATAAAAGTTGTAAATATGCTCTCCTGAGTGCATCTTTCGCTGTACGAACTCTGCTGATAGAGTGTGCACGAGCTCTGGAATGTGGCAAGCTATTTCCGAGGCTTCGTGTCGCTAATTGACTGATACTGTATCTTTTTTTAAAAAAAAATGATATTTATTACTTTTCCAACAATTTAAACACAGCACACAAAAAGGGGGGGGGGGAGAACAATACAATACAATACAAAAACACTAAATAACACTGACACATTAAACTAACATAACCAAAGAAAAACAGTTTAAAACACATTCCGTATCTTATCTTTCATTCACTTATTTCCACGACCTCCTCACACCTCCCTTTTTGTATTCCACTTCTATTAGTTGTTTCAGCAATTCCTTTCCATCTTCCTCTGTTTTCTATCTTACAATTATCTTAACACATTCTAACCTTATTTTTCCTTTAATACTCTATTAATCTATTTATACTTATTTCCTTATAACATTTCTACTGGAGCCATATCACTTCATTCCAACATTCTTCTAACATTCATTAATTTTACAGTGTTTCTGTAAATAGTCTTTAAACTTTTTCCAGTCTTCTTCCACCGACTCTTCTCCCTGGTCTCGGATTCTGCCAGTCATTTCTGCCAGTTCCATATAGTCCATCAACTTCATCTGCCATTCTTCCCTGGTGGGTAAATCTTGTGTCTTCCAATACTTCGCGATAAGTATTCTTGCTGCTGTTGTTGCATACATAAAAAAAGTTCTATCCTTCTTTAGCACCAATTGGCCGACCATGCCCAGGAAAAAGGCCTCTGGTTTCTTCAGGAAGGTATATTTAAATACCTTTTTCATTTCATTATAAATCATCTCCCAGAATGTCTTAATCCTTGGGCATGTCCACCAAAGGTGAAAGAATGTACCTTCAGTCTCATTACATTTCCAACATTTATTGTCGGGCAGATGGTAAATTTTTTCTAGCTTGACTGGTGTCATGTACCACCTATAAATCATTTTCATTAAATTTTCTCTTAGGGCATTACATGCCGTAAATTTCATACCTGTGGTTGACTGATACTGTATCTACGGGAGATCGATGGATCATCCGGAGGCGACGTGGAACCATGATGGCCTATGTCTCCCTGGCAGTATCCCAACAGCGAGTCCGTCCAGGCCACTGACAGGATGCGGAGAAAGGTGACTGAGTGAGAAACCACATTAGGTGAACAGAGTGTCCCGAGTCATGGGGGGGAGCAGTAAATCGACCCCCTTGCAGTGCTTTCTGGACAATTGGAAGGACGCCACAAAGGGAGATGATTGGAGTTTAAATCGAAGAAAGACTCCGAACCCTATGTGAAGTTGACTGGTCGTCCCAAGGGACGGGGTGGCCCAGTGAAGGGACCTTTGATGAAAATCTAGTCGACCCCCTATGGCGCAACATCCTCATTGTCCAGGCAGATCAAATTCCCTATATTTCCATCTGGAAAACCAATGTGGACCAAAATCCCCTATGGCTGAGGAAATGTAGAAATATACCCTCCCAAGCCAAGTTGTGCTCAGTACAGAAGCAAGTAGTACAACCAGCAATAAAGCCGCCGCTGCCACCGGCCGCAACCCCAAAAAACACAACCTGAAGCGTCTGTAACCCGAGGTATGACTGTATTAAGATCAGCTGCAGTTCTCACTCCGGGCCACCAGTATGCAAATGAAGGACTGAGAACTGTCGCTCACTGACTGGTTAGCTAGTTGGGAGTTGTTACTGTTACAAGTTACTTAGTATTATATAAAGCAGCCAGCTAGGCTGCAGTCAGTTTGACTCCAGGAGCAGTTCTAACTGCTGTAATAAAGAGCTGAGAATCTAACAGAGCTGTGTCCTTCATCCATCTTCCCCACTATTTAACATGGAGCAAGAGCGGCTTTTGTGCACCTGCATTCCCTTAAGCGGTTGCAATTTATCTGACGCCTCCAGCAGACAAAAGCGGCACTGAATGCAAAGAACTCTTAAGGGCATAGAAATGGTCCTGGCAGCTCTGCCTGTGTGTGAGGCGGCTTTTGTCGCAGGACAGAGTCTTTGTGGCCGCTCTCTCTCAGTGGAGTGCGTCAATGTTATTTGGACAACATTCTTTATGCCTTACAAGAATGAAAAGATTATTCAAATATTCAATTAAATCGTGAATAGGGTTTCTTCTCCAAACCAGGTGAGCTGATCAAGACGAACCCTCTATTTTTGTGCCACCTCAAAGTGTGTGTGTGTGGGGGGGGGTGGTAGGGAAGAGAAGGCTTTAGCAGCGTAACTTCTAGGGTGTGTGAGTGTGAGGACTGCATGTCCCCCCCCTTCTCCTGAAAATGAAAATCACAATACAGTGGTACCTCTGGCTGCAAATGGGATCCGTTCCGGAGCCCCGTTCACAACCTGAGCAGAATACAACCTGTGTCTGCACGTGCGCAGGTCACCACGTCTGCGTATACGCGTGACGTCATTTTGAGTGCGCATGCGCGAGCGGCAAAACGCGGAAGTAACCCATTCCGTTATTTCCTGGTCGCCGCGGTACGTATCCTGAAAGAACGTAACCTGAACCGAATGTAACAAGAGGTATGACTGTAATGTTATGCAGATGAAGAGATTCCATAATTGCGTGCCTGATTATCCCAGCAGTGACTCAGAAATGAAAGGGGGCAGTCAGCACTTCAACTGCTAAGCACAATGCCCAGGTCAGGGGAATGTCAAAAGAGCCCTGAAGCAGGATGGGACCAGTGGCCCTCCCCGCCCTGCGTTCTGTTCTCGCAGTGGCCAGTGAGATGCCCATTATGGGAAACCCACAAGCAGGGCCCAAGCGCCAGAGAGTGCCCTCTCCCCTCCTGCTCTTTCCAGCTGGTTCTCCACCTGTGGGTCCCCAGATGTCGTTGGACTACAACCTTTTGGGAAGGCCTTGTTGGCCTTTAGTTGGGCTGGATCCAGAACTTGGCACGGCTGAGAGAAGCATGTCCTGAGTGTTTTTATAGGGATGGGAGCCATGCAGTCCTCTAACTGCCATCAGCCGTGGCCAGCCTGGTCAGGGACTATGGGAGCGGTGTGTCCAGCAATGTTTGGAGGGCACCAGGCCTTCCAGAACTGCTTTACAGAGGACACAAGGGCAGGTCCCTGCCCCAAGGACCCTGCAGCCTAAAATTCTACCCAGGTGGGATGCAGCAGGAAGCAACATGTTGTTGTTGTTTTCAGTTACAGGTGGTTAGGCTCGGTTGTATCCCCTGTGTGCAAGCCTTAGGGTGAGGTGCCACTGAAGCCAGGCTGTCCACAGTTGTCTGCAAGACCCCTCGGGGAAGGAGATGTTTCTTGAGACATTGGCGGACACTTGAGGGCCTTTTGACAGTGAATCTGGGCCCTGAAGGAGGGCTGCCCCTCATGGTGCCCCCATCTCCAACATTGCTGCTGGATGCCTTGAGAGTCTACAAAATGAGAGCTTGCCACTGTCAGGAGTTCAGCCTACACTCGAGTAGGACCCTGGCAGAGACACATGCCTGACTGGCATGTTCTCCCCCTCCTGGTCTTTTGTTCGGGAGCTTCATAAGCTTTCTTCAGCCTGAACATTACAGCGACCGATGCCAACCGACATTGGCACACTTAGGGATCCGCAGAGTCTTCGCAGCATTGCGTAACAGACCTCAGCATTTTGGCTAATCTACAGTGGTACCTCGGGTTAAGTACTTAATTTGTTCTGGAGGTCTGTTCTTAACTTGGAACTGTTCTTAACCTGAACCACCACTTTAGCTAATGGGGCCTCCTGCTGCCGCTGCGCTGCCAGAGCACGATTTCTGTTCTCATCCTGAAGCAAAGTTCTTAACCCGAGGTACTATTTCTGGGTTAGCGGAGTTTGTAACCTGAAGCGTATGTAACCTGAAGCGTATGTAACCCGAGGTACCACTGTATTCCGATGCTGTTTGTCCGAGGAGATGGAGTTGTACTTGTAGCTCCTCCACTGTGGGTTGGCTGAAACCATGAAGAAAATGGTCATTGTTTCAAAAATGTTGGACCTCTGGACACTGTCTTCTGATACCCTTAAACATTAAGATTCTGCCCTTAATTCTGAAAGACCATCCAAACCTGATTTGTTGTGAAGGCGTAAGATCATTTGGCATATAAGTTGATATAAGGGTCTCCCCCCGAAATAACTTAAGTGCAGGTGTCTTTATGTGTCAGATCAGTAGATATAACCATTTTAGTTGCTCCCCCTGCCCTCCCCCAGTGGTCCCCCTCCACGCCCCACAGTTGAAGTCAGGCCCAAGGAAGGAAGTTTGCATTGGCAGCTTTTGCCAAGTTTTCAAGAGCAGTGTGCATAGAGCAGGCACATTTTCAGGCAGGTGGGCGACAGCTTAAGAGGGATGTGCTTATCACTGCACCTTCACACCCGTCTCTCTCATCCTCCTACCCCTTGTTCTTTGGCTGAGCTGCTTGCCAGCACCTTGGATCATGGTTTCCATGTCAGCTGAGCCCTATTTTCACCTGAGAAGGCCAAACAGATTAAGCCCCAATCCCTCCAGCTGGTGTTTAGAGAGGAACACAACAGAGTGGCTTTGAAGTGAAGGTTTGTTTAGGGAACATCAGAAAGTAAGAAGAAGATCGCTTGTCAGATATGGTTTATTTATCTTGCATAGCCTTTACCAGCCTGATGCTCATCTGCAAAGCATAAGGCTGGCAAGGTCAGACCCTGTTCATCCAGGCAGATGGCCAGATGAAGCTTATGAAGGTAGGAAGAGCCATTAGCTGGATCAGGCCAATGTGCTATCTAGTCCTGTTCTCACAGTGGCTGACTAGATGCTTGTGGGAAACCAGCAAGCAGGATCCTTGCACAAGAGCAGATTTCCCCTCCTGTGGTTTCCTGCATCTGGTATTCAGAAGTGTCGCTGCCTCTGACCATGGAGGCAGAGCGCAGTAATTGTGGCTCGTCTCCTCCTCCTCCATGGATTTGTCCAAACCTCCATCAAGGCTCTCCAAATTGGTGGCCATCATTGCCTGCTGTGGGAGGGAGTTCCATAGTTTAATGTTGCGCTGCTTGAAGAACTACTTCCTTTTCTCTGTCCTGAATCTTCCAACATTCAGCCTCATTGGATGCCCACGAGTTCTGGTGTCATCATGCGAGAGGGAGGGGGAAAACTCCGCTTTCTCCACACCACATGCAATTGTTTATGCTTCGTCAGGTCGCCTCTGGTCCCCTTTTCTCTACACTAAAAAGCCCCGACCGCTGCAGGCTCTCCTCACAGGAGCCTCTCCATCAACCTCAGCCGTTTTGCAGATATCAGCCAATGGCTTGTGCGAGCTTTGCAAGCGACACCTTCCATGTTTGCGGCCTGTGTGGCCAGGAGGAAGTCCCTCCATTCAAGAGAGGTTACCCCATTCAATGCACCCCCCCCCTTATTTCCCCCCCCCCCGCTGCAGATGTGAAATTCGTGGAGAATTCAAGTGTGGTGAAGGAAGCCCAGGAAAAGGCCAATGCAGCCCTGATGGAGTACACCCTCTGCAACTACCCACACGCCACAGACAAGTTCCGCCAGCTTCTGATGCAGCTGGCCAACGTCCGGTCCCTGAGCATGCAAGCAGAGGAGTACCTGTACCACAAGCACCTGAGCGGGGACGTGCCCTGCAACAGCCTCCTGATTCAAATGCTCCATGCCAAGCGGACTTGAGAGCGCAAAGCAAGGCTCTCTGTCCCCCCTTCGTCTGGGGAAGAGACTCACGGCAGCAGAGGTGCAAGGGTGGTGGCAGATAGGTCAGGCCCCGGGATTGTAGGGTGACAGGGAAGGGTGAGTGTCTTGTCATCCCCTCCCCACAGGCGACCTCTCCCAGTTCTGACTTTCATACATGCCATTGAGAAGCTCCAGGTCGCCTGGTTTCCCCACCAGGCAGCTGCGGGTGCAAACCCCAACCCTTGCCTGCATTTTGGTGTGATTCCGCCTGAGTTCCAGGCTCTCGCTCTCTAAAAGCCATGGGGCTAAGCTGTGTGGGGACTGCCCTTGGAGGCTGTTTAGGGGATGCTTTGGGTGGGGGTTGGCTTTCCTAACTGGGTGGGAGAGGCGTCTTCTCCCAGGGTGTGTGAGAGAGGAGGCATCTGCCCAAGCTCCCCACCTGCTCTCCAGGCATGGTCCTCTAGCTAGATGGCTGGGAAAAGATGGAGAGAAAAAGGCCCAGTACAGCTACCCATTGGAAGGCCTCCGCACCCTGTCTGTCCCTCTGCAGGTAGTGGCCAGGTTGGCCACAAGGACGATTTCTGTGGCCCATGGGCCACCATGAGAGCGAGTTTGTTGTGCCTCAGATACACTGAAACCACTCTCCCCCTTGGGGCTTCATTTTGGGAGACCTTTCTCCGAGGCCTTGCAGCTATGAGTTGAGCAAGTCCAGTGCTCCTTTTATAGTTTGCATTGGTTATCTGTTAGTTGCATTCTCATATATATTTCCCTGTGGGTTTTGATTACACTTTGCAGCATTTTCTGCTCCACATATAATGTTTGGACTACTTTTGTGTGTCTCTTCTGGTTTGAAAGAGTTGGAGAAGACAGTTTGGAAGTGCCAGGCTCTGCCTGTATGTGTTTTTTTCCTTCTGAAATAAAAAGTGCTCTTAAGTGTCTCCCTTCTCAACATTTTACTCAGAAGGTCCTTCTGAGCATTGGTTAGTGGTGAACTATCTTACCAAAGAAGACATTCCAATAAAGTTTTCAATTCAGTTATAGCTCTGTGTGTGCGTGTTTTCTTTTCCTCCCCTCCTCAAAAAAGTCTGCATCTTTGGTTGAGTACCATTCAGGGCGGTAGGCAGAAAGGCACTCTGCACCTGATCAGAGAATCTGCTCAATTTATCACTACATTACAGGTTCAGGGCTGAGTCCTGCCATGAGAGCATGATATGGGTGGTCAACACCTTGAGTGCAAGAAGTTTCCAGCAGCAGGGCCACATCCCTGTCTCTGCACATTTCTCTCCCTCTCTGAAGGACATCTTTTTGCAGCAGATGGTAGGCAGGCTATTTACAGACCTCCCATGGCTGAAGCTGTTCGAATAGTGTCCTCACAAGTGAGCCTGGGAATAGCAGCAGTTTGGGGGAGTTTGCAATTCTTATGCATGGACAGTTGGCTGGCTCTGTACGGAAAGGCAGGGGCACACACGCATGCACACGCATGCACACGCATGCACACACACACACACCACCCTCCCCATAATCCTCAGCTAAAGACTCATTAATCTCCTGCACTAATTGGCTTCAGTGGGCAAATGCTGACCTTCTGCAACGGCATTTGTCTGGGCACCAGAATTAAAATACGAGCCACCATTTTTCCTTTTTTCCTTTTTTTTCAAATAATCTTTATTAGTTTTTCAATTAGATACTCCACATACACATATTGTATTACATTTTACATTTATACTTGCTCTTCAGAGCCCAGGTTTGGAAACAGCAGCAATTACCAACAGTAGAAGAATGGCGACAGAAGGTAATGGAATATGCAGAAAGAGCCAAACTAACAGGGGAAATTCGAAAACAGGGCGAGGAAACATTTCAAAAAGAATGGGGGAAATTTATGTTGTGTACAGGAAAGATAAGATGAAATAGTAAAACCAGTAGAATTGGAAACAAACCTCATAACAGGAAAGATTAAGAACAGTGATGGATAATGAAAATAAGAAGAAGGGAAATGTATAAGGAAACTAATATAACTAACAGTAGTGGTAAATGAATACAGACAGACAACAAGAATTGTATAAACACAAGGATTTAATTTGCAAGTACTTGGTTCTTTGCTTGCAACTCTCTGAGTTCAGCAAAGCCAAACAGGATCTATTATCTTGATACACCTGTATAGGACATTTCACAGAAACTCTGATGTCCTGAAACAGTTGCACCAACCATTCACAATCCATGAGTGAAAATGACAGGGCATTGAGTTCTGCTTCACAGGAACTTAGGCTTACTGTCGTCTGCTTTTTCCACAACCAGTCAAACAGACAATGGTTGTACATGTAGCATACTCCAGAATTGCTTGTACCATCCGTGGTATCACTTCCAAAGCAAGCATCTGCAAAGATTTCAAGACCTCCAGTCTTCTGACTAGTGAACCTCAGTCTGTAGTGCAAAGTCCCCTTCAAATAGCGGGCTATGCACTTCAGAGCTTTCCAATCCTGAACAGTAGGATTGTTGGCATGTCTGCTAAGCAGGTTAGTGCTTACAGCTATGTCAGGTCTTGAACATCTAGCAATGAAATTCAGCTTGCCTAGAATGCATCTGTACCGTGTGGTGTCAGAAAATGCTTCAGCAGTACTATCTACCTGGTAACCTGTCACCATCGGTGTGTCTGCTGGGTTTGCATCAACCAAATTCAGCCTGGTCAATACATCAGCAATTTTCTGTGTTTGGTGTACCAGAAAATTACCTGTTTGGTCCTTCTCCACCTGCAAAGAAAGATAGTTGGATACCTCACCAAGATCCTTCATGTCAAAGTGCTCCTTCAGCTGAGCGAGGGTGCTTTGGTACAAAGCCTGATTCTTCCAAAACATCAGAAGATCATCAACAAAACATAAACAATACAGTTTGTTTTGCCCCTCCTCCTTGACAAACACACATGGATCAGCTTTGCCCTGGTGAAAACCTAGAGAAAGCAATGTCTCGGTGAGTTTTGTGTTCCAACACCTGGCATTCTGCTTGAGACCATATAAGGATTTCCGAAGTTTACAGACCATTCCCTTCTGTATCTGCATTCCATCAGGTGGAAGCATAAACAACTCCTCCCCAAAACCCCATACAAAAAAGCTGTGTTCACATCGTGATGAGAAACATGCAGTTCCCCCCCTGCGGCAATCTTGAGCAATAGCCTAATGCTCTCATACTTGACAGTGGGTGAGTAGGTCTCGTGGTAATCCTGTCCTGGTACCTGAGAAAAACCTTTGGCGATCAATCTGGCTTTGTGCCTGACAACCTTGCCAGTCTGGTCTGTCTTGGCCTTTAAGATCCATTTGCTGCCAACCAGCCTCATTCCTGGGACTACTGGCACTAGCTCCCAGGTTTGGTTCCTATCCAATGAATCAACTTCAGCCTTCATGGCATTAAGCCAAGGCTCAGCATCTTTAGAGGTTAACTCCTGAACCTCTTTGAAGCTTGATGGTTCCCACACCTTCTCTGAGCTACTAAGAACCGCAGTTGCTGTCTTAGCAAACTCATCAGCAAATCTCTTTGAAGGTTTGCCTTTTGTGGCCCTTTCAGATCTGCGTACTAGACGCAAGTCTTCTGCACTCATCTCCTTTTTCTTAGGAGAAAAGTGGCCAATGGTGAACAGTGGTTCTTCCAGTTCATTGTCAGACACATCAGATGATCTGACTGAGGCCTTTGTGCTCTTGTAGTCTGCTGTGTCATCACTGTCGCTGACGTCAGCAGCAGCGCCACCCACTGAGCTGGAATCCGAACTCTGATCATCATCCTCAGCTTCCTCTTCTACCTTAACATCATCTGCTTTTTTCACATCATCTTCATCCTCCTCTGAGTGACTCTGGAAAATTCCCACATTTCTCCCCCCCCCCCCCCAACTTAGGATTGTACTCAACACTCTTTCTGAACCTAACGGACTGAGAGTCAGTCATGAATACCCTGTATGCACCTTTTTCGTACCCCATGAACAAACCATGTGCCCCACGCTTCCCAAGCTTGCTGCTCTGTGGGGTGTGGACCCACATGTCAGAACCAAAGATTCTCATGTGCTTAACATAAGGTTTCTTACAAAACATCTTCTCATAGGGAGTACAACCAATAGGTGATGACAGTCTCCTGTTGTACGAATAAACAAAAATATTCAAAGACTCAGCCCAATATTTCTCAGGGAGATTGGCTTCATGCAACAAGGTTTTTAGGCCTTGCAGCAAATTTTGGCCTGTCCGCTTGCAAAGTCCATTCTCCCATGGAGATCTTGGACTTGAGAGGTCATGCTGGATTCCCTTCGCAGTCAGGAAAGCTTCAAACTGCTGAGAAGTGAATTCACTGCCTCGATCAGAAAATAAACAGCCAATGCGTTTATTGTGAGCATTCTCCAACCAAACACAGAACGCCTTGAACCTAGGAAATGCTTCTGACTTCTGCTGGAGCATAAACACATGAATGTACCTGGAAAAAGAATCAATTAAAACCATGAAGTACCTTGCTCCACCCAAAGAGGGCGCAAGTGGACCAACCAGGTCTGTGTGGACTAGCTGATAGGGTTTGGAAGCCTGTCGGCTAGACACTTTGCCTTTGGGAGCAACCTTCACTTTGTTTTCTGCACAAGAGACACATTTCATGTGAAACTTACAGGGCTTTATGGTCAAACCCTGAACCATCCCAGGCATCTTGGCCAGTGCCTGCCATGCCATGTGAACAAATCTTCTGTGCTGTTTGTGAATACAACCTGAATGAAGAACTTTGTTAGTTTGTGCAACACAACAAGATTCAACATTAGACACATCAATAGCTTTGTCATCATAAGTTATCAAGAACAAGCCATCTACAAACTTAGCATGCAAAACGTCCTCTTTGCCCTTCTTAATAACACAGATGCCCTTCTTGAAGGAAATCTCAAAGTCTTGCTCAGTCAGCTGTGGGATGCTGAGCAAATTGTCTGCAGAATGTGGAACAAAAAGTACTTTGCTGATGGTGGTGTGCAGACTTGCCAGTTTCACTGTCCCGACTCCTGCAATTCTCAAAGTCTTACCATCAGCCTGTTGGATTCCCCAACCTGAGGCGTAAAGGAAATAAACAGGTGTCAATTTCCACAGATGTGCCTCGTGGCTCCAGAATTGACAATAAAATGGCTTTTGGCCTTTGGAGCAGCAGTGCTAGCAAACAAAGTCTTGTTTTGCACAGGCCTGGGTTTCTCACCCCCTCCCTGCTTCCGGCCATCTGCAGGCTTTTTCTTTTGTTTCCCTTTAGCCTTTGGACAAAGACGCTGCAAGTGGCCTTCGTTTCCACAGTGCCAGCACTTCACAGCTGCCAACACCTTGGCTCCCCCTGGAGGCTAGAATGCTGTCCCACACTGCTCCCCCCTGAAGCACACAAGCTGGTTCAGCTGCGTTCCTCCTATCATATTCATTTTGGAGGGTCACCAAAACCTTTGAAGCAGTGAGCTCCTGCACAGGTAAAGTTGCCAGCTGGCTTGCCACAGCGTGGTAACTATCATCTAGGGAATCCAGGATAAGGATTGCAAACAGAGACTCAGGCATATTAAAACCTCTCTGAGTCAATTCCTGTCTGAGATGCTGCAAATGCAAAATGTGGGCTCTAAGGTCTTCCCCTGGTGACAAACATTTCTTGTGCAGTTTTCTGAAGTAAAGCAACACAGACCCAGCCTCTTGTTGGAGATGACAGGCCTGAAGCCCTTTCCACATCGCACGCGAGCTGGCCTTGCCAGTCAGGGTGATTAACTCTTCAGGGTCAACTGAGAGCAAAATTACTCCCATGGCTTTTGAATACTGTGCCACCCATGCATCCATCAGAGGCGCTGGGGGGTCCTCATAATCAGCAGAGTGAATAACTTCTCACAACGGAAGTGGTGGACAGAGACATGTGTAAGCATATCTACAGGCGTTTATTCAGCATAGTTCAGGAACAAAGGAAAAAACATGTCTGCTTCCCTTCATGTCCAAGCAAAACAGCAGTACAGCAAAAGTAATATACAACGGAAGTTCCCAGCAGACTGTGCTGGAAGTAAACAGACATGTGACATACTACAACTCCACATATCTGTTCCTCTTAAGGCGGAATGGAACATCAATATCCTAACATAATGGAGCCTGTGCTGATTCAGAAATGAAGTAGTATAACCATAGAGGATAGCCATAGCCCCAAAACTTTTGCACCCCCTCCAGCATTTTCTCTGATGAAAATAGGGACATCTTCTTCTACATCAGGAAGTTTCTCCCGCTGCACACGTAGACATCATCTGCGCATCAACATGGGTCACCTTGAGCCAATTACAACCTCTCCGCTGAACCCACCTTGCAGGATTGTTGTAAGGAAAAATGTGTGAGGGCAGGGATCATTTATAACACTTTCCACAGATTAATAGAATGAAATAAATTTTAGCCTATAAGCTCCCTTGAGGGGAAAAGATGTTGTTGTTGTTGTTGTTGTTGTTGATGTTGATGATGATGATAATGGTAAAGGAAACTGGGAGAATTATCCAGAACATACCAGCAAATAAATCCTGTTGAACTCAGTGGGACTTAGTTCTGAGTAAAAATGCTTAGGATTGCAGTCTAAGTCTTTACCCAGTTACCTGAGAGTAAGTTCCACTGCATACAGTGGGACTTTCTTCTGAGTAGGCAGGGTCAGGCTCCATCTACAATAAAGGAATCAACACTCCACACGTTTCCTAACAAATGGCTGGCTGCTGAAGCATTGCAATTAAAGAATTCAAAGTGGATTTCTTACATTTTCTGTCAAAATTATAGGAAGTGCTTCGTATGCCAGCTTCACCATTTCCTTCATTTGGTGCAGTTATTTTATTTTCAGTATAATTAGCATCCACCCACCCTCCCACACCACTTTTAATTGTTCTCTGAGACGTGAAGGGGAGGAAAAAGGAAAAGTGGGACATTCCAGGATCAATTCAGAAACTGGGACAGCTTCTATAATTCCAGGACAGTCCCTGGAAAATTGGGACATTTGGAGGGTGCAAAGAGATTCATGTATAACTGCCCTGCCCAGATACCACCATGAGCACAAATTGTCATGAATGCACAATAGAAAGGATGCGTGGAGGGGGCCCATGTGTTCTGCTGAGAAGCAAAGAAAAATGGGCTCTTAGGCAGTCTCCTGAGACTGGTCAACTGGATAAGGCCCCCAAGTCCCACCCCAAGCCTTGGGCCCAACAGCTTAAGAACCCCTCAGTTTCCCCAGGGCAGGTTGTATGCAGAAGGAAAGTTGGCAGTTCACCGTCCTTCCCTGCTTGCCTCTTCAGGGCTTCCTGTGTTTATTGTTGGTGTGACCCTGACCACGTCGTTCAACAAGTACGTGGCAGAGAACCACTACTGGCTGAACACGCAGACGGATATCATCTGGGCTTTTGTGGGGCATGTCCTCTTCGTCCTGACAGTAAGTGTGTCAGGAAAGGGGGGCCCTCCTCCTTTCATTGGCAGAGTTTGCAATGCAAAAGGTTCTTGCTACCATGTGTGGCAGGATTGGGTGCATGTGAACAAATGTTGGGATTCAGTGGTTTTCAAACTCAGCGCCTTCACAAGACAAAGAAGAACTCTGCAGACCACAGGGTGTGTTTACTTTCCATGTGTGTGGGAGATAACTCTGATTTACACAACAATATACTGGGGTGGGTGTTTCCGTGTTCCCTGAGAGGAGGATTCTGGGAAATCTCCCCCCTCCACAACTGCCACCTCTTAAAGTCGCTGACTGCTGTTTCAGGTCCAGTCCCTGACCCTCTCGCCTCTCTCCTTTGCAGGTGAACACCTTTGTGCTTTTCCGAGTAGTGATGGTGACAGTCTCCAGTGCACGGCAACGATCAAGGATGCTGACCCCCAACAGCAGCTTGGAAAAACAGATTGGCATCCAGATCCAGTGAGTCCCGGGAGGCCCCTGGGGCTGCCCCTGCCCCCTCCAGAGAAGGGCACCAGAGAAGCAAAAGGACATATATCTGAATGCCATTTGCTAGGGAGAAGTGTGAGAGCCAGTGGTGATGTAGTGCTTGGAGGGTCAGACTAGGACCGGGGAGGCCAGGGTTCGAATCCACACTTGGCCAAGAAGCTCACTGGGTGTCCTTGGAAGCCAGTCACTGCCTCTCAGCCTAGCCTACCTCGCAGGGTTGTGAGGAGGGGAGAATCATGTACACAACCTCGAGCAACTTCGAGGAAAAGGTGGGCTATAAATACTTTAAACAATAAAATAGAATCAGAGGCCACATTCCCACCATAGATTTAAAGTGTTGCAATACCACTTTGAACAGTCATGCCATCCCCAAAGAGCTGTGGGAGCTGTAGTTTACTTAGGGTGCCAAGAATTGCCAGGAAACACTCTGTTTCTCTCACAGAGCTATAGTTCCCAGAGTTCCCTGAGAAAGAGGGATTGATTGTCTTTTTTAAAGTGTTTTTTTAAAAATAAGATTTGCACATGGGACGATTGAAACATCATACTCACACACATCATAAAAACAGTAATAACGTCAAGAGGGATAAAAATACAAGATAATATAGCTTTAAAAGGATGAATGATGTAAAATATATTCCATAGTTGATATTTATTCAAAATATATCAAGCATTCATAAACCTTGACAGATAAAATAATATTTAGTAGGAATGCGCCAGCCATGAGATCGTTTGGTCATATATATTTATATGGGAGGGATTGATTGTTAAACTGCTCTGGAAATTGCAGCTCTGGATGGGGAATAAGTGCCTCCTAAATAACTCCCTTAGCAAACTACTGCTACTGCTGCTTGAATTTGTACACTGCCCTTCACCTGAAGGTCACAGGGTGGTTCACAACATCAACTGCACCTCCCAGGATTCTCTGGGGAAGCCACAATGGTTTAAATTGGTATCCTAGTGCTTTAGTATGAACATGGCCATAGAAGTCAATTGTAGAATTGTAGAGTTGGAAGGGATCCTGAGGATCATCCATTCCAACCCCCTGCAAGGCAGGAATGTGCAATAGCAGCTGGGATTAGTAGAGAGGAGGACAAGGAGATGCAGCCAGAGTGAATGTCAGGCAGGGTCACCCCCTGGCCAGTTATAAGTAAGAAGACAGGCTGAGGTTGGTGGGGCCCCATTTGCCCCAATAGACCAGCTTGCACAGCTTGAAGCCATTGGTTCGAGTCCTACCCTTTGGAGCCGGAGAAAACAAGCTTGCTCCCTCTTCCACCCGACAGCCCTTAAGATATTTGAAGATGGCTATCATATCTCCATCAATATGCCAGCAAGTTTGGAAAACTCAGCAGTGGCCAGAGGATTGGAGAAGATCAGTCTGCATCCCAATCCCAAAGAAGGGCAGTGCCAAAGAATGCTCCAACTACCGCACAATTGCACTCATTTCACACGCTAGCAAGGTTATGCTTAAAATTCTACAAAGAAGGCTCAAGCAGTATATGGACCGAGAACTCCCAGAAGTGCAAGCTGGATTTAGAAGAGGCAGAGGAACCAGAGACCAAATTGCAAGCATGCGCTGGATTATGGAGAAAGCTAGAGAGTTCCAGAAAAACATCTACTTCTGCTTCATTAACTATGCAAAAGCCTTTGACTGTGTCGACCACAGCAAACTATGGCAAGTTCTTAAAGAAATGGGAGTGCCTGATCACCTCATCTGTCTCCTGAGAAATCTCTATGTGGGACAAGAAGCTACAGTTAGAACTGGATATGGAACAACTAATTGGTACAAAATTGGGAAAGGTGTACGACAAGGCTGTTTATTGTCTCCCTGCTTATTTAACTTATATGCAGAATTCATCATGCGAAAGGCTGGGCTGGATGAATCCCAAGCCGGAATTATTTATTTATTTTTTTAAAAAAGATTTTTATTAAAGTTTTCAAATTATTACAAAAAGAAAAAATACAAAATAAAAACAGTTAAAAACAATTCCATCTTTTCGTGTCTTATCTTTCATACGCTTGTTCCCCAGACCTCCTCACACCTCCCTTTTTTGTATCCAATTCAATTGGCAAATCCTTTCCCTCTTTATTTTTATCCTAATCTTTAATCTTAATATATTATAACTTTGAATTATCCCCTGTTAACAGTCCATTTTTACACATCTTTATAACATTACTGCTGAAAACCACTTAGCTTCAATCAAACATCGTTCTAACATTCATTAATTTTGCAATATTTCTGTAAATAATCTTTAAATTTCTTCCAATCTTCTTCCACCAACTCTTCTCCCTGGTCTCGGATTCTGCCGGTCATTTCCGCCAATTCCATATAATCCATCACCTTCATCTGCCATTCTTCCAGAGTGGGTAGATCTTGTGTCTTCCAATACTTTGCAATAAGTATTCTTGCTGCTGTTGTGGCATACATAAAGAAAGTTCTATCCTTCTTTGGCACCAATTGGCCGACGATGCCCAGGAGAAAGGCCTCTGGTTTCTTCAGGAAGGTATATTTAAATACCTTTTTCATTTCATTATATATCATCTCCCAGAAAGCCTTAATCCTTGGGCACGTCCACCAAAGGTGAAAGAATGTACCTTCAGTTTCTTTGCATTTCCAACATTTATTATCGGGCAAATGATAGATTTTTGCAAGCTTGACTGGTGTCATGTACCACCTGTATATCATTTTCATAATATTCTCTCTTAAGGCATTACATGCCGTAAACTTCATACCTGTGGTCCATAACTGTTCCCAGTCAGCCATCATAATGTTATTTCCAACATCTTGTGCCCATTTAATCATAGCAGATTTCACCGTTTCATCCTGAGTATTCCATTTCAACAGCAAGTTATACATCCTTGACAAAGTCTTAGTTTTGGGATGTAACAGTTCTGTTTCCAATTTTGATTTTTCCACCTGGAATCCAATTTTCTTGTCCAAATTTTATGCCTCCATTATTTGATAATAATGAAGCCAATCTCGCACTTTATTTTCTAGTTTTTCAAAACTCTGCAATTTCAATTTATCTCCCTCTTGTTCCAAAATTTCCCAATATTTCGGCCATTTGGCCTCCATATTGAGTTTTTTCTGAGCCTTCGCTTCTATCATGGGAATTGGGGTTGCTTGTGTGTAAACCTCCAGCTGCTCCAAACTGCTTGGGGTGGTTGCTTCTTTCCCTGGCTGAGCAGCCCTTTTGCGCGGCTGCTTCAGTCGCTGGCAGAATCCGTCAGTGGGCGTTTCCTAAACTTCTTCCAGCAGAAGAATTCCTTAACGGACAACCTCCTCCTCGCCTCTCTGTGCGGAAGCCTTCTGCGCAGAGTGGGCGTGCCAAGCGGTGGTCCTCCACTCTCCTCACTGACCTCACTGGAAGAGTCTCGGAGCCTCCCCTCCGAAGTGGTCTCAGCCCCTCCGTTCTTCCTGGTGTCACCTGGACTTCCTTCCCCAGCGGACGCTCTCTCTCTTTCCTTACTGGTTCCCTCTCCGGCATCATCGGGGAGCCTAACCTCTCCACTCTGCTCCGATGTCAGTTCCCTGACATCCACCTCCCTCCCAGGGCCCTCCCCCGTCCGTTCCTTGGACGGTGATGCAGGAAACCCCCGGAAGGAACTCTCCCCTCCATCTGATGATTCAAACACCTCTCTCCATCTGCTGCTGTCTCTTCCCGCTCCCCAATCTCCCCAGTCGGATTCTTCTCCTTTGGATAATTCCCCTTCCTCCTCTTCGGAAGCGGGAAATCCCACAAACTCTTCCTCCTCATCGGTGGTCCCAAATTGCTCCCCCCAGAACCTCTCTGGTGGTTTGGGCTTTCTCGGATACCTGCGATGAAACTCCTCCTGCAGATACTCATCCCCAATTTCTTCTGCTGGGACCCATGTGTTTTCTGATTCTGACTCCCCCTCCCATGCCACCAAGTATTCCACTCGCCCCCCTTTCCACCTGGAATCGAGAATTTCAGCTGCATGGCCACTGAGTTCCCTTTCCTCCATCTGTGGATGCAAGGGTGTTTCTCTTTGTTGACCCAGAAATTCCCTCCCCTCCCTGAACGGTGAGAGTAAGGACCTGTGGAACACTGGGTGCAGTTTCATGTGAGAAGGCAATTTGAACCTAAAGGCCACAGGATTCACCTGTTGGGCTACTTCGAACGGTCCCAATCGCTTTGGCCGTAATTTCTTACACCCTCCTTTGAACGGTAACCCTTGGGTAGACCAGTGTTTCCCAACCACTGTTCCGCGGCACACTAGTGTGCCGCGAGATGTTGCCTGGTGTGCCGTGGGGAAAATTCGAAAGATTTTTTTTTTTTTGGTGAAAGTCAAATTAGGTCCTAATCTATCCCTCGAGCGCCTCTTGTCCGTTATTGTGACGCATGAAGCGTGTTCCCGCCCACTCCCCGCCCTCCCTTGCTTCTCTCTCTCTCTCTCTGTGGCGTTCTCCGCCGCTTCCTGCTGGGCATGCGCAGCTCGCCTCGCGCTTCCATTCCGACCCCTCCTTCCCCCGACTACCCCACCGCTCCGTTCCTTTCTCTTTCTCGCGTGTCAGAGAGCGGCGGCGCGAGCGCGGCGGTTCCCTCAGGGCTGACGGAGGGCTCGAGGAGGAGGAGGCAGGACGTGGAGGCGGAGAAAGCGGCGGCGGCCACCCCCCACCTCCGGCTCGAGGCCCGCGTAGAAAGCTGAGGGGGAGAGATAGATAGAGGTGGGCGGCGGCGGCAGCGACGACGACCACGACCAACCGCCACAGTAGTTGTAGCGGTGGCGACGGCGAGCAGGGACTCCCGCTCTCTCTCCGTCGTGTCTCTCTCTCTCTCTCTCCCCCGGGCCCGTCCGTTGAGTCTCCCGCGCGCCTCGGCTACAAGATGAGCATCGAGATCCCGCCGGGTCTGACTGAGCTGCTGCAGGGCTACACGGTGGAGGTGCTGCGGCACCTGCTGGCCTTCGCCGCCGAGTACTTCGCCAAGCCGCGCTCTCCTTCCTGCCTCGCTTTGCTGCCTCCTCCCCCCCACCCCCAAAGCTTGGAGGTTCCCCGGCGCCGACCCGCAGGTTTGACCCCCTTCTCACACCTGTTCGCGCTCCTTGCACGGAATGGGGCGGATGGGGAGGAACGGGGCTCGCCGCTGCCTCCGCTCGCCCTCCCCCCCCTCCGCCGGCGGTCCCGCGATTCTTGGCTTTTTGGCGGTTGGCACAGAAGGAAGGCAAGGGGGAGGGAAAAAAATTGAATCTTACACTTTCGTGCGTCCCTCCCGGCGTGACGCTGCGAGCTGACGTCACGGGGCTGTAATGGTGGTGTGCCTCGAGATTTTTTTCATGAAACAAGTGTGCCTTTGCCCAAAAAAGGTTGGGAAACACTGGGGTAGACAACCACACCTGGTCCCCCACTCTTATGGTTTCCCCCTCTCTGCGGTGCTTGTCTGCCTGCCTCTTGTACTCTTCCTTTGTCCTTTCCAGGTTAATCTTAAGCTGTTGGTGTAAAGCCTCCATTTCTTCCACAAATTGTTCAGCCGCTGGAACACTCAACCTTCCCTCCCCCTCCCCTGTGAAGGCCCTGGGGTGACACCCGTAATTCGCCATAAATGGACTCATCCCCGTGGACACATGTTCCGCGTTATTGTATGCAAACTCAGCCAGCGCTAATTTGTCCACCCAATCGTTCTCCCTCTCATTGACGTAGCAGCGTAGGTATTGTTGAAGTATGCTATTAGCTCTCTCTGCTTGTCCGTTGGTCTCTGGGTGTCTGGCCGTCGAGAAACTCACCTCGACGTCCAGCAGACTCATCAGCTTCCTCCAGAATCTGGAAGTAAATTGCCGGCCTCTGTCGGATAAAATCCTCAAGGGGGCGCCATGCAACCTGAAAACATGCTCTACAAACAGTTTTGCTGTTTCTTCTGCAGAGACCGCATGCGAGCAAGCAATAAAATGGCACATTTTGGTCATCAAGTCAGCTACCACCATTACTGCCGTTTTCCCCCTGGCCTTGGGTAAATCAGTCATAAAATCAATTGATACCACCTCCCATGGTCTCTCTGGTGTGGGTAAAGGCTCCAGTAACCCCGCGGGTGCTGCCCTCTCCCCCTTAGCTCTCTGGCAGCGCTGGCACCCTCGTACGTATTCCTTCAAATCCTCTCTCACCCATGGCCACCAGAACTGCCTGGTGACCAGTAGCATTGTTTTGTGTTGGCCAAAATGTCCCGCCGTGGGGTTGTCATGTAGTTGTTTGAGTATTCTGCTCCTCAAATCCCCCTCAGGTATGTACAACGCACCCTTATAGTACAATGCCCCGTCCTTTACTTCAAATCCCCCCTGATTTTCTTCGGCACTTCGGATCTCCCTGATCTTGGTTTGTGCATACTGGTCCTCCCTCGTCAACCCGGCCAGCTCTTGTCTCCCTACTAACACTCCCCCACACACCCATCGGTCCTCGGGTATGACATGACGTACTTCTGGCACACCCTCCCCTTCCGAGTACTCGGGCTTGCGGGAGAGGGCGTCTGCTCTGACGTTTTCCTTCCCAGGCACGTACCTAATCTCAAAATTAAACTTGGAAAACTCCTGTGCCCACCGCACCTGTCGTTGGTTCAGTACTCGCCCCGTTCTCCAATATTCCAGGTTCTTGTGGTCAGTACACACCTGGATCTTGTGCTGTGCACCTATTAGAAAATGTCTCCAGCGTTGAAAGGTCTCGTGAATTGCCAGCAGCTCCCGATCATACACCGTGTAGTTTTGCTCTGACTTGTTCAGCTTCCTTGAAAAAAAGGCGCACGGCTTCCACCGTCCCCCTCTCCCGGCTGTAGCAATATGCTCCCCACCGCTCTGTCTGACGCGTCCGTCTCCAGCCTCATCGGCTCCTGCAGATCCACGTGTAGGAGTTGCTCTTCCGACGCGAAAGCCCTCTTAAGCTTTTCAAAGGGCCGCTGGGCCTCTTCCATTCATTCAAACTTCTTCTTACTGCTGAGACAATCCGTTATGGGTGCCGTTAAATGGGCGAAGTTCTTGATGAACTTCCTGTAGAAGTTTCCAAACCCCAAGAACCTCTGTACGTCCTTCCGGTTCTTGGGAGGCTTCCATTCTAGCACTGCCTGCACCTTGCCTGGGTCCATGGCTAAGCCCTTGTCCGACAACCTGTAACCAAGGAACTCCACCTCTCGAGCGTGGAATTGGCACTTCTCCAGTTTGACCCACAGCTGGTGCTCCTGCAGTCTCTTCAGCACTTCCCTGACGTCCTTTACATGCTGCTCCTCGTTCTCTGACTAGATTAGGACGTCGTCCAGGAAGGCTACGCAATTCTTGTAGAGCAGGGACCCCAGCACATGGTGCATAAAACTTTGAAATGTGGAGGAACCTGATTGGAGTCCGAAAGGCATAACTAAGTACTCAAAGGCCCCCAGAGGGGTGAACATGGTGGTTTTCCATTCATCCCCCTCCCTCATCCTTATCAAGTTGTACGCCCCCCGAAGGTCCAGCTTGGTAAAAATCTTCCCCTTCCTTACCCTGGCTAAGATGTCATCAATTCTGGGCATTGGGAAGGTCACTGGTTCTGACACCCGGTTTAATCCACGGTAATCCACGACGAGCCTGGGCTCCTTGGAGTCTCGCTTGTCCACAAAGAACACTGGACTACCCCCTACCGCCCTGGATTCCCGTATGAACCCTCTCTTCAGGTTCTTGTCAATAAACTTCCGCAATTCCTGCATCTCCCTATCTGACATGGCGTACAGCTTACCCACTGGTAGCTGAGCTTCTGGGAGTAAGTTGATCTGACAATCAAAGGGCCTGTGGGGGGGTAGCCGATCCGCCTCCTTCTCGCTGAAGACTTCTTCCAAGTCCGCATACTGAGGTGGTACCTTCCCCTTTTCCCCTACTGCCATCCCTGCCACCCTGGCTACTGCCATCCTCAGGTTTCCCCCCCCCCCCCATGGCAGTACTCTACGCAGTGGGCCGACCCAAAGGTGACTGTCCGCTGGTGCCACCCTACTACTGGGTCGTGCAGTGCCAGCCAACTCATTCCCAGTATGGTGGGTGGTCCTGCTAAGGTGGCTACGTGAAAGGCAATTGTCTCTGTGTGTCTGGAAACCATCATTTTCATGGGCGGGGTCTGGTGAGTCACTTCCCCCCCCCAAGAGCTCTCTCCCATCAATAGTGGTTACTTGCAGGGGATGTTCTAGAGGCACCACCTGGAGCTGGTGTTCTAGCGCAAAATCCTTGCTAAAGAAGTTGCAAGAGCTGCCTGAATCCAGCAGCGCCTTCACTTTGATGGGGTGTCCGTTTGGGAGTTCTAGCACCACCTCTATGGCGATGGCTGCTCGGGGAGGGTCTGGTTTGGGCACTTCTACTGGTTGCTCGCCTGGCTGCTGTGACCGCCTTCCTGCAGCCAAGCACTGCCGTTTCCCGGCGGCTTATCCCTTTCCTCCTCACTCCCCACTGCCTCCACCATTCCTTGCCACGCCTTCTTCTGAGGGCATACTCTGGCAAAATGTCCCGGCTGCTGGCAGAGGAAACACTTCTTACTTGCTTTCCCCTCCTTCTTACGCACCTCGCTGGAGTTTGAACCCCCCCCCCCCGCGCGCGCTCCTCCAATCTCCATTGGCTCCTCGGGTGGCACCGTTGACGCTGGCACGTCTGGAATGCGGTTGTCATGCCAACACTCTGCTCTCCCTTCCCGCCTTTCCAGAGCGCGCGTCTCTTGCCTGACTCCTACAGCGAGTGCCAACTTGGTCAGCTGGTCCATCGACTCCGGGCGGGGTGAGCGGGAAAGTTCATCTCTCACCCAAGAGGATAAGCCTTCCTCAAATAACATTTGCACTGGTTCGGAACTCAGATCCCACCCAAGTTTATGGATCAACATCGCAAATCTCGACCAGTACTCTCTCACTGACTGGTTCCCTTGTTTGCACCCCATCAGTTCTTTACGAGTTACGCTTTGTTCAACATCACTCGAGAACATGTGGTCCATGGCGCTAAAAAACTTTCTCAAGTCCTTCAGAGCAGCGTTCTCCGCTGCCATTAAGGGCCGGACCCAATCTCTGGCCCTCCCTTCCAGGTGCCCCACCACGAAAGCGACTCTTCCCCCCTCGTCTGCAAAGTCATCATACTGCAGGTCCAGCGCATACTGCACTTCTGTCTTAAATGCGTTATAATCTCTGGGGTTGCCCCCAAACTTCTGCACTAGTCCGGGTACCTTTCTTGCAATGGGGGTAATCTTCCCCTGGGCATCATGAGTCCTCCTTTCATCCAGCCGCGCCGCTAGTAGAGCCAGTTGCTGTTCCAACTCTCGGTTTCTCTCCTCCAGACTTGGTCCTCCTTTGGCCCCCTCTCCTGCGCCAGCTCCTCCGGTTTGACTCATGACTGTGCCCCTCTCCTCTTGCACACAAGCAACGTAAAGGACTGACGGATTGCTATCATGGGAATTGGGGTTGCTTGTGTGTAAACCTCCAACTGTTCCAAACTGCTTGGGGTGGTTGCTTCTTTCCCTGGCTGAGCAGCCCTTTTGCGCGGCTGCTTCAGTCGCTGGCAGAATCCGTCAGTGGGCGTTTCCTAAACTTCTTCCAGCAGAAGAATTCCTTAACGGACAACCTCCTCCTCGCCTCTCTGCGCGGAAGCCTTCTGCGCAGAGTGGGCGTGCCAAGCGGTGGTCCTCCACTCTCCTCACTGACCTCACTGGAAGAGTCTCGGAGCCTCCCCTCCGAAGTGCTCTCAGCCCCTCCTTTCTTCCTGGTGTCACCTGGACTTCCTTCCCCAGCGGACGCTCTCTCTCTTCCCTTACTGGTTCCCTCTCCGGCACCATCGGGGAGCCTAACCTCTCCACTCTGCTCCGATGTCAGTTCCCTGACAGCTTCCATCGGTGACAACCACCTTGGGGTTTTGTTTTCAAGCAAGTCCTTATATCTTATCCAGACATTAAACAATGCTTTCCTGACAATATGGTTCTTAAATGCTTTATGTGCTTTGACCTTATCATACCATAAATATGCATGCCATCCAAACACATTGTTAAAACCTTCTAAGTCCAAGATGTCTGTGTTTTCAAGAAGTAGCCAATCTTTCAACCAGCAGAAAGCTGCTGATTCATAATAAAGTTTAAGGTCTGGCAGGGCAAATCCACCTCTTTCCTTTGCATCCGTTAGTATTTTAAATTTTATTCTAGGCTTCTTGCCCTGCCAGACAAATCTAGAAATGTCTCTCTGCCACTTCTTGAAACAATCCATTTTATCCAAAATTTGCAATGTTTGAAACAGAAATAACATTCTTGGCAATACATTCATCTTTATCACAGCAATGCGGCCTAGCAATGAAAGCTTCAAGTTTGACCAAATTTCTAAATCTTTTTTCACTTCCTTTTTTTTTTTCATGCGTAATTTTTATTGATTTACATAATAAAAGAAAATACAAAATTTTAACATCTTGTTTTCACAGATTTTTTGTTTTGACTTCCTTCAGCCATTCCACAAATCTTTCGTACCAGTCTTATATAAGGTTTCGCATTTCCTATTTTGTATTGCCATTAGTCATCATAGTCCTTCCAGATTTCCTGAGCAATACCCTTTACTTTTTACAGAGCCCCTTTAAATCCCACTAGTGTTGTCTGTCTTTCACTTAAATTTTCCAGATATTTCGTAAAGCTTTCCCAGTCCTTAATGAACCTCTGGTCTTTTAAATATCTAATTCTCCCCGTCATCTTATCCAACTCCGCGTAGTCTAACAATTTGAGTCTCCATTCCTCGATTGTCGGCAGGTCCTCTTGTTTCCAGTTTTGGGCTAGTAGAACTCTTGCTGCCGTTGTTGCGTACTGGAACAATTTATGATCTTTCTTCTTTACCTCCCTTCCTACTAGTCCTAACAGGAAAGCCTCGGGTTTTTTAGCAAAGGTATAACTTAAGATTTTTTTAATTTCATTATATACCTTCTCCCAGAAGCTTTTTACTTTTTGGCATTCCCACCACATGTGATAGAAGGACCCCTCCCTTTCCTTACATTTCCAGCATTTGTTGCTTGTTCCATACATTTTAGCCAACTTAGCAGGAGTCATATACCATCGATAGAACATTTTCATTAAATTCTCCTTTAACGTTATACAGGCTGTAAATTTAAGATGTTCTTTCCAAAGTTTTTCCCACTCTTCTAAGTATATGTTGTGACCGATATCTCTAGCCCACTGTATCATTACTGATTTTACTTCCTCATCTATTAGGTTCCACTCTAATAGCTGGCTATACATTTTAGATAGAATTTTCTTGTCATTATTCAATATCTCTGTCTGGAATCTTGAAGGTTTGTCAGCATATCCATTATCTTTTATATCTTTCCTAAACATTTCATTTATTTGGAAATAGTGGAGCCAATCATAAACTTTATCTTTAATCTGGTCATACGGTCTCATTTTCCATTTACCCTCTTCTTTAATTAGCAGTTGTTCATAAGTAGCCCAGTTATCTCTCATGTTTGTCTTTTTAACACTCATCACTTCTAATGGGGATAGCCAGTGGGGAAGTTTGGGTTCTAACATATATCTATTTCTTTCCCATACCTCGATCAGCGGGCCTGCAAAAATATGACTTTCAAAGCCCTTATGTACTTTCCTCTTCTCCCGCCACAGATAAGCGTGCCACCCGAATCTGTTGTCTGCTCCCTCCAAATCTAACACTTCCTTATTTTCCAATTTTATCCATGTTTTGACCCAGCACAGGCACGATGCCTCATAGTATAATTTCAGATCCGGCAGGGCGAAGCCCCCCCTTTCCTTCGCATCTGTCAAAAGTTTAAACTTTATTCTTGGCTTTCTGCCCTGCCAGATATATTTTGAGATCACTCTCTGCCACTCTTTGAATGTCTTCGTACCCTTAATTACTGGAATATTCTGAAATAAAAACAACATTTTTGGGAGCACGCTCATCTTAATTGTGGCTATTCTACCCCAAAATGACATTTTTAACTTCCCCCACGTCTCGAGATCTTTCTTAATACCTTTCCATACTGTCTCATAGTTATTTTTAAACAAGTCTATATTTTTCGGAGTTACCCATATTCCTAGGTACTTCACCTTTTTAACCACCTCTATCTCCATTTGTTGTTGTAACTCTTCAATCACCTCTGTATCCATATTTTTAACCATAATTTTTGTTTTCTTTTTATTTAATTTAAAACCAGCTACTTTTCCAAATTGTTCGAATTCTTCAAGTACCTCTTTTGCTGAGCCCATCGGATCCTCCATTGTTACAACCAGATCATCTGCGAATGCCTTGACTTTGTATTCGTTCTGACCCACTCTAATTCCTTTTATCTCTTTATTTTGTCTTATTGAGTTTAAGAGAACCTCTAACACCATTATAAATAACAGCGGGGACAGTGGGCATCCCTGTCTTGTTCCTTTCGCTATTCTTATTTCCTCAGTCTCTACATTATTTATTATCAGTTTCGCCTTTTGCTCCGTGTAGATTGCCTTTATTCCGTTAAAGAATTCCGTGCCAACCTCCATGTATTCTAATTGTTTCAACAGGAAATCCCAGATTATGTTGTCGAATGCTTTCTCTGCATCCACAAACATCATCATAGCTTGCCTATCACACCTGGCAGATAAATATTCTATAATATTTATTATATTTCTTGTGTTATCCTTTATTTGCCTGCCCGGCAGAAAGCCCGCTTGGTCTTTATGTATGATTTCTGTTAATATACTTTTGAGTCTCCTCGCCAGGATTCCCGCAAAGATCTTATAATCTGTGTTTAATAAGGAGATTGGCCTATAGTTCTTAACCTGTAGCAAATCTGAGTCTTGCTTAGGGATTAATGTAATTAATGCCTCCTGCCATGTCTCTGGTATTTCTCTCTCTTTAAAAATACTATTCATTACTTCTTGTAGTGGGGTCAACAGGACAGGTTCCATTTCTTTGTAATAGCTAGCAGTGAGTCCATCTGGACCCGGAGCTTTCCCTTTTTTTAATTCTTTTATTATCTTTCTTCTATCTCAATCGGAGTGTTCAAATTCTCTTTTTCCACTGTCGAAATCTTCTGTATATTTTTCTCTCTTAGAAATCTCTCTATTTTCCTCAAATTATTCCTTTCGTTATTTTTATAAAGACCTCTGTAGAAATCTAGAAAGGCTTTCCTTATTTCCTTTGGGTTGTTTGTCTCTTCTCCCACCACCACAATTTTATTTATTGTATTTTGTTCCTTCCTTTTTTTTATCTGCCATGCTAATAACTTTCCAGATTTGTTAGCAAATTCAAAGCTATTTTGTCTTAGTTTCTTGACTTTCCACTCCACTTCCCTATTTATTAGCATTGCAAATTGGGATTGCAGAACCTTAATATTTTCTTTTATTCTCTTATTGTTGGGGTTTTTAATTAATTTCTGCTCGTACTCCGTTATCTGCTGTAGAATTTCCTTTTTCCCTTTTCCCCTTCTTTTGTTCTTAATTGCGTTCTGTTGAATGAAAAAGCCCCTCATCACCGCCTTGCCTGCATCCCACACCACCTTTATTTTTGTTCCTTTACCTAAGTTATCCTCAAAGTATTCCTTTAATCTTTTCTGGGCCTTCTCTACGATCTCTAAGTCATCTAACAAATAGTCTTTCATTTTCCATCTATACGTTCTGTCTTCCAGCCCTTTCAGTTCCATTTTTATTGGGTTGTGATCTGAAATCGTTTTGGCCTGGATCTCCACCTGTAAAGATCTTGATATTAATTCATTCGAGATCCAGATCTGATCTAATCTCGAGAATGACTCATTTGGTTCTGAGTGGTAAGTAAACTGTTTTCCCAAGGGATGTTTAAACCTCCAAATATCTACCAAGTTGCAGTTTTTAACCAATGAGAAAAAGGTTCTAGGTAGCTTTCCTTCCTTGCCTCTACCTTCTCTTTGCCTATCCATATCCAATGACACCACACCGTTCATATCCCCCAGTAATATTATTTTCTGGTCCACAAATTCAGATAGTTTTTCCTCTAACCTTCCGTAGAAATCCGCCTTATTGTCATTTGGGGCATATATCCCCACTGTTACTAGGTTTTCTCCCTGCCATTTAATCTGGACTGCTATTATTCTCCCTTCTTCATCTTTAAAAATTTGTTGTGCTTTGATTTGTTTTTTAATGTATATAACCACTCCCTTTTTTTATTTTTATGTAGTGATGTGAATTCATTTCCCAGTCTTTTATTAATCAGAACTCTTCTGTGTTTTCTTGCTATATGAGTCTCCTGTAAACAGATAATATCTAGGCCTTCTTTTTTTAAGATGTGTTCAACTTTATTCCTTTTTTTCTTATCATTCATCCCATTAATGTTCCAGCTCATAATTTTTAATACCATAATGATTTAGGTTAATGGAAAACTACTTTCTTTCTTTAAACTCTGTCCGCTCCCTCCTCCTCCTCTTCCTCCTCCTCTCCCTCTGTCCTCTCTGTTTCCTCTTCTGACTCCCCTCTGCCCTCCGCCTCATCACCTTTGTCTTCTTCTTTTTGGACTTTCAGTTCTTTATATTTCCTCAAAAATTTACCGGTTTCTTCTGGGCTTGTCAATTTCTGTCTCTTACTCCTATATGTGAAGGAGATTCCTTCCGGGAACTCCCATTTAAACTCAATATTATTCCTCTTCAGAGTCTGTACTAGTTCTTTATACGGGTCTCTACGTTTCAATAACCTGATTGGGATATCTTTAAATATTATTATGTAGTTCCCCTCAATGTTCAACCTTTTCGCTCTATTTTTTTGCAGGATCCTATTCCTCGTTTCCCTTTCTTTAAATGTAATCAAGCAGTCTCCTGTAAATTTCTTAGCTCTGGCTGCTTTGACTTTCAGTCTAAATGCAGATTGTACTGCATTTGCCATTTCTTCTGCTGGAATCTCCAGCCAGATAGCTAATTCTGTTATTAATTTCTCTTTTATATTTTCTCCTTGTATTTCTGGCATTGCTCTTAGCCTTAAATTAGCTTCCCTCTGTCTTAGTTCGTTCATTGCTATTATATCTTTCATTTCTTCTTGATTTTTACTCAACTCTGAAATATCAGCTTTTATCTTATCCTCCTCACGTCTCATTTCTTTCATTTCTAGTCTCGTCTTTTTCACTCCTTCCTCCACTGCTTGTGTTCTCCTAAATACCTCTTTCAATTGGCCCTTCAGTTCATTAACTGTTTCATCCATCTTTTTATCCATTTTCCCAATCCTGTTATCTACTTGTTCTAATTTCACCTCCAGATTTTTCTCACTTTGTTTTATCTCTGCAAACATTCTTAATATATCTGCTTTAAAGTCTGTTTCTTGTCTTGACCCCTTTCTGTCCGATGGTGTTCCCCCTTCTGCCCTCTTTCCCATATTCGACATTATATCTTATATTTTTATACAACAACAACAACAACAGTATAGTTAATAATATGCCTTGATTCACATTTATCTTTGAACCTGGCCAGGGGTACTTTAGGGATCTTATTGGCCAACACAGTTTTCCTATAGTTTCCTATCTTTCTTCAAATTAATCTCAAGGTTACAAAGTTCTTGTAATTGCACTGTCCACTTATCTCTTCTTTTGGCCCAACTTTCCCCCTTCTTCCCCTTTCCCTCTTCTCCTTTCTTCTGGTTAGCAAATTTTACATTGAGACACCTTAAAGCCAACCTCGTGTTCCAAAATTCTCATAGTAACCGCAGTAGTAGGTCTGCAGGAAGTCCTTTAAGTTGGAGAATAGGTGGTTCGCGCCTTGAGAAACCTTAGGGTTGGGTTTATGAAGTAGAGAGTAAGGGAAAAATAGAAGAGAGAGAGAGAAAGTACGTAAAGCAGAGGAAAAAAGAGAAAGAAAAAAGGAAAAAGCTAAGTCGTAATATTAATATTAAATTCCGTCCACAAGGTGGCTCCTTCCAACTTTGCTTTGCCCGTAACCAGGATGGGTTAAAGAGTAAAGCTGCAGAGGAAGGGGGTCTGTTTTCCAGTCCTTAGATATCCATCAATTACCTCTATAACTCAATCTTGAAATATTTGCGATAAGGCTGCACAAACAAAAGAGGGATAAAGTTCCAGCCGATCTGTTCTGGCAAGAAATATCGCCGTTTGTTAATTATCAGTTTGTTAATTGTCAGATACCACGCTTCCGTTTCTCCTAATGGCGTCGGAGCTTTCTCTTCCGTTGTGACTTTGCTGTTCTTAATTAGCACATAGAAAAGCTCCTTCTTTTCTTTTCTCCCCTCAGTTCATTAAGTGGTTCCAATTTGAAAGCTACCCTCTGTTCCCTGTTTAAGTCAATCCTGGTTATTAAGTAACAAAGTACTTTAGTGTAAAAGTCTTTCAGGGAAACAAAAAAACCACTAGGGAAACTCACTTTCTTTTTCCACGCTCTGATATTCTCCTGCGGCTCCGCTGATTTCGGATATTGGCTGAACTCTTTAAGCAGCTTATTTCTGCTGGGTTTCTCTGTCTTCAAAGAGTTTGCACTTCGCAAATTTATCTTACTCCCCAGTTTCTTTCACTTGAGAGCGGAGCGCTTTCCCTCGGCGAGATCAGGGCTTCCGCTACTTGGGAGGGTAGCTATGGCTGCCCTTGACCTACTGCTAAGCACCGCCGTTCTCTTCGCTTCCTTTTTAGAAGTTACTTGACGGCGGGGTGAGCTGCAACCGGTCCTGCAGGGCTCCCGTGCCTCTGGACACCCTCCAGAGGTGTATCTGGGGTGTTTTTGCCCTTCAACTCCCCCTTTTCCTCCTTTTGTAGGTCGGGATTAGCGCTCTCGGTCGAAATCCCCTCTCGCTACGAGGACGCGCTCCACCGGAAGTCCTTAAAATCTTTTTTCACTTCCATCCAGCATTTTTCATAGTTGTCTTTAAATAAATTCCCATTTTTAGCTGTCATGTTAATCCCCAGGTATTTCACTTTCTTAACCACTGTTAAACCTGTCTCGTTCTGAAACCTCTCTCTCTCAATCGCTGTTAAATTTTTCTCTAAAACCTTTGTTTTTAACTTATTCAGTTTAAATCCTGCAACCTGACCAAATTCTTGAATCAGTTCCAAAACTCTTTTAGTACTAGATTCTGGCTCCTGTAATGTCAATACTAAGCCATCTGCAAATGCTCTCAGTTTGTACTGTTTAGCTCCGACTTGTATACCTTTAACCAACTGGTCCCTTCTAATCATATTCAGCAGAACCTCCAGGACCGATATAAAAAGCAATGGGGAGATTGGGCAACCTTGTCGTGTCCCTTTTTCTATCTTAAATTCCTCCGTAACCACATTGTTAACAATTAATTTAGTCTTTTGTTCAGAATAAATTGCACTTATACCATTTCCGAAACCTTGACCCACCCCCATCCCCTGTAGATTCTTCTTCATAAAACTCCAAGAAATATTGTCAAAGGCTTTCTCCGCGTCCACAAATATCAAAACTGCCTTGGTATTGATATTCACTTGTAGTTTTTCTAAAATATCAATTATGTTTCTCATATTATCAGACAAGTGTCTACCCGGGAGAAAGCCTGCTTGGTCTTTATGAATCTCTTCCACTAACACTTTTTTTAGTCTTGTAGCCAAAATATCTGCAAAGATTTTATAATCCACATTAAGCAGTGATATGGGGCGGTAGTTCTTGAGCTGAGTCTTTTCAGTCTCTGTTTTCGGTATAAGAGTGATATACGCTTCCTTCCACGACTCTGGTGCCCTTTTCCCTTCCAATATTTCATTACAGACTTCCTTTAAAGGTTGTACTAACCATTCTTTTAAAGATCTGTAATATCTAGAAGTCAGTCCATCTGGTCCTGGAGATTTGCCTAATTGCATATTCTGAATGGCACCTTCTACCTCCTGTTCAGTTATTTTATAATTCAACATTAATTTATTTTCTTGAGAGATTTTTTGTAATCCATTAATCTTCAAAAATCGGTCTATGTCAATTTCTTTCTGTGGCCCTTGTGTATGTAGTTGTTTAAAGTACCTCTGGAAACAGTTTCTAATCTCGGCCGGGTTCTGTATGTTCTTTCCTTCCACTTCTAAATTTATGATAGTGTTTAATTTTTGTCTTTTTTTCATTTGCCAGGCCAACAATTTCCCACATTTGTTAGCTGACTCAAATGTCTTTTGTCTCATTTGTTTAATTTTCCATTCTATTTCCTGATTGCTCATTTTCATATATTGTACTTGATATAACTTTATTTCTCTCAAGATCTCTTGCGACTTTGGTTTTGCTCTCAATTTCTTCTCACTTTCCTTTATTTTCTCCAAAATTTTATCTTTCTTCTCATTTTGGATTCTCTTCTTTATTGCATTCTGTTGTATCAAGAACCCTCTCATAACCGCTTTGCTTGCGTCCCAGATTACTCTTTTTTCAACATTGGTATTCATGTTTATCTCGAAATAATCTCTCAGGGTTTTTTGGGCCTTCTTAGTCACTTCTTCGTCTCTAAATAAGGTGTCATTCACCCTCCATCTGAAAGAGCCAGTTGGTATTAGTTTCATCTCCATCTTCATAGCATTATGGTCGGAGCAGGTTTTTGGGCAGATTTCCACTTTTCTTGTCTTCGGTGCCATTCCTCTAGTTACCCATATTTGGTCAATTCTGGTCCATGTCATTTTGGCTTCAGAGAAGAACGTTCTCTCTCTACCCAAGGGATTCTTCGTTCTCCAGATATCAACTAAGTCCAAGTTGTCTGTCATCTCAAAGAATGTTTTCGGTAATCTACCATCCTTGGTGACTACCTGTCTTTGTGCCTTGTCCATATTTGTAGATACCACTCCGTTCATGTCCCCCATCAAAATCAGATAGTCCATCAAGATCTCATGCAACTTTTTAAATAATTCAGATTTCCCCTCATTAGGTGCATAAACTCCTACTATCAGAAATTTCTCTCTTTGTATTTGAATCTCAATTGCCACAAATCTTCCTTGGTCGTCTTTAAAAATAAATTTCGGTGATAAACTCTCCTTTGCATAAATCACTACTCCTCTTTTTTAAACTTTGTCCGATGAGATAAACTCCTGACCCAGTCTTTTGTTGATCAATACTTTTCTATGTAGCCTTGTCACACATGTTTCCTGTAAACAAATCAAGTCCAATTGTTCCTTTTTTAATAAATGAAAGATTATTTTCCTTTTCTGAGGAGAGTTGAGGCCATTACAATTCCAACTTAATAGTTGCAGAGCCATGATGTAATTACTTTGCTTTCCCTCCAACTGCACCAAGTGTTTGTTCTTGTTCTGTCGGTGGTGTCACTTTCTCTGAGCCATGCAGTCCAAAAGATAGGTTTGCTATATCTAGTATTCCTCTTTCCAGTGCTCTTGGCTCTTCTCCAGATTCAGCTTCTTTCTGCAAATCTTCTCCGTGATCTTTCAAAAATTTGTCTTTGTCGTCAACTGATCTTATTTTTATTTTTCTTCCTTTGTAGCCAAAAGATAGGCCTTGGGGAAATTCCCACCTAAAGATGATTCTGTTACTTCTCGACAGGGCGACCAAATCTCCGTAGTTAGACC
Source organism: Podarcis muralis (assembly GCF_964188315.1). NCBI lineage: Eukaryota > Metazoa > Chordata > Lepidosauria > Squamata > Lacertidae > Podarcis > Podarcis muralis. Next base: position 25,876,408 of record NC_135674.1, read on the forward strand.
TAAGATCCAAAAGATGTTTCAGAATGTCCTTAAATATCTCCACTCTCGACTGATGTATTTCCAAAGTCTTTCGAAAATGCAGACTCAAGATTTTGTCTCTCTCTGATTTTAGAAACTAAGTGGTTTTCAGCTGTAATGATTAAGTAAAAAGAAAAGAAAGGTCAAAAATTAAATAAAAATTAAGGGAGAGGATTTGCTGAACTGATGAATTAGAATTTGGAATACAGAAAGGGGAGGTATGAGGAGGTCGGGGAAGTAAGTTATAAGAAAATAAGTGATTGAAAGTATACTTGTTTTGTTTGTGTTTTGTTTGTATTACTGTTTTTCTTTTTGTATAACTTTTGAAACTTTAATAAATATCTTTATAAAAAAAAAGATTTTGTCTCTCTCCTCTTTTGTTCGAAAGGTAATCAAACAGTCTCTCACCTTGTTCTTCTTTCCTCCTCTTCCAAGCCTAAATGCACTCATTATCTTAAATTCTTCCTTCTCCAAATCTGGTTTCCAAAAGTCTGCAAATTCCTGCATAAGAAAGTCAATCAAATTATCTTTCTCAAGTTCAGGTACAGCCCTGATCCTCAAATTCGTTTGTTTCTCCTTCAATTCAATCATAGACAGCATCGACCTATGGTCCTCAAGTTGCCTGTATATCAGTGGTATCTTCTCTTCAGTAGCAGTTGCTATTTCCTTTGCTTCTTCAGCTGTCTTTTGGGTCGAAGTAGATTCCTGTAGCAATTTCTCAATAGTTTCTGTATTGGTGTTCACCTTCTGTCCCAAATTATTAATACTTGTAGTGTTTTGATCAATTTTAACTGATGCTTCAGCTACTTGTTTATTTGTTTCAGCTACTTGTTTAGTTAGATTTTCCAAAGATTCATTAATTTTTCCTAAAGCCAAAGCTAAAACATCTTCAGACGACATTCCTTTTGGTTTAACTTGTACAGGTGCAGCCCCTGATGGTCCAGAAGGACCAGATGTTGATGCTCTTCGCTGCAACCCAATATCTGTACGAAAGGATCTACCAGACCTCGTTGTTTTTTCTTGAGGCAACTCTATCTTTTGTTTTCCATCTACCATAACACTCTAGTTAAAATCCAAGGTCAGTCCCACGGCCTGAGTTTGTTTTGAAGTGGAAAATTCCCCTGGCCCGGTTGTTATTGTAACAGTTTCAAATTTCCTCTAGGGGGACATAGTAGCAGTCAAAACTTGTTACCATAAAGAAGGTAACTTTTTTTTTTAATCCCCCAATTCACAAAAATAACAACAGTTTCAATTACACTTAATTTCCAGTTACTTTAAAGCCAAGAGAAGCAAGCCAGAAACACTGTATCTCTCTTGCAGAGTTAGCTGTCAAAAGTACTCTATTCACCAGCAGCGCTTTTCACAGTACGGCATTCCTATTGTCCATAGGCAGTCCATTCCCAGGTTTTAAGCGGTGGATTTTAGCTTCCTTTCCTCTCTTTTTTTGCAGGAAAGTACGTTTCAAACCTTCCCCCCCCCCCCTCTCCTGCAATCAGGAGGGGAGCTCACTTATTTGACGTTAGGATTTTTGACTTTTTTGACCGTCTTTCAAAGTTTTAGCTTACAGTCTTTTTGCTTTATTCTATTTACAAGAAACGGAAGGCGGACTTCCTGTTTATGCCTCCCCGCTTCGGTGCCGAAATAATCCTTTTTCTTCCTTTATTTCCAATTTTATCTTACTCACGGGTAGTTGCTTTTATAGCCGAATTGTCCCAGGAAAAAGTCAGCGCTCTCCGATAACGGCTGTGCGGCTTCGCTCCGCGGAAGAAGCAGTCGACTCACAGCTCGCCCCGCTTCGCTCTGGAGCCCAAAAATGGGTTCCGTTGCAAATTGGGGGGGCGTGAAAGGTGTCCGCCGAGTCCCACGCTCACAGGCTTCACCCACCTGTGATTTTTGAGGGGTCCCCGCTTCGCCGTAGCGGTGCAGACCCGATTCCCGCAGAGCTGGTCCCTCAAAGTCAGAGGGAATCCGCCATTACCGATGGCGCCAACCCGGAAGTCCCCCAAGCCGCAATTAACATTGCCGGAAGAAATATCAACAACCTCACATATGCAGATGACACAACCTTGATGGCAGAAAGTGAGAAGGAATTAAAGAACCTTTTAATGAGGGTGAAAGAGGAGAGCGCAAAATATGGTCTGAATCTCAACATCAAAAAAGCTAAGATCATGGCCACTGGTCCCATCAACTCCTGGCAAATAGAAGGGGAAGAAATGGAGGCAGTGAGAGATTTTACTTTCTTGGGCTCCATGATCACTGCAGATGGTGACAGCAGTCACAAAATTAAAAGACACCTGCTTCTTGGGAGAAAAGCAATGACAAACCTAGACAGCATCTTATAAAGCAGAGACATCACCTTGCCGACAAAGGTCCGTATAGTTAAAGCCATGGTTTTCCCAGTAGTGATGTATGGAAGTGAGAGCTGGACCATAAAGATGACTGACCGCCGAAGAATTGATGCTTTTGACTTATGGTGCTGGATAAGACTCTTGAGAGTCACATGGACTGCAAGAAGATCAAACCTATCCATTTTTAAGGAAATCAGCCCTGAGTGCTCACTGGAAGGACAGTTCCTGAAGCTAAGGCTCCAATATTTTGGCCACCTCATGAGAAGAGAAGACTCCCTGGAAAAGACCCTGATGTTGGGAAAGATGGAGGGCACAAGGAGAAGGGGATGACAAAGGACGAGATGGCTGGACAGTGTTCTCGAAGCTACCAGCATGAGTTTGACCAAACTGTGGGAGGCAGTGGAAGACAGGAGTGCCTGGTGTGCTCTGGTCCATGGGGTCATGAAGAGTCGGACACGACTAAATGACTAAACAACAACAAATCATATCTTCTCTCACTCTCCTCTTTCCCAGGCTACACAGTCCCAGCTCCTTCAAGTGTTCCTTATAAGCCTTGGTTTCCAGATCCTTGATCATCCTGGTTGCCCTCCTCTGCACACTTTCCAGCTTGTCAACATCCTTCTTAAATTGTGGTGCCCATAATTGGACACAGTATTCCAGATGTGGTCTGACCAAAGCAGAATAGAGTGGGACTATGACTTCCCTTGATCTGGACACTCGACTTCTGTTGATGAATTTGCCTTTTTTTGCTGCTGCGTCACCCTGTATACTCATGTAGAGCTTGTGGTCCACTAAGACCCCTAGAACCTTTTCACATGTACTGCTAGTCAGCCAGGTGTCCCCCATCCTATATTTGTGCATTTGGTTCTTCTTGCCTAAGTGCGGAACCTAAAACAAACCCCTGTGTTGCAATAAGAACCAATCACAACAATACAAACACAACACGTAGGCTAATAGTTACGAAGATCATGGCCACTGGTCCCATCACCTCCTGGCAAATAGAAGGGGAAGAAATGGAGGCAGTGAGAGATTTTATTTTCTTGGGCTCCATGATCACTGCAGATGGTGACAGCAGTCACGAAATTAAAAGACGCCTGCTCCTTGGGAGAAAGGCGATGGCAAATCTAGACAACATCTTAAAAAGTAGAGACATCACCTTACCAACAAAGGTCCGTATAGTTAAAGCCATGGTTTTCCCAGTAGTGATGTATGGAAGTGAGAGCTGGACCATAAAGAAGGCTGATCGCCGAAGAATTGATGCTTTTGAATTATGGTGCTGGAGGAGACTCTTGAGAGTCCCATGGACTGCAAGAAGATCAAACGCATCCATTCTTAAGGAAATCAGACCTGAGTGCTCACTGGAAGGACAGATCGTGAAGTTGAGGCTCCAATACTTTGGCCACCTCATGAGAAGAGAAGACTCCCTGGAAAAGACCCTGATGTTGGGAAAGATGGAGGGCACAAGGAGAAGGGGACGACAGAGGATGAGATGGTTGGATAGTGTTCTCGAAGCTACAAACATGAGCCTGACCAAACTGCGGGAGGCGGTGGAAGACAGGAGTGCCTGGCGTGCTCTGGTCCATGGGGTCACGAAGAGTCGGACACGACTAAACGACTAAACAACAACAACAACAACAGGCTAATAGTTAGTAGAAAATATATAATACAATAATGATATCATTCAAATTATAGGAGTAAGCCAATCAAAGTTCATATGTACAATATAACAGAGTGGTAACGAGGACCGTCAAGCCGTGTGTTCAAAACAGATGTCTAAGGACAGTCTCACAATAGTCTTTCAATAGTTTCAACAGAAGACGTCTCAAAAGTTTCAAAAGTTCCTTTTGTATTCATTTAATAAAAAGCTCATTTAATACTATACCTCTGTATATTTGTTTTTCATGGGTCTACTTTGTTTTTCTATGCCGTATACGCCATACTGTTCCTTTAAGTATATCGTTATTGCAAACACCTGTGGCTTGCTTCATATGTCCTATGCAATTGTGTATCAAGTATCAGCAGCTACACTATCTAGTGAGCACTGATCCTTAGCATGAATCTCACATATTCTGTTGAAAAATATTGGGTATGTACCTATTATTGTGTTTTGTATACTCTGCTTTATTTTACAATGTGTATGCAGGTAGCTCAGTTTTGTTATCATTCATCGGTTGTATGCCTTGTATCTTATTTCCAGCTGATGAAGACTATTACAAAACAGTAGTATCATTCTGGAGACACTGTCCTTTTGAGGCTTTTGAGACATCTTCTGTTGAAATTTTTGAGCTCAGGGACTTGAGAGCAGGATGTTGTTTAAGTTGGGGGGGGAGGGATGTACTAGAAAAACTCTTGGCCTGCAGTTGTGTTTCTGAAGGTTCATCAACTGAGACTTCTGAGGTGGCTTCCTCTCTCCGAATGCAAGAGGAAGAAATGGACCAAAGGAAGTGTCATTTCACACAACACACAGTTAATTCATTTGTATTGTATTTGTTTGGACTTCCGGGTTGGTGCCTCTGGGCAATGGCGGATTTCCTCTGACCGGGAGGAATCTGCTCCGTGGAAATTTGGGTCTGGCCGCTACGTTAAAATCACAGGCGGGAGAAGCCTGTGAACATGGGATTCAGCGAGCACCTTTTGCGCCTCCCCTACTCGCGAGGAAACCCGGTTTCGGGGATCCAGAGCGACGTGGGGTGAGTGGCGCGGTGCTTCGAATCGTCTGCTTCTTCCATGGAGTGAAGCCGCATAGCTGTTGCCGGAGAGCACTGACTTTTTCCTGTGGACAATTTGGACTCTAAAGTAATTACCCGTGAGTAGAGTTGATACGGGAGAATTGGATTTTAAACGTTTAATTTGGCATCGAAACGGGGAGGTTCAAAACAGGAAGTCCACCTTCCCTATTTGTAAATAGACTGAGGCAAGGAGTCTCTAAGCTGAAGTCTTGGAAAGCCCTTTGTAAAAGATTAAAATTCCATTGGCAAAGAGTATAAAACCCCCCTTGGAGGCAGGAGAAGAGGGGGGGGAATTGTGGACCAAGTATGCCTGCAGGAGAGAGTAAAGAGAGGTAAAGGACTGCCGCTCTGACCCTGGAAACGGGCTGCTAGCAGGACTGACGTTTTGGAATGTCCATTGAAAGCACTTAGAACGTTCCTTGACAGCTAGCGAAATAAGAGAGATATATTGTTTCCACTGTCTCCGGCTGCTTCTAAAAAGGAGTAATAAAGTAACTGAAAACTGAAACTAACTTTGGATTGCGCTTAAAGGTGATATCGTTGATTATTATAAATAGAAACTGTTTCCCCCTAGTGGAAATTTCTGAAATTGGTTACTTTTTAAGAGCTGGGCTAGGGGGGTTTCCAGCTGCAAGATAAGAACTGTGTGACTCAGGGACTGACCTTGAATCTTTTAAGTGTTATGGCAAACGGAAAGGAAAGAACAGATGAAATGTCAACAGAAGAGGCCTTAGTGGTCGCATTATTGAAAATAAATGATTCACTGGAACAGCTTCATAAGAAAACAGATTTGAGGAATGAAAGGCTGGTGAAAGTAAATGCTGCAAATATTAAAATTGATTTAATGGCAGAAAGTTTAAATAATCTGGGACAAAATGTGAATATCAACACAGAAGCCACCCAGAAATTGACACAGGAATCTACTTTAACACGGCAAACTGCGGATGAAGTCAGGGAAACCTTTGCTGCTGAATGTAAAACAACACAATTGGAGTGTGAGAGCCCCACACATTCAAAAGCAACTTGACAAATGTAAGCTGACCCCACCAGAACTGGGGAAGGAAAGTTTGACAGAGCTTCAGGAGGAGACAGGAACAACATCGGCTGAGAAAGAGAGATTTTTGGGGGTCAGTAGGACCGCCAAAAATGTAAATTTACTTAAGGGTAACTGTGAAGGACGTTGGATTGAAGAGAAGGGGGATTGGGAAATATGGATAAATCTGAAGTTGTTATGGTCGGGCCGAGCTGTTGTGGTGGGGATGAGGGTTGCTGTGTTGCTGGGGATGTTGCTTTTGTATCAAAAAGTGCAAGTTTTGGATGGGAGGGATTGTTTCAGGAGGTGGCAGAGGGATGTTCCTGGATTTGTTTGGCAGGGCAGGAAGCCTCGAGTAAAACTTAAGATATTGACGGATGTTAAAGAAGGAGGTGGACCTGCCCTGTCAGACACCTAAACTTTGTTGTGAATCATCTGCTTTTTGCTGGCTGAGAGAATGGCTGTCTCTTAAAAGCATCGAAGTGTTGGATAATGGCAGATGAAGTTGATGGACTAGATTGAATTGGCGGAAAAGACTGGCAAGATCCGAGACCAGGGAGAAGAGTCGGTGGAAGAAGACTGGGAAAAGTTTAAAGACTATTTATAGAAATATTGTAAAATTAATGAATGCTAGAAGAATGTTGGAATGAAATTATATGGCTTTAGTAGAAATGTTATAAGGAATTAAGTATAAATAATAGAGTATTAGAGGAAAATAAGGTTAAAAGATGTTAAGATAATTATAGGATAGAAAACAGGGGAAGATGGTAAGGAATTGCTGAAATAATTAATAGAAGTGGAACACAAAAAGGGAGGTGTGAGGAGGCCATGGAAATATGGGAAAGAAAGATAAGATATTGGAAGTTTGTCCTTTTTCTTCTTTTTTCTTCTTCTATCTTTTGATGTGTTTTTAAATTGTTTCTGTTTTGTTTTGTTAATTTTTATGTAGTGTTTGTGTATTAGAATGTATTGTGTATTGTTTTTTCTTTGTTTTTTTTGTAAGTGTTTAAATTGTTGTAAAAGCAATAAATATTATTTTTTTAAAAAAAGTATTTGTTTGAGACATCACTGAACCTCTCTTTGTTGCAAGTGCCAGCTCTAGAGCAGAAAACGCCAAATGTGCTGAGAGGAGGAAGAGGAAGGTTAGACTTCTGCATGCAGTGCCACTTTTATTTTGAAAAATGCCCAAAGGTCCTTCATTATGACCAGACAAAATGTCACAAAATAGTGAGGTAAGCTTCTGAATCCACCAGAGCTCTTCTTCTTCAGGATGTGGGCAGGGGTGCGGGGACTGAGGGAAACAAAAATTTGGCTAGGTATTGAGTCCATATTGGTCAAAAGTTAGTTTTTGCTGTACGCTGCCTTAAAAGGGGGCTGGTTTGGGGGCTCACATACACACACACTGGCCTGTGTTCTACCTCCAAAGTCGGAGGCAGTTTGTCTCAGTTACTAGGAATAAAAAATGGACGGGACCCTTTCTCTCACTTTGTCTACCAATCCCCACACTTTCTCTTTTCTGCCCCCCCCCCATTTTGTCCTCCTTTCCCCCTGGATGAATTAAGCCAATGGTTGCATGAAATCAGGCCAAGGGCTGGCAATTGCCCATCTCTTTGTGAAAGGGGCAGTTCGGCCCCTTGGTTGGGAGAGAGACATCATTTGGCCTTGGTTGGGAGAGAGCCAGTGTGGTGTAGTGGTTAAGAGCGGTAGATTTGTAATCTGGGGAACCGGGTTCGCGTCTCCGCTCCTCCACATGCAGCTGCTGGGTGACCTTGGGCTAGTCACACTTCTTTGAAGTCTCTCAGCCCCACTCACCTCACAGAGGGTTTGTTGTGGGAAGGGAAAGGAGAATGTTAGCCGCTTTGAGACTCCTTCGGGTAGTGATAAAGCGGGATATCAAATCCAAACTACTCCTCTTCTTCTTCTTCTTCTTCTTCTTCTTCTTCTTCTTCTTCTTCTTCTTCTTCTTCTTCTTCTTCTTCTTCTTCTTCTTCTTCTTCTTCTTCTTCTTCTTCTTCTTCTTCTTCTTCTTCTTCTTCTTCTTCTTCTTCTTCTTCTTCTTCGGGCTAACAAAGCAAGGATGCTTCTTCTTCTTCTTCTTCTTCTTCTTCTTCTTCTTCTTCTTCTTCTTCTTCTTCTTCTTCTTCTTCTTCTTCTTCTTCTTCTTCTTCTTCTTCTTCTTCTTCTTCTTCTTCTTCTTCTTCTTCTTCTTCTTCTTCTTCTTCTTCTTCTTCTTCTTCTTCTTCTTCTGGGGGCTAACAAAGCAAGGATGCTTCTTCTTCTTCTTCTTCTTCTTCTTCTTCTTCTTCTTCTTCTTCTTCTTCTTCTTCTTCTTCTTCTTCTTCTTCTTCTTCTTCTTCTTCTTCTTCTTCTTCTTCTTCTTCTTCTTCTTCTTCTTCTTCTTCTTCTTCTTCTTCTTCTTCTTCTTCTTCTTCTTCTTCTTCTTCTTCTTCTTCTTCTTCTTCTTCTTCTTCTTCTTCTTCTTCTTCTTCTTCTTCTTCTTCTTCTTCTTCTTCTTCTTCTTCTTCTTCTTCTTCTTCTTCTTCTTCTTCTTCTGGGGGCTAACAAAGCAAGGATGCTGGCCCAGCAGCTGTTTCCAGGTCATTGGCATGGTTTCTTTCCTCTGTCTTCCTACAGGTTCTCTACATATTCCTGGCCTATGCAATCTACAAAAGCCAGGTAAGGGACAGCCACACTACGCAAGGGGGGGATTTGGCACCCTGTTTTCTCTGCAACAACTCTTCAGACTTTGAAAATGGGCTTGGAAGCATGTGAATGGCTTGTGAAACCAGCTAGGAAAGGACATCTACCCTCATGGGACCTTGGGGGTCCCTGAAATCTGCTGGATCCTCCCGTGTGTGTGTGTGTGGTGGCATTCTGACTACTTGTCATTCTGCTGGCGAGATCTCCTAGGGCAGGCTTGGCCAAACTTGGCACACCAGCTGTTTTGGGACTACAATTCCCATCATCCCTGACCACTGGTCCTGTTAGCTTGGGATGATGGGAGTTGTAGTTCCAAAACATCTGGAGAGCCAAGTTTGGCCATGCCTGTCCTAGGGTCATCCAAGTTCCCACTAGATCTTGTGCAAGCAATGCTAGTTTTCCACATATACGTGGAACCCTAGGAGTCAAACCCCCGTGTAAGACGTAGCCACACCACAGAGCAGGAGTGCGGAAACCTCCAGCCTGTGGGACAATCTCAATCCTCCAGGCAGCCTGCAAAGCTAGCTGCAAAGTCTGTTGCATGTCAGACAACTTTGCTCCCCAACTGACTCCTCTGTGGACAGATGGCACCCAACGGAGGGTGGCAGTTGCTGCTGTTTTCCCCGCCTTTTCCTCTTCAGCTGAGGAAATAGCTACATACGACTAGCAGGTGCATTTTAAAATACCAGGATCCCTCCCCCCCACCATGGTGCCCCTCCCCCACAGGAATCAACCTGGACCCTGCAATTGTCACCTGAGGCTTTTTTGTGTGTGCCCCCCCCCCGTGGGAAATCTGGAGTGTAGCAACACAAGAACTGGCCTTTTCTGTGGTGACTCCCTGCTTGAGGAATGCTCTCCCCAGCGAGGCTTACCTGCCACCTTCATTGCACCTCTTTAGGCACTAGGCGAAAACCAGGCCTTTGGCTTTTAACTATCTCTACAGCCTTTTAGAGTGGGTGGGATTGTTGTAAACGAAATCTGCCCTTTTCCCTTATGGGGTATCCAAGAGCCCGTATAGAGTCCTTACATAGGTTCCCTATTGGTAGGAGAAAATAACAGAAGCCAACCAGAGAATATTGAGAAGCAAAGCACCTAGTAAGCCTGATCTTTATTGATCTGTTGCAACAGGCTCCTCACTCATCACATCGCAGGAGGGAGGAGGGACCCAGAACAATGACGCGCAAGGCCTTATATAGACTTTTGAAATTGCCACCCTGTAGATCAAGACCACCCCCAGATACATCATACATACATCACAGAAAGGGTGTAACCTAAGACCAGCCCCCAGATACATCATACCTACATCACAGAAAAGGCGGTCTAAAACAGAAATTTGAATGTTGTTTTTCCTATTTGCCAGGTTATCTGATTGCCTTTCCTGATTGTCTTTCCTGATAGTCTGTCACCCATTAAAATGCTGATTACTCAATTCCTGAGACAATGGGAAGGCTCCCTGACGCCCCCTCCCTCCTTGCAGGGAAAACATTTGGTCAGTTTGGGAATCAAAATGGTTTCAGGTCGGTCTTCCTGTGCTGATCTATGTGTGTGCTTGGCTGTTACACTTATGAACATTACCATATATCAAGACCTCAAAATTCCTATCACAATATCCCCCCTTTGGGGCTAGAATTTTTCTTTAAAAATAATAACATGGTATGTTGTAAATGGATGCCTTTGTGTAAATATAGGATATCACATAAAAATAACACGTTGCATTGTTACTAAATTACTTGCGGCATTCTAACACTCTGGGAGAAACATTTACTCAATAGTGGTCTATGCTTTTCACTTAGCAGGAAGGTCCAGTAACAATTGAAAAATGCAGTTTGTTTTATTTATGCCGTGTGTGTGTGTGTGTGTGTGTGTGTGTGTGTGTTCTCAGGCGTCAAACTTAGCTCTCCTCCATCATACCACATCAGCAACAATCCCTGGTGAATCCGTTTAGGGCTTTTATAAAGACCATGTCACCTTGCCATAGATTTGGACAGGTTTGGACATGTCGTGAGAGAGATGTCCTTGCCTTGACCTTTCAATGGGATCTTTTTATTATAGGCTCTAGTCTTGTACTGTGGGGAAGTTGCTCACTTGCTCTTAAAGGACGAAAAAGCTAGTTGCAGCCTGGATACACTTGTTGAATTCAAACTGAGTCCAATTAGAATTTAGATAGCGCCATGGTTCTCAACTTTTCAAACCAATCTGTAAAAAAAGGAAAAAAAAATTCTTAAAATGGGCACTTGTCCAAATTAATCAATTTAACTCTATAAGGGATCATTCCTGCTAAACCAAAGCATATACACCTTCATGCATCTGCTGCTGCATGGATCCTGAAGTTTGCTTTTTTATTTTTCGTGAAATGAATTAAAACAATTTAAAAATGGGTAGAGAAGGTTGGCACACTGCAGAGAGTGCCAGGTGGAACATGATCTAATCTAAATACTGGATTACGCAATAGCCTGATCTATCAGAAGGATCAAAATGCATGAGAATCCTCCACTGGTGTAAGCAATAAGACACCATACATTGAACATAAAAACAATTACAGTACACACAATAATTGGGTCCCCCCTTTGTGGAAATAACATACTGTCAGACACATTTTAGCATTCCTACATAATATCACACAACAAACTAATTAAATATCAGTTGCATATCTTGAGGCAATTGTGATCTTTTACATACATGGTGTGGAGCATTTCAATCAGGAGGCTGTTGCAGGGCACGTCCCCGCTCAGGTGCTTGTGGTACAGGTACTCCTCTGCTTGCATGCTCAGGGACCGGACGTTGGCCAGCTGCATCAGAAGCTGGCAGAACTTGTCTGTGGCGTGTGGGTAGTTGCAGAGGGTGTACTCCATCAGGGCTGCATTGGCCTTTTCCTGGGCTTCCTTCACCACACTTGAATTCTCCACGAATTTCACATCTGCAGCGGGGGGGGGGGGGGGGAATAAGGGGGGGTGCATTGAATGGGGTAACCTCTCTTGAATGGAGGGACTTCCTCCTGGCCACACAGGCCGCAAACATGGAAGGTGTCGCTTGCAAAGCTCGCACAAGCCATTGGCTGATATCTGCAAAACGGCTGAGGTTGATGGAGAGCCTCCTGTGAGGAGAGCCTGCAGCGGTCGGGGCTTTTTAGTGTAGAGAAAAGGGGACCAGAGGCGACCTGACGAAGCATAAACAATTGCATGTGGTGTGGAGAAAGCGGAGTTTTCCCCCTCCCTCTCGCATGATGACACCAGAACTCGTGGGCATCCAATGAGGCTGAATGTTGGAAGATTCAGGACAGAGAAAAGGAAGTAGTTCTTCAAGCAGCGCAACATTAAACTATGGAACTCCCTCCCACAGCAGGCAATGATGGCCACCAATTTGGAGAGCCTTGATGGAGGTTTGGACAAATCCATGGAGGAGGAGGAGACGAGCCACAATTACTGCGCTCTGCCTCCATGGTCAGAGGCAGCGACACTTCTGAATACCAGATGCAGGAAACCACAGGAGGGGAGATCTGCTCTTGTGCAAGGATCCTGCTTGCTGGTTTCCCACAAGCATCTAGTCAGCCACTGTGAGAACAGGACTAGATAGCACATTGGCCTGATCCAGCTAATGGCTCTTCCTACCTTCATAAGCTTCATCTGGCCATCTGCCTGGATGAACAGGGTCTGACCTTGCCAGCCTTATGCTTTGCAGATGAGCATCAGGCTGGTAAAGGCTATGGAAGATAAATAAACCATATCTGACAAGCGATCTTCTTCTTACTTTCTGATGTTCCCTAAACAAACCTTCACTTCAAAGCCACTCTGTTGTGTTCCTCTCTAAACACCAGCTGGAGGGATTGGGGCTTAATCTGTTTGGCCTTCCCAGGTGAAAATAGGGCTCAGCTGACATGGAAACCGGGTGTGAAGGTGCAGTGATAAGCACATCCCTCTTAAGCTGTCGCCCACCTGCCTGAAAATGTGCCTGCTCTATGCACACTGCTCTTGAAAACTCGGCAAAAGCTGCCAATGCAAACTTCCTTCCTTGGGCCTGACTTCATCTGTGGGGCGTGGAGGGGGCCACTGGGGGACGGCAGGGGCCAAGCAACAGCAGTGGGAGGGGGCTTTAGCTCAATGGTGGGCGGCCACCTGTTCCTCCTATTCTTGCCACGCTCACAAGGGGGAGATGAGACAGGGCCTTTTCAAGGCTAACTGGGAAGACACAGCGGGCCCTCTGGGGGTGTCGCCAAAATCTCTCCTCCCTCCCTCTCACTTCCAACACTCAGCCTAGAACCACAGAATTCTGGCCTCACCTCCAAAAGAGCATTGGAGGGGCTTTGAAAAAATGGCGGACGAGGTGGAGCAGCAACAAATCACAAATACTGTCGAAGAGCCCTTGGATCTCATCAAGCTTAGTCTTGATGAACGAATTGATGAAAAAATGAGAAATGACTGAAAACTTTGAGGCAGATTATTTGCTTGTTACCAGCACTTAAATAAGATTTTGGGTGATGTTGAGGAGACTGTGACAACAATGGAAATGGATGAAGAAACCTATGAAGAGATTTATAAATCTACCAAAAGGAATACAGTGGTACCTCGCGTTAAGTACTTAATTCGTTCCGGAGGTCCGTTCTTAACCTGAAACTGTTCTTAACCTGAAGCACCACTTTAGCTAATGGGGCCTCCTGCTGTCGCCGCACCGCCAGAGCACGATTTCTGTTCTCATCCTGAAGCAAAGTTCTTAACCCGAGGTACTATTTCTGGGTTAGCGGAATCTGTAACCTGAAGCGTATGTAACCCGAGGTACCACTGTATTCCGATGCTGTTTGTCCGACGAGATGGAGTTGTACTTGTAGCTCCTCCACTGTGGGTTGGCTGAAACCATGAAGAAAATGGTCATTGTTTCAAAAATGTTGGACCTCTGGACACTGTCTTCTGATACCCTTAAACATTAAGATTCTGCCCTTAATTCTGAAAGACCATCCAAACCTGATTTGTTGTGAAGGCGTAAGATCATTTGGCATATAAGTTGATATAAGGGTCTCCCCCCGAAATAACTTAAGTGCAGGTGTCTTTATGTGTCAGATCAGTGGATATAACCATTTTAGTTGCTCTTGCGGCCGCTGATCTTTTTAAAGAAACAAATCTGTTTGGGGTTTTTTTTGTATGTATGTGTTTATAAGCACTTTTCCCATTAAGGGGGGGGGGCATTGTGTGGGATGTGAAACACAAAAGCAGTCAAGTACAACATTCCTAGAGTGAACATGTTTACACATGGGGAGGAATGTTTGTTCAGCCAGCAGGTAAACTTCCTGTTTCCTTCTGGGCTGGGACAGACTTCCTTTGCATGTGACTAGAGGTGGGTGTGGCCTCACCTGAGCAGGTAATGACAAAAGCACAGGGCAGGGCAGCCATCTCTCTCCTTTTGACTACATGCATCGAAGAAGCAACATTTGCTTAGCCAAAGATGCCCTCTTGGCTTCCAGCCAAGAGATGACAAAGGGACTGTCTTCTTATGAGATAGTTTCCAGGTATATGTTACTTTTCTAAGCTAAGTCTGCCTTCTGGAATCCTATTGTGAACAGAATGATATGTGAGTAAACTCTCTTTATACTTTTATAGAAGACTGTGTCGTGTCTTATCTTTTATGAGGGAATAAGGGGAAAATACCAGAACAGTTATTATAGAGGTTTTAGCGAGCCTGAGCAAATGCATCCGCTGCAAGTTTAAAAGGGAGAATGTTACTCTGCTAAATTCTGAACTTGTTAACACATGTTGGAAAGGCTATTATCAGACAATATATCCTCTCCTGCATCCCTGAACATTCCCACACATTAGAAAAGGTTCAGAAAAGGGCCGTCAGAATGACCAAGGGGAGGATGGAGCAACGGATGGAGGCTGCAGCACTGGGGACTTTTTGATTTGGAGAAAAGGTGAGTAAGAGGCAGCGTGGCAGAAGTTTTGACTCCACAGAGTGGGAAGTGACGGCGGCAGGATGTTTGTGTCACTGTGTTCCATGAAGTGGGACTATTGTCCTTTGTTCTTTTTCTCTTTGCTGTCTGATGCTCGAGAGGGAGGGAGCCATGTTGCAGTGCTCCGTGTGTGTTTATACTGTATGTAAATAAAGTACAGTGGTACCTTGGGTTACCTTGGGTACTGATTGGGAGCCACCCAGAGTGGCTGGGGAAACTCAGCCAGATGGGCGGGGTATAAATAATAAATTATTATTATTATTATTATTACATACGCTTCAGGTTGCACACTCCACTAACCCATAAATAGTACCTCGGGTTAAGAACTTTGCTGGCCACGTGACCCGGAAGTGTCTCCGGACATTGCTGGCCCCCGGTCTCTTAAGTGAGATGGGCGCACAACCCTAGAGTCGGACACGACTGGCCCGTAGGGCAGGGGTACCTTTACCTTACCATGCAATCATTTAAAATTTTTGAGTCCTTTTTATCTCTAGGTCCAAATCTGTAGGCCTTTACAATTGTAGATTCCACCTCTCCCTTTGTTAGGTCCCAAAAGGACACAAATTTCTGGACGCTTTCAAATTTCCTTGTTCAATCTCTGGTAGACTTCTCAGATGAAGATATGTCTCTCTTTCCTTAAGTTGTATAAAAGCTATTGCTGTTTGCGATTCTTCCTGTAATCTTTCTAAGTCTGAAAGTTTAACAGTTTCAATCTCTGATACTCTTTTCTGCAAACCTGCAACTTCTGTTTTGACCTCTTGGAGATCTTTGTGCAGAATTCCAAAGTCTTTTTTAAATTCCTGGAGACAGAGCGTATTAGCTCTGACCTCTGTTGCAAGACTCTGCAAACCCTGCTTATTGTCTTTCATAAACTCCAATATTTGCTCTTGGAAAGCCTGGTCTTTAGATTCTCTTCTAGTGTGTGGTTTTTCCCCCTGCTCTCCCACCATAACACCGTTGGTGACTCAGATTTCCAAGGTCAAAGATGCTTTTATTTCCACAGAGTCAGGAGTAATGAGCTAGTAGTCATGCAACAGCTCCAGTTTGCGGAACAAGACAGTTAAAATACAGTCCCAATTTTTTCCCAACCTGCCTTTCTTATTTATTTTCCTTTTTCACTCCTCAAGCAATTCAAATATGTTGCCAGTTTTCAATTTAAGGGTTAAAATTCAGTTCAGCCTGCTGCAGCACTTCAAAGTATCCCAGTAGGAAATGAAAGTAATTGACATTCCTTCATTGTTGCATCACAATGGCTGCTCTCTGCTCTGACCGAGTCACCCTTCCAGAAAGTCAAGTGGCTTTTAAAAGTCCTTTCTGAAAGCTTTTGCAGGTATTTCAGTAATGTTAAATTCTCCCCCCCCCCTTCACCTGCTTTTGGGGGGATAATAGATTCAGTCTTTGGAAGTTTACAAATCTCTAAATCTTTTCTCTTGCATTGGAAAACGTCTCTGTTTTCCTATTCTATCAGCAGGTAGGGACTGGCTTCCGTTTTTTAAATTCCCTTTCCCTTATCCAGATTGTTTCAAATTTTTAATCCAAATGTAAAATGTTGTACTGCTGTTTTGCTTGGACACGAAGGGAAGCAGACATGTTTTTTCCTTTGTTCCTGAACTATGCTGAATAAACGCCTGTAAATATGCTTACATATGTCTCTGTCCTCCACTTCCGTTGTGAGAAGTTATTCACTCTGCTGATTAAAGAGTGCCAAGTCTCTAAAGGTCTCTGAGGCTTGTGTCACTGATTGATGCTGATACGGAAGGGGGGGCATGTCTTCTTCACCTTCTTCTTCGCTACAATATATCCATTTATTTCCGAGTCCAATTGTCAATGTCAAAAGGGACTAAAATCTATAAAATTCATAGAAAATCAACGTGCCAATTTGCTCAATTTCTCTGGGACTCCATGACACCTCCCCTGTCCTCCATAATCCCTCAAGCAAGGTGTCAAGACCCTAATCCTGTCAAATCACTCTGCCAAGCCTTTCCTCCGGGCAATGCCAGGTGGCAGACTATGCATACATGGACCATTGTCTTCTCATCACCGGTACTCAGGATGTGCTTATCTGCGCATATCTCCAGCTCTGCATATTCCCCCTCCCTCCTCCATATGTTAATCCTGTGTAACCCAACCTCTTCTTAATGTATTCATGATGTAACTGGGATGTATTTTGCACTGTATTCTGGGACATGGAGGGAAGTTTCAAAAGTTCATGTCACCCCTTTCTCGCTGTTCAATCTCGCCTTGAACCTGTTGCGCAATAAACTTGGATCTTCTGCAGCTTGCTCCTGTCTCCGGCTGAGCTCATTTTCCTCCGCAGGGACCCGCGGACTTAGTCCGACGAGCTGGGTGGCAGAGCAGCCTCGCACCCAGATTTTACCGTAACAATGCTGTTCCAAGAACCGGAGTTCACCCGGCTGTCGGCTGGTGGCTGGAGCCAGCTGGGGGCCTGCCAATTGCCCCCGTCTCTCCGGACACATCCCAACACATTATCCCCCTGCTGAAATCCTGCAACTCTTCATACTATGATTAGAGTTGGAGGGCAACTGGTTGAGCCCACTTTTGCAATGCGATAGGGCAAGAATGCCCCTCAGGATGGCCATACAGTGGTACCTCGGTTTACGAACATTCTGGAAGTCCGTTCTTAAACTGAGGTGTGCTTTCCAGGGCTGTCTTAAGCATATGTGGCACAGGGGTGCAAAGATCTGCCCGGTGCCCCACCCCCCGGTTACCCAGTACCAGGTAGCCAGGAGGGCGGAGCCGGCTGGCTGCCTCAGTGTCTCGCTGGCTTGGTTGCTCCCAAACTCGCAGCGCAGAAGAGCCCACCGCGGCACTCTGACCGACGGGCAGGCTCTTCCCCGGACTCAACTCTTGGGCCCTGGACCCTTAGCCTGGTGCCCCTGAGAGCCCGGCACCCAGGTGCCCCGCACCCCTATTGCCTATGGGTAAGACGGCCCTGGTGCTTTCCCTAATGAGCCCTCCCACTGCCGGTGCCCTTCCACCGTTCTGATTCCATTCTTAGACTGAGGAAAAGTTCTCAAATCGGGACACTATTTTCGGTTTTGCGAAGTTTGTAAACCGAATCATTCTTAAGCCGGACTATTCTTAAACCAAGGTACCACTGTAATGTGGTCACACTGGGAAGCACTGCAAAACTACTAATAAAGTGGGGCAATGTGTGTCAGACAATTGCTAATGCACTGTTATGGCATCAACAGCATGTTTCAGAATATCCCCACAAAACCCCCAAAGTCTGGAGGGCCTTCTCAACTGCTTCCGGTTCAAATAAAACTTCTTTCAGGTCAACCTGAGCACCCAATGGACAGCCACAGCTTAAAGGCCTTTTGTGTTCCACCTTTGTCCTTTCCTCTTTGAGCTATGAACAGGCACCTAGGGCTGGCCCAAAACCATAGTTGCCTGGGGAAAAAAAGGACAAGTCCCCCCCCCCCCCATCACCCCATCATCTGATCCAAATAAAGAAGCAGTTGGATCTTATTTCACCTATGGAAATTATGTGAAAGCCATCTTCAAATATCTGAAGGGCTGTCACAAGGAAGATGCAGGGAACTTGCTTTTCTCTGCTTTGGAGGATTAGACCTGAAACAATAGATTCAAACGGCAGGAAAGAAGATTCCTTATGTTCAAAGGAAGAGCCTTCTGGCAGTAAGAGCTGTTAGGCAGTGGAATGGACTCCCTTGGAAAATGGTGGACTCTCCCTCCTTGGGGGTTTTTAAGCAGAGGTTGGGTGGCCACCTGTCAGGGATGCTTGGGCTAGGTTTCCTGCATTGCAGGGGTCCCTTCCAACTAAGATTCTATGAGAAAAGAGAAGCAGACTGGCTTAGGCGGAGCAGGAGAGGCAGAGGGGACACCTGAGGAGCTCCAGGCGAATGCCTGAGGAATTGCCCCTGCTGCCTGAGGCAGTCACCTGAGCCATTTGGGTAGCCCCTGGCAACTAATAACCCAGTGGCCACGGTCACAGATCCACTTCACCATACAGTGGTTAAGATGGGAACAGGGTTTGTCTAAACTGGATCGAGCCATCTGTATGAGTACGGACTTTAAAAAGACGGAGGAGAAGGAGAATCAGAAGTCAGCTTGGCTGCCTGCCCTATCTTTCCCTCCCTGCTTCATCACCACTGGGACACAGACCCTATCCAGTCACATAGTAAAACCGCATCCGCTGGTCATCGCTCATGTTCACAGCCACCACTTTGCTCCACAGGAGAAGACCTTCCACCAGCATCCAGGCAAAGGCAGCCATGAAGAATAGGTGCAGGAAGGCCATGACGGCAAAGCACACTCCCTGGGGAGAGGAATGGAAGGAAGGGCAGGAGGCTGTGGGAGGTGAGGGCGAGGGGCTAGGGGTCCATTGGCAGGAAGCAGGACCAGAACAGGTCTCTGTCCGGCTGGCAAAGGTGGGTAGGTCCCCCATGAGGTCTCTCTCAGCTGCCTGCCCTTCCTACCTGGTTGGTTTTGGCCAATTCACTGAACATGAGCAAGGCCTCCGCAGCTACCAGTGCAAATATCAGGTTCTTGTGCACTGTGGTCCTCTCGCTCTTGGGGACACTGCAGGGAGGGAGGGGGGATGGGGTGATGGGAGTCAAGAAACAAAGCTGGGAGTGCACCCCCCTTTTTTACTGTTCAATTTTTTTTAAAAAAAATCTCACTACAAGAACAGCTACGAAAGCTACAAACAGAATACGTATAATATGAAGACTTCTCCTAGAGGCAGTTCTCAACCCCCACCACCTACAGAGGGTAGCAGCCCCCTCCCAGCTCCCACCCGGGATCTCTCCTTTTTCCTCCCTGCCTCTCACCCTGGAGAACCAACACTTCTGGGAGTGCCATTCCTGATACCCAGCCCCCGTGCTGGTCAAGTCCCATCACATGCTTAGGAGACGGGATGCAGAACCTGCAGCCGCCCCCCCCCCCCCATGACCATGCACTCTGCTGGCTGGGGCTGATGAGAGTTGGAGTCCCTGCAATGCCTGATCCTTACGGTGGAGTCACAGTCAGGAACGACTCATACAAAGTACTCAAGCAAGAACAGGGAGCGCTTTGCACCCCTTCATAAGGAACATAGCATGCCTGCAGGATCAGGTCCATGATGGTCCACCTAGCCCTGATTCCTGTTCTCACAGTGGCCAAACAGTCCTCTCCCCTCCTGGTGTTTCCAGCAACTGGCATTCAAAAGCATCGTTGTCTCCAACTGTGGAGCCGCAGCAGAGCCGTCCTGGCTAGGAGCCATCAATAGCCCTCCTCCTCCTCCCCCTCCCCCATCTCCATGAATTTGTCCAGTCCTTTGGAACTCACTTCCACAGGAGGCAGGGGTGGCCTCCAACTGGGATGGCTTTGAAAGAGGATGAGACAAATCCACGGAGGAGGAGGGGGCGGATTAGGGATGGCTGCTAGCCAGGATGGCTCTGCTCTGTCTCCACAGTTGGAGGCAGGAATCTGGCAGGGACTGGTAGGGCACTGACGAGTGTGCACTGGGGGAAGGAGGCATGGAGTCGGACTCAGGAGTGGGGGGCAGTGGGTTGTGGAGGCCTGTGGCAGCCAGGAATCAGAGGCAGAGGCAGCTTCCAAGCTGGAGGAAGAGGCAGGCTGGGCAAGTGAACCGCCAGGCGCCTCCCCTGCACTATGTCTTCCAAACCAGGAAGGGACTGAAGAGGGAAGAGCAGAGGCATCTTTCATGCAGGTTTAGCCTCTGGCTACATGCACACAGCCCACTGGGGAAAGGTGCATATGGGGGAGGGGAGGGGTTCCTGGTTGCTGCAAGTGCTTCCTAGAGCACAGACCTGGGGCAGCTGCCTAGTTCTTAGATTGGTGTGTGTGGCTATCCAAGATAGCACAAGAGGGTTCTTGTGCTCAGATTTTGCTTGTGGGGTCTCCCTCTAGCATCTGGGGGGGAGGGGGCACTGTGAGAACAGGATACTGGACTAGATGGGCCCCCATTGGCCTGATCCAACAGAGTGTCATGATGTTCTTCTGTAAGGAAATCATCCCCATCCTACACCTGTGTTGCTTCTGGAGACGTGGCCCTGCTCAAGCCTTACCCAACTGCCAGGAAGAGGACGAAGGTGACAATCAGGGCACAGAACGAGACACCACAGCCAACAAAGGTCAAGGTCTTCAGGGTTGACTCCTCCTCTACACTCCTCTGCTCAAACACACAGGAACAACTTGCTAAGCAGAGTCAGCTTACTGTTAGGCAAAGTGAGGCAACTGCCTCAGTTGGCGGGTGTTGGGGTAGGGGCAACCCCTGGCTATTCCACCCAAGACCCTCCCCAGCCATTCCCTTTTATTGGTGGATAGAGCTGGGTAGGCCACACAGGATGTCCTGCAAACCACCGCCACCCATCCTCAAAAAGCCCACTTGACTGAGGTGTGGTCGACTGTCCCATTACTACTACTACTACTACTACTACTACTACTACTACTACTACCACCATTTATTACCCATTCATCACCCCAAAGTCCCAGGGCAGGTTACAACAACTAAAGCACAACATTAAAATCAATTTAAAACAACTTAAAATTGTTGGGAAAAAGCAAATACATTTCCTTCTCTTGAGCTTCTATTTCATGCATGTGTTGCTTCAAACCACATGAGGACGCTGTTTGCCTAGCAATCTATCCAACACTTGCTTGTGGCCTCTATAAGTTAACTGCACCACTAAAAGCTGAACCATTTTGTGCTCTCTCTTCCAACATGTTGAGACAAGATGTCTGGTACTTCTCTCTTTTATCCCTACTCATCCTGTTAATAGCTCCTGCATGAATAAAGCCTTTGAACTCCAGAAACAGTAAGTGATTATTTCAATCTAATTTACCCGGGCTGCAAGCTCTCCTAACAAAAATTACAGAAATTAGATGGGTCCAAAAACATACACCTCAAGTGTCAAAAGCCAAGGTAAAGAGGTGTGTCTACAGTATTCGAGTAAAGCTGTATCTGTATAATGAAGATGCCAGACACACCTCTGTGGCGTAAGAGTTATCCAGCTGCTAGTGCAAACCTGTGGCTTTTGTATGTGGGGTGGAGGAAGAGGCGCCATATTGCCATTCATTGCAGGCAGAAAAAAACATTTTGGAATGGCACTAAGGCCTGTTCCCCTGCCCCCCAACCTGCCCGCCCCCTGGTTCCCTTAAGCAAAGGGTTCAGTCTCTCTCATCTGCACCTCATAGGCCTGCAGCAGCACTGCAAAGTTGGTGGTGTGGTTGCAAGAGCAGGTGGTAAATTCCAGGTGGGAGGTGATAACAGAGCAGCCTGCAGTGGACCAGCCTTCTCCTCTTCCTCCTTTAGGGCTAGCATGGCATGAAAGGAGGGGGGAAGGGAGAAGCCCAACAGGGACTGAAGGACAAATCTCTAAGTCCAGCAGCACCCAATGAGGGGAGTCAGCAGCAAACAGCTGTTGAAACCAGAGAGAAGCACAGAGCTTCACTTGCCCCAGAAAGGCTTGCTGCTAACCGGAGGCCTCTTAGCCAAACCAGAGTGCTCCTCCCACCCCCACCAACCACCCCCAAGGGTTTAAGCAGTGAGATTACTTAGAGGGGTATTAAGAGGCAAGGGGGCAGCAGAGGTGGGCATTGGAGGTGTGAAGGGCTCATCAGACATCACTGGATCTAGCTCATCAATTTTGTTGAATTAGAATTGTAGTATTGGAAGGGATCCTGAGGGTCATCTAGCCCAACCCCCTCCAACACAGGAATGAAAGTAAGTAGTTTGGATTGGATTGGATTTTGAATAAATGTGCAATTATTTGCTGCTGTTTTGAATTTTATTGTGTTGTTGTCCTTCTTAGTGGGTGGAGCAAACTGCTATTCTAAATAATGGTTTTGATTGGGAAGCTGGCACTAGGGATCAGTTTGTGGAACCCTGGAAAGGTATGGGAACAACTGGACCGATGAACTGCAGAGCTGGGTTTCCAGTAAGCCCAGTCCCAGCCACCATGACCGGAAGAAGGAACAAGGCACTGACAAGCACTCAGCAGCCCCCTCAACACAAGGAACATGAGAAGAAGCTGCCTTATGCTGAGTCAGACTATTGGTCCACCCAGCTCTGCACTGTCAACTCTGGCAGGCAGCAGCTCTCCAGGATTTCAGGCGCGGGGGGGGGGGGGTGTCTCACCCATCCCCACCTGGAAATGCCAGGGATTGGACCAGGGACCTTCTAAATGCAGAGCAGTTGCTTTTTTGGGGAGCCATGGTGCCTCCCTTAAAAACAAAGTAAGGTGCTAGTCCTCACAGCTGTGCTTGAGTTGAATTAGACAGGAACATAGGGAGCTTCCTTGTATTTCAGGCAGGAGTCTATCATGTCACCCCCTACTCACCTTGAGTTGAGTCCCAAGTGCTGCCACCTTTCCGCATAGGGTTCCAAATTAGCACAAAAGTTCTAGACCTGAGAAGGATCCTGGTTGGTGAAGGCCAACCCCCCTCCCCCTGGAGTTTTCGGCAAAGCCCCAAAATATGCTCCTTGATGACCCAGACAAGGAAACAACATCCCACGTCAGACCATATTTATGGTGCACTGAGCATCCTGCATTCCTCATGGGCCATAATTCTCCAAGCGACTCTACTCTGTCACAGGCAGGAGGCATAATTCAGTGGGGCCTCCAGGGAAAGGTCACTCATTTGCAAATAACTTTGCAGAAGGAAACCTCCCTCAGCAACAAAAGGCTCCTCATAGCAGGTTGGGGTGTTAAGAATAAACACATAACAGTCTTATCAATCTCAGGCAAGGGAGTGAATTGGTTGACTGACTGAACACAGGAGGCATAAGGGTCTCCCATTTTTCAGGCACACTTGGAAATATAAGCAACTGCCATGGGAACAACTAAATACCCATTTGACCGGGGGGGGGGGGGACTGACATTGCGCAGAACACCCCCGAAGCAGCAGGCAAAGCATGGTGTAATGGTTCTAGGGGTTGCTCGTGCGTAAGTTGCTGCCACTCCTGGCTAGGTTACCTGGTTGAACCCTCTCTGTCTGGACAGCCTCAAGTTTTGTGGCTGTCTCAGTCGCTGGCAGACTCCGTCAGTGGGTGTTTCTTGAACCTTTTCCAGCATAAAAGCTGTTTGACGCCAAGTCTCCTCCTACTCTCCCTGCGCGGAAGTCTCCTGCGCAGGGAGGGTGTGGGCAGCGGAGTACCCGTACTCTCTCCGCTGGTCTCCGGTGTGGAGTCCTGGAGCCTCCCCTCCGATTCCCCCATCTGCCCCCCTTCTCCACTGGTGTTACGCTGATTTTCTTCCCCCGTAGATGGGCTGCCTCTCTCCCTACTAGGACCCTCTCCGGCATCCCTCTGGAGCCTTCCCTCCGCCTCTAGCTCCGATGGCAGTTCCCTGACATCCACCTCCCCCCCCCAGGACCCCCTCCACCCCCGGCCTAACCTTCTAATCCAACCTCGTCCCTCTCCTCGGTCGACAATGTGGGGAATCCCCTGAAGGAGCTGTCGTCATCCTCTGAGGATTCAAAACCCGCTTCCCACCCACTCTGATATCTTCTCGCGGGGTGGGCCTCCCAGTCTGATTCTTCCCTCTCTGACACTTCCCCTCCCTCCTCTTCGGAGTCAGGAAAACGCACAAAGTCCTCTTCGTCGTCTGTGGTTCCAAATTCTTCCTCCCAGAATCTCGCTAGTGGTTTTGGCTTATCTGGGAACAGGCTGTGGAATTCTTCCACTAGATACTCGTCATTGATCGCCTCAGCGGGTACCCACGTGTTTTCTGACTCGGGTTCTCCCTCCCAAGCCACAAGTACTCCACCTGGCGCCCTCGCCACCTTGAATCGAGTATTTCCGTGGCTTGGTTGTGGTGTTCCCTCTCCTCTACCTGCAGGTGGGTGGTGACTCCTCCCTCCCTCCCCGGAAATTCCCTCCCCTCCCGGTATGGTGAGAGTAGGGACCTATGGAACACCGGATGTATCTTCATGCTGTCAGGCAACTTGAGCTTGAATGCCACAGGGTTCACCTGCTGTGTTACCTCGAAAGGTCCCAGCCGCCTTGGCTGCAACTTCTTGCACCCTCCCTTTAGGGGTAACCCTTGGGTTGACAACCACACTCAGTCTCCCACCCGTATGGCCTCCCCCTCCCGACGGTGCCTGTCTGCCTGCCTCTTGTAAACTTCCTTGGCCCGCTCCAAGTTCATCTTGAGTTGCTGGTGCAAGGCCTCCATTTCTTCCACAAACTGCTCTGCCGCAGGTACACTCCATCCTTCCTCCCCCCTCCCCGGGAAGGCCCTGGGGTGACACCCATAATTGGCCATGAACGGGCTCATTCCCGTGGATACATGTTCAGCGTTATTATACGCAAATTCCGCCAGCGCCAGTTTCTCTACCCAATCGTTCTGTCTCTCGCTGACGTAGCAGCGTAGGTATTGCTGGAGTATACTGTTCGCTCTTTCAGCTTGCCCGTTGGTCTCCGGGTGTCGCGCCGTCGAGAAGCCCACCTTGACCTGCAGCAAGCTCATGAGCTTCCTCCAGAACCTGGAAGTAAATTGTTTCCCGCGATCTGAGATGACTCTCGAGGGAGCCCCATGCAGCCTGAAGATGTGCTCCACAAACAACCTGGCTGTCTCTTCTGCCGTCACTGCATGTGAGCAAGCTATGAAATGGCACATCTTCGTCAGTAGATCGACTACTACCATGACTGCTGTCTTCCCCCTGGACTTGGGCAAATCTGTCATAAAATCAATGGACACCACCTCCCAGGGTCTTCCCGTCGTGGGTAAGGGTTCCAGTAACCCTGCGGGGGCAGCCCTCTCCCCCTTTGCCCTTTGGCAGCGGTCGCAACCCCGTACATATTCATGTACATCTTCCCTCACCCTTGGCCACCAAAACTGCCTGGTGATGAGCAGCATGGTTTTGTGCTGTCCAAAGTGCCCCGCTGTTGGGTTGTCGTGGAGTTGTTTGAGTACCTTCCCCCTCAAGGTCTCCCCCGGTACATACAGCGCCCCCTTATAGTACAGCAGCCCTTCCCTTTCCTCAAACCCTCCATGGTTTTCCCTTCCGTCTCGGAGTTCCCTGATTTTAGTTTGGGCGAACACGTCGTTTCTAGTGAGCCCGCCCAGCTCTCGTTTCCCAACCAACGCTCCCCCACACACCCATCGGTCCTCGGGGATCACGTGCCGTATCTCCGGTGGTCCCTCTCCTTCCATGTACTCTGGCTTCCAGGAGAGCGCATCTGCTCTTACGTTTTCCTCTCCCGGCACGTATCGGATCTCGAAGGAAAACTTGGAGAATTCCTGTGCCCATCGAATCTGTCTCTGGTTGAGTACTCGCGTGGTCCTCCAGTATTCCAAGTTCTTGTGATCAGTACAAACCTGGATCTTGTGCTGCGCCCCTATTAACAGATGTCTCCATCGGCGAAACGCCACATAGATCGCAAGCAGTTCGCGGTCATACACCGTATAGTTTTGCTCCGACTTGCTCAGCTTCCTCGAGAAAAAGGCACACGGCCTCCAGCCCTGCTTGGCCCCTGGCTGCAAAAGTACCGCCCCAATGGCTCGGTCGGACGCGTCAGTCTCCAGCCTCATGGGCTTCCCCAGATCAACGTGCAGGAGCTGCTCTTCCGAAGCGAACGCCTCCTTCAGTCTTTCAAAGGATTGCTGGGCACTTTCCGTCCAGGCGAACTTCTTCTTGCTACTGAGACAATCTGTGATGGGTGCTGTCAAGTGGGCGAAGTTCTTGATGAACTTCCTGTAGAAGTTGCTGAACCCTAGGAACCTCTGCACGTCCTTCCGGGTCTTGGGTGCCTTCCATTCCAACACTGCCTGCACCTTGCTTGGGTCCCTAGCTAGGCCCTTGTCTGACAACTTGTACCCCAGAAACTTGACCTCTCTGGCGTGAAATTGGCATTTTTCCAGCTTGACCCACAACTGGTGCTTCTGCAGTCTCTTTAGCACTTCCCTGACGTCTCTGACATGTTGCTTCTCATTGTCCGAATAGATTAAGACATCGTCCAAAAAGGCTACGCAGTTCTTGTACAGCAGGGGCCCCAACAAGTGGTGCATGAATGCTTGAAAGCAGGCAGAGCCTGATTGTAATCCAAATGGCATGACTAAGTACTCAAACGCCCCCAGGGGGGTGAACATGGTGGTTTTCCACTCGTCCCCCTCCCTTATCCTAATCAAATTGTACGCTCCCCTGAGGTCCAGCTTGGTAAAAAAATTTCCCTGCCTCACCTGTGTTAAAATGTCGTCAATCCTGGGCATTGGGAAGGTCACGGGCTCTGATACCAAATTTAACGCCCTGTAATCTACGACCAATCTAGGCTGATTAGACTCCTTTTTGTCCACAAAGAACACCGGACTGCCCCCCACCGCCTTTGATTCCCTTATGAAACCCCTCTTCAGGTTCTTGTCAATAAATTGCCGCAACTCCTGCATCTCCCGGTCAGACATGGCATACAGCTTACCCACCGGTAGCTGAGCCCCTGGGAGTAGGTTGATTTGGCAGTCAAAGGGCCTATGGGGGGTAGTTTATCCGCCTCCTTCTCGCTGAAGACTTCCTCCAGGTCAGCATATTGTGGTGGCACCTCCCCTTTTGTTTCCACCGCCAGCCCAGCCACCTTGGCCACTGTCATTCTTGGGGTTCCACCCCCCCCAGACAGTGTTCCAAGCAGTAAGCTGACCCAAAGGTGACTGACTGCTGATGCCATGACACTACTGGATCATGCAGTGCCAACCAGCTCATTCCCAGTATTATTGGGGGTCCTGCCAGTGTGGCCACGTGAAAGGCAATGGTCTCCGTGTGCCTGGAAACCCTTATTCGCATTGGCGGGGTTTGGTGTGTCACTTCCCCTCCCAGAAGTTCCCTACAATCGATGGTGGTCACTTGCAATGGAAAATCCAGGGGCAGCAGGTGGAGTTGGTGCTCCAGAGCGAAGTCCCTGCTGAAGAAATTGCAGGAGCTGCCAGAATCCAGCAGCCCCTCAACTTTGACTGGGTGCCCATTCGGGAGTTCTAGCACCACTTCTATGGCTATAGCTGCCCTGGGGGGGGTCAGGCTGGGGCACTTCTATTGGTTGCTGGCCCGGCTGCTGGCCCCGCTGGTTGGCAGCCAGGCGTTGTCGTTTCCCTGCGCCTGCCCTTCCTCCCCCTTCTCCTCACAGCCAGCAGCCCCCACCATCCCTTGCCAGGCCTTTCTTTGAGGGCAGACCCTGGCAAAATGCCCTGGCCGTTGGCAGAGGAAACACTTCTTGGTGGTTTTCCAATCCTTTCCCTCCCTCTTGCGACCTTCACTGGAGTTCGAAACCTCTCTCGCACGCGTGCCATCTATTTCCATTGGCTCAGCCGCCTGGGAAAGCTGTCTCGGTATTTCAGGAATGCGGTAGTCAAGGCAACGTTCCCCTCTCCCCTCGCGTTTCTCCTGAGCCCACGCTTCCTGCCGCACTTCAATCGCAAGTACAGCCTTGGTCAGCTGATCCATCGAGCGCGGGATAGCTCGTCCTTCACAGTTGGGGACAACCCCTCTTCAAACAACATTTGAATCGGTTCAGAGTCCAGATCCCACCCGAGCCAGTGGACCAACATTGCAAAGCGCAACCAGTAGTCTCTAACAGATTGGCTCCCCTACTTGCACCCCATCAGTTGTCGCCGAGTCACACTTTCCTCCACTTCACTCGAATACATCGCATTCATCGCCTGGAAGAATTTCTTAAGGTCCTTCAAGGCATCATTCTGCGTCGCCATTAGGGGCCTGATCCATTCCCTTGCCCCCTCCCCAGATGCCCCACAACGTAGGCCACCCGTTCCCCATCGTTTGCAAAGTCATCATGCTGCAGTTCCAAATCGTACTCTATTTCTGTTCGGAACGCATTGTAGTCCTGGGGTTTCCCCCCAAACTTGTGTACCAGCCCCGGTACTTTCCTTGCGATGGGGGTGGGTCTGACCTGTGCATCCTGAGTCCGTCTTTCGTCCAGCCGCGCCGTCAGGAGAGCTACATGCTGTTCCAAGTCTCGGTTTCTCTCTACCAGACCTTGCACTCCAGCCGCTTGCTCCTCCTCTCCGGTTCTCCTGGTTTGGCTCATCGTGCTGCCTCTCTGGAGCTGCGCACAAGCAACATCGGAGACTGACGGATTGCTGTAATGGTTCTAGGGGTTGCTCGTGCGTAAGTTGCTGCCACTCCTGGCTAGGTTACCTGGTTGAACCCTCTCTGTCTGGACAGCCTCAAGTTTTGTGGCTGTCTCAGTCGCTGGCAGACTCCGTCAGTGGGCATTTCTTGAACCTTTTCCAGCATAAAAGCTGTTTGACGCCAAGTCTCTGTGGAGAGAATCAGAACTTACAGGGTTAAACAGTTCTGAGTGACGTCTCACATTCTGAGGCGTGGCTTTGTTCACAGAGGGGAGTGTTTCTCTGTGTGCTTTGTTCTTCCGGTTTTCGGCGGTGAGGAAGCAAGATGTGCGCTCTCTCGCCGGGTGATTTATGATGTTTTTTCTACACGATTAAAGACTTTTGGAGATAAGCAGGAAAGCCTGCGTGCAGTCTGAGTTATTACACACACACATTGCAACAGATTTCTACCGCTGTGTCTACTCTGCTACAAGTAGCTGACGGATGGCTATCCACGAGAGTCCAGTGGGGCAGAGAGGGAAGCCTGCTGGACCCCATCCAACAGCCACAGGTTATGGGAGGTCAGCAAAAGCTCTGAAACTGTTGCCAAATCATGCCGGTGTGTGTTGAAGCCAGCTGAGGAGAAGCTGGAGCCAGTTTGGAGCTGTGCCTAACGTTTGGAGGCAGAGGAGCTCACTGGGAGGAACGGATCTCCAAGGACCGGGTGCCGGAGAAGCTGCTGTTGTTGTGTGAGTACGCTGGGCCCCGGGGGAGAAGATGGCATACGGCCAGGAATTGTACGCAGTCCCGTTTGAAAAGCTCACTACCCAGTCCTGGCATATCTGGGCTAGAAGAGTGAGGGGTGGTTTTTGGCCACAGGGCTCTGGAGAATAGCCCAGAAAGAGCCGGCCCCACCCATACCAGTTGCTGCTGGAGATGCAGAGCTGGAGTCTGCTTTTCTGGAGGATAGAAAGCAGAGAGAGAAAGAGGAGTTCTGCATGTTGAAATCAAGCGTGGACCCTACGCTGTTGCCTCATTTGGAGGGCGTTGAGTCGGCTCATGCTGCCTGGGAGGTGCTGAGGAGTTTTTGTGTAAGGTCAGCAAGAAGCCAGGGCCAGAAGGAAGCCGAGAGCCCAGTGAAAAGCCCTAAAAGCCCTGAAGTCACAGCCTCAAGGAGAGCTGCTGGCAGAGTCGGGGGGGCAGAACAGCCCAAAGGCAAGTTTGGAAAGTTTTCCACTGTGTGTGACGAGGAGGAACGCCGTTTCAGAGGGGGCGGAGCTGGCATAGAGAGCCCGGGGGCCAAGCCAGCTGGAAGCTCACTTCAGTGTTTTTCCACTCGTCGCTGTTTTATCTGCAATTCTGCTGACCATCTGCGTCGTTCCTGCCCGCAGAGAGCCAGAGAGGCTGGGCAGGATGTCTCCAAGGTCGCTTCCCATGGCAGTCAGCTAGGTTTCCATGGCAGCCAGTCCAGGAGAGGAGGCAAGTGTGGGAAGGCGCAGGGAGGACGTGACACAGGGAGTGAAGACGGTCCTTATCAACTAACTGCCTCCATGGCAACGTTACGGGACAACTCCAGTGAGGACAGAGTGATGCGCTGGATAATTGACTCTGGAGCCAGCAATCACCTGATAACAGCGACACCTAGTGTCGAGATGTGGAACTGCAGAGCTGTTTCAGCTGGGAAAACAGTTGTATTTGCTGATGGGTCAAAAAGGCCTTTGTCTAACGTGGCAAATGTTTTTGTTTCTTTCTTGCAGGCGGAGCTGGAAGTCTACGTTGTGCCTGGGATGAAACATTGTCTTTTATCTGTATCTTGTCTCTTACAGGAGGGGTACAAGGTTTGCTTTGAAAATGATGTCTGCTCTATTTCCAGAGGGGGGAGACAACTGGTCAGTGTTGCAAAAGGGCAGAACAACCTCTTTGTTCTGGAGACACCTCTGGAGGGTAAGGGGGACGCTGAGGGAGCACAGGCGAAGTGTGCAACCGTTCCCACTCATGTTTCATGTGCTTGTGTGTGGCACAAAAGAACGTCACATGGTTCTTGGGAAGATATCCAGATGTTGCCGGAGTGCACTAAAGGTTGCAAAATAAGAGAATGTGGCAGATCCCTAGATTGTAGGGCATGCAGAATGGCAAAGGTAAAAGGGTGCAGTTATCCCAGGGTGGAGAGGGTAACCACAAAACCTTTTGAGCTTGTGCACACAGACCTTTTTGGGCCCATGCCAAAGCCAAGTCTGGGCGGGGCCAGGTATGTGCTGACACTGCAAGATGATTTCAGCCAGGTCGGCTGGTGTTATTCGCTAAAAATAAAAGAAGAGGCAACGCAACTGATCAAAGATTGGGTTGCGGAGGTGGAACTACGGTTCTCCACCAAGGTGCAGGGGTTCAAGAGTGACCGAGGTGCAGGGTTCACTGGATCTGCTCTGCAGAGTTTCTTTCGCCAGAGAGGAATACGTCACAAGGTGACGGGTGCTACTTCTCCTCAGGAGAGGGGCGTGGCGGAGCTTAGGAGTAAAGCTCTGGTTCAAGCAACAGAGGTTCTACTGTATGACTCTGGTTTGCCTCAAAGTTTTTGGGGTGAGGCGATGAAGACGGTCAATTTCACGATGAACAGGTCCTACAATTCAGTGGTAGGTGAAACCCCATATTACATGCTCCACGGAGAGAAACCGAAGCTGCATTTCTTCCGTGTGTTTGGTTCACAGGCCTGGGTGCCTGTGCCAAAGGCTCAACAGAAGCAGGGTGGCCCGAGGTTCCAGAAAATGATCTTCTGTGGGTATGAACCTGCGACAAAGGGGTGGAGGTTTGCATATCCAGAAGGTGATCAGACCAAGCTTCTGATCAGTAAACATGCTGAGTTCTGTGAGCAGGATGGTTGGTCAAGGCACAATGCGAGTCCTGACGTTCTCTCAGAATGTCTGTCTGATTCTGAGGAAGAGGGAGAGCCAGAGGCTGAACCTGTTGATGAGGACCAGGTCGATGACCAGGGTCAAGAACAGGATTGTGCATCTCCACAGGTTGTTAAAAGAGAGCCCAAGAGTGAGCCTTCATCTCCTGTTAGCAAAGTGCAGAAGGCTCAAAGACGCAGTAAGTCAGAGGGGGAGTCTTCTGATGTAGAGGACACACTTGCTGGCCCCAGTGGGTCAGAAGGAGCACCTGGGATTGTGCTCAGACGGTCCGCTCGAACAACGAAGGGAATTCCACCTGAGAGGTTTCAGGTCACCAATGCATGGGTTGGTTTCGCACAGTGCGAATCTGGGAGTTTTGAGGAGGTTCAACAGTTGCCTGACAAAGACGCCAGGAAGGGGCGAGGGGCAATGGGAAAGGAGTTGAACTCTCAGAGGTCTGAAGATGTGTGTTCACAGTTTCCCTCAGGATGCAAGACGAGAGGGTGTGTGGAGAGAATCAGAACTTACAGGGTTAAACAGTTCTGAGTGACGTCTCACATTCTGAGGCGTGGCTTTGTTCACAGAGGGGAGTGTTTCTCTGTGTGCTTTGTTCTTCCGGTTTTCGGCGGTGAGGAAGCAAGATGTGCGCTCTCTCGCCAGGTGATTTATGATGTTTTTTCTACACAATTAAAGACTTTTGGAGATAAGCAGGAGAGCCTGCGTGCAGTCTGAGTTATTACACACACACATTGCAACAGATTTCTACCGCTGTGTCTACTCTGCTACAAGTAGCTGACGGAGGGCTATCCATGAGACTCCAGTGGGGCAGAGAGGGAAGCCTGCTGGACCCCATCCAACAGCCACAGTCTCCTCCTACTCTCCCTGCGCGGAAGTCTCCTGCGCAGGGAGGGTGTAGGCAGCGGAGTACCCGTACTCTCTCCGCTGTTCTCCAGTGAGGAGTCCTGGAGCCTCCCCTCCGATTCCCCCATCTGCCCCCCCTTCTCCACTGGTGTTACGCTGATTTTCTTCCCCCGTAGATGGGCTGCCTCTCTCCCTACTAGGACCCTCTCCGGCATCCCTCTGGAGCCTTCCCTCCGCCTCTAGCTCCGATGGCAGTTCCCTGACACATGGCAACATCTTCCCATCAACACAAATTCAAATAAATAAGTCAATAAAAACCCAATTTAAAGGGGAGAAAAAAAACCTCAGAGGGGCAGGGGGTGTTGGCGGGCACCAAGGCAGGGATGAGTGAACCGTTCAATGTCAGTTTCGCATTTTTCCATCAGTGAGTTCCTTTCTCCACACTTCCACATGACTTTGCAATTTCGTTTTATTTAGAAAAAGTCCTCATGAGAAATTATCAGCCATTTTAGTGCAAATTTCTCTTGACATACACATTTGTGTATGCAATTCTGGCTGACAAATCCATTTTTGCAAAACTATTTTCTCTAGTACAGTGGTACCTCGCAAGACGAATGCCTCGCAAGACAAAAAACTCGCTAGACGAAAGGGTTTTTTGTTTTTTGAGCTGCTTCGCAAGACAATTTTCCCTATGGGCTTGCTTTGCAAGACGGAAACGTCTTGCAAGTTTGTTTCCTTTTTCTTAACACCGTTAATACAGTTGCGACTTGACTTCGAGGAGCAATTCATAGAACGTGGTGTGGTAGCCTTTTTTGAGGTTTTTAAAGACTTTGGTGATTTTTGAAGCTTTTCCAAAACTTTCCCGACACCATGCTTCGCAAGACGAAAAAAATCGCAAGACGACAAAACTCGCGGAACGAATTAATTTCGTCTTGCGAGGCACCACTGTACAGCGCATGTTTGTATATTATTTCCACTAATATGTGCATTTTTATTCACACTTTTAACCCAAGTATATGTATTTATTTAATTACTTGTCTGGAGAACTGCTTTGCAAAAAATTCTGAAAGGTGTGGATTTCGAAGAGCAGCTGAGTTTTGGTTTGCATATTTTTTCAGAAACTGCTAATCAGGTATGTTTGCCTCTAAATATGAACCGAGTCAAATTTCTTCCCCATCTGAGGGTGTCCAGAGGTGCCATACTGTGGACCCCATAACCAGAGATTTTACAGCAGAGCTTCCCAAACTGTTCATGTTGGTGACACACTTTTTAGACATGCGTCATCATTCCGAGACACAGTAATTCAGTTTTACTAGCAAACTGGAGATGAAACTAACTCCTTTCCAGTCCCGTGAGGAGTGTGGGTAACATTCACGTGACACACCTACGCACTGCAGCCGACACACTAATGTGTCACAACACAGTTTGGAAAGCTCTGTTTTACAGGAAGGAACTATGGACCCATATTTCAGACTTCCGCATGGGAGCTGGGTCTGTCTAGCCTGCAAAAGAGGAGACCAAAAGGAGATGAGAGAGTGATATTCCTCTGAAATGCTCTCCCACAGAAGATGTGGCAAGCATATTTTCTGCTGCTCTGGAGGGTGGGACCCAGACCAAGGGATTCAGATTACGAGAAAGGCATTCAGACTAAATATTAGGAAGAACTTTCTAATGGTAAGAGCTGTTTGACAGTGGAATGGACTCCCTCCGAAAGAGGTGGACTCTGCTTCACTGGGGTGACAGCAAAGGTTGCAAGGTTTTTACCTGGGCCAATTAGAATAAGATCCACTATTTGACTATTGATTCAGAACCCTAAAATGTATTTTATATAGCTGACTTCTTATTTTTATTTTTTGTATATCCTATTGTTGTATTATTGCTATGGCCGATGGCTGACGCAAATAAAGATCCGTTCATTCATTCTACTTCACTGGAGATTTTAAAGCAGAGGTTGGATGGTCATCTGTCAGGGATCCCTTACTTGTGAGTCCTGGATTTCAGGGGGTTGGACTAATGACCCGTGGGGTCCCTTCCAATTCTACAGCTCTATGCTTCTATGGCCCTCCACCCTACAGACTGCTGCCCTCCCACCCGCAATCTGAGCTTCCATGCCCACTAAGATCTTCCACTCTCCATCGCTCCCTTTGTAATGCAGCCAAGACAGAGGTTTCCTTTCCTGAGCTACCTACCTTCTGCTGAAGTTCCAGAAGGCGCACACTGGCTCCACAAACTGGTCTGGCAGAGCCTGCGGTGGGACGGAAACAGTGGAAGCCTTGAGCCCTACAGAGAAGCAGCTCTGGATCAAGCCCCAAAGGGGATCCACTCAAAACAACAGGGGTAACTCCACCCTCTCGATCACTGCCAATTCAAACACAACACCACGATCAGCACCAGCTGGGACGTGGCCTGTTACACAAAGGCAGCCACCCTGCAGCTACATGGGCCACTTTGAGGAAGGGGAGCCGGGGCGTGTAGTGGTTAGAGTGCCATGGAGGAAAAGGTGGGGACATAAATGCAATAAATGCAATAAATAAATAATAAAAGGGCTCACCACCACCTTGGGATGACCACCAACATGGAGAGCTTTAAAAATGAATTAGACAAATTCACAGAGGAAAATAAGGCTGCCCACGGCTACCAACCACAATGGCTGTATACTCCTGTTATGGAACCTCTACCTGTGGGCCTAATTAGGCTTTGTGAGACATCCTCATTTGGCCCCACCCACCTGGCCATCTCCCCAACATCACAGGATGCAAGAGATGTAAACACTGAAAGGGCTGCTCTGAAAATGGAGAATTGGGACTGCACTCATAATATTTCCTTTCCAGAGGAAGAACCCTGAACTTTCTTTTACAAGCTGCCAGGCTCAATCCTGCCATTCAGCCGTTCATTTATTTGTTTTACATTTACAGTATATATCATCTTTTCCTTCAGGGAGCTCAATGTGCTGCGCACGGGTCTCCTCCTCCCCCATTTAATACCCACAACCAGTCTGCGCAGCTGGTTAGGCTGAGAGGCAGCAACTGCCCCAAGGTCATACATACCAAGTGAGCTTTATTGCAGAGCGGGGATTTGAACCCTGGTCTCCCAGGTCCTAATCCAACGCTCGCTCTATTATACCATACTGGCTCTCACTATGATGCTAGGCAATTGACTGGTGGGCGGCTCCTCCTTCCTACCAAAATGACCCACAGAGGGAGGGAGAGTCCTGGCTCTAGGCTGCTGGCTGGATCCAGTTCCACACCCAAGGCATATGCAAACCAGGGTCAGGAGTGGCACACTTTGAACATCAATTGCTGGGGTGCAGCGGCAGAAGGGGGAAATTTCCTCATGCCCTGCTTGGGGGTTTCCCAGAGGCATCAGATTCTGAGAAGCAGGAACTGGGCTCTTTCCCTCCTGGACTGTCTCTGACCCTCCATGTCATCCACAAACATAGGATTGGGGTATGTGCACAAAAACACATTACTCTTTTTTTAAAAAACTCATATGGTAATTGTCAGGGAACTGCCATCAGCTCAGAGGCGAGAGGTGGAAGGGCAGCTGGATTACAGAGAGCCTCCAAAGATTGTGGGAAGCAGCACTTCCTCAGCGGAGGAGGAAAGCCCCGCCTCTAGTGGGGAATTGCTGCAGGGCTCGGAGGATGCAAGAAAGAGCCAAGACACTGTGCCTGAGCAAAGCGGGGGGGAGGGAGGTCCCCCTTTACCCAAGCCTTCCCTGCGCAGTAGGTTTTCACGCAGAGAGGGGAGGCGTCGGCTGGGGGTCAAGAGACTACTCTGCTGGGGAAAGTTTAAGGACCGCCCACTCTGAGATTCTGCTAGTGAGTGAGCAAGACATGAAATTGAGGCGCTCTGCACTGTAAATGTTTTGCACCAATAATAAAGCCTTTGAAAAGACCAGTGAGGGATCTTGCCTGTTCGCTCTCGAGCAACCAAGCCGATAGGCATAACAGTAATTCTCGACCAGTGCCGTCCCTGTCATTAGCCAGAGTGAGGTGGCAGCCTCTTGCAGCTGCAGTGGCAGCCTCCAGCCCTGTGTAGGGAAGCTTTTAATGTTTAATAGACTATTGTATTTTAATATTCTATTGAAAGCTGCCCAGAGTGGCTGGGGAAACCCAGCCAGATGGGCGGGATAGAAATAAATTATTATTATTATTATTATTATTATTATTATTATTATTATTATTATTATTATTATTATCCAGCAATTCTTCCTGAAGCCACTGGCTGTGCCTCACAGCCTGGCATTGGCCATCCTAAGCTAGCCTGCTTCTCTGAAGTGTGAGGTCGGACTCTGTTCTCATTGTTTCACCTGCCGGTCCACTCACCTTCTGGTTTTATTTTTTGAGAAAAATCTAAAAAGGGGATTCATCAGGGAATCCAAGGCGGCAGGGGGGAGCCCTGTGTTCTTCGTGGACAAGAAATCGACTAACGAGAAGAGACTTGTGGTGGATTTCAGAATCATGAACAGCCTGACGGAACCTGTGGCCTTCCCAATGCCGAGGATCGACGATGTTCTGGCCAGGGTGCGGAAGGGGAAAATTTTCACCAAGTTGGACCTCCAGGGGGCGTACAATCTCATCAGAGTGCGAGAGGGCGATGAGTGGAAAACCACCATGTTCACCCCACTGGGGGCGTTTGGGTATCTCGTCATGCCTTTTTTATATATATATAAGATATTTATTAAGATTTTCAAAGTATTACAAAAGGAAAAAAGAAAAATACAAAAGAAAAATAGTTAAAAACAATTCCATCTTTCCATTACTTATCTTTCATTTGCTTGTTTCCCGGACCTCCTCACACCTCCCTTTTTTGTATTCCAATTCAATTTGTTAGTTCAGCAAATCCTTTCCCTCTTTGTTTATCCTCGTCTTTAATCTTAAAATATTGTAACATTAAATTTTTACCTGTTAATAATCCATTTTTTCATATTCCTTATAGCATTTTAGCTAAAAACCACTTAACTTCTTATCCAACATCATTCTAACATTCATTAATTTTACAATATTTCTGTAGATAGTCTTTAAATTTCTTCCAATCTTCTTCCACCGACTCTTCTCCCTGGTCTCGGATCCTGCCAGTCATTTCCGCCAGTTCCATATAGTCCATCACCTTCATCTGCCATTCTTCCAGGGTGGGTAGATCTTGTGTCTTCCAATACTTTGCAATAAGTATTCTTGCTGCTGTCGTGGCATACATAAAGAATGTTCTATCCTTCTTTGGCACCAATTGGCCTACGATGCCCAGGAGAAAGGCCTCTGGTTTCTTCAAGAAGGTATATTTAAATACCTTTTTCATTTCATTATATATCATCTCCCAGAAAGCCTTAATCCTTGGGCACGTCCACCAAAGGTGAAAGAATGTACCTTCAGTTTCTTTACATTTCCAACATTTATTGTCGGGCAAATGATAGATTTTTGCAAGCTTGACTGGTGTCATGTACCACCTGTATACCATTTTCATAATATTCTCTCTTAAGGCATTACATGCCGTAAACTTCATACCTGTGGTCCATAACTGTTCCCAGTCAGCCATCATAATGTTATGTCCAACGTCTTGTGCCCATTTAATCATGGCAGATTTCACCGTTTCATCCTGAGTATTCCATTTCAACAGCAAGTTATACATCCTTGTCAAAGTCTTAGTTTTGGGATCTAACAGTTCTGTTTCCAATTTTGATTTTTCCACCTGGAAGCCAATTTTTTTATCCAAATTGTATGCCTCCATTATTTGATAATAATGAAGCCAATCTCACACTTTGCTTTTTAGTTTTTCATAACTCTGCAATTTCAGTTTGTCTCCCACTTGTTCCAAAATTTCCCAATATTTCGGCCATTTGGCCTCCATATTGAGCTTTTTCTGAGCCTTCGCTTCCATCGGTGACAACCACCTTGGGGTTTTATTTTCAAGCAAGTCCTTATATCTTATCCAGACATTAAACAATGCTTTCCTGACAATATGGTTTTTAAATCCTTTATGCGCTTTGACCTTATCATACCAGAAATATGCATGCCATCAAAATACATTGTTAAAACCTTCCAAATCCAAAATGTCTGTGTTTTCAAGAAGTAGCCATTCTTTCAACCAGCAAAAAGCTGCTGATTCATAATAAAGTTTAAAGTCTGGCAGGGCAAATCCACCTCTTTCCTTTGCATCTGTTAATATTTTAAATTTTATTCTAGGCTTCTTGCCCTGCCAGACAAATTTTGAAATATCTCTCTGCCACTTCTTGAAACAGTCCACCTTGTCCACAATTTGCAATGCCTGAAACAAAAAGAACATTCTAGGCAATACATTCATTTTTATAGCAGCGATACGGCCCAGCAATGAAAGCTTCAAATTTGACCATATTTCTAAATCTTTTTTCACTTCAACCCAGCATTTTTCATAGTTATCTTTAAATAAATTTCCATTTTTTGCTGTCATATTGATCCCCAAGTATTTAACTTTCTTAACCACTGTTAAGCCTGTCATGTTCTGAAACCTCTCTCTCTCAATTGGTGCTAAATTTTTCTCTAAAACCTTGGTTTTTGACTTATTCAGTTTAAACCCTACGACCTGACCAAATTCTTGAATCAGTTCTAGAAAGATCTAGAAATATGGTCAAGGTTGAGACTTTCCTTGTTAGGCCGAATTGCTGTCATCAAGATGAATGTATTGCCTAGAATGTTGTTTTTATTCCAGACACTCCAGATCCTGGACAAAATGGACTGTTTCAAGAGGTGGCAAAAAGACATATCAAAATTTGTCTGGCAGGGCAAAAAGCCCAGAATAAACTTTAAGATCTTAACTGATGCAAAAGATAGAGGGGGGTTTGCCCTGCCGGACCTGAGATTTTATTATGAATCGGCAGCGTTTTGCTGGCTGAAACAATGGCTGCTTCTTGAGAACACAGACATTTTGGATCTGGAAGGGTATGACAATAGATTTGGTTGGCATGCATATATATGGTATGACAAGGTAAAAATACATAAAGGTTTTAAAAACCATATTGTCAGGAAAGCACTATACAATGTTTGGATAAGATATAAAGATCTATTGGAAAGTAAAACTCCCAGGTGGCTATCACCAATGGAAGCTAAAGAGACAAAAAAACTTAATATGGAGTCCAAATGGCCAAAATATTGTGAAATTTTAGAGCAAGATGGTGAAAGGGTTAAATTACAGAGTTATGACAAATTAAAGTCTAAAGTACGAGATTGGTTGCACTACCTTCAGATAAACGAGGTATTCAAACAGGACAGGAAAATAGGTTTTCAGATGGAGAGGTCAAAATTAGAAACAGAATTGTTAGAACCCAATACTAAGAACTTGTCAAGAATGTATAATTTGCTGCTGAAATGGAATACACAAGATGAAACAGTAAAATCAGCTATGATCAAATGGGCACAAGACATAGGTCATGACATTATGTTTGATGACTGGGAAAGGTTATGGAATAGTGGTGTTAGATTTACGGCTTGTAATGCTTTGAGAGAAAACATAATGAAAATGATCTATAGGTGGTATATGACCCCAGTCAAACTTGCAAAAATTTACCATTTGCCCAATAATAAATGTTGGAAATGTAATGAGACTGAAGGTACTTTCTATCACCTTTGGTGGACCTGCCCGAAGATTAAAGCCTACTGGGAAATGATCTATAATGAAATTAAAAAGGTCCTTAAATTGACATTTTCTAAAAAAAACCAGAGGCTTTTCTCCTGGGCATGGTGGGCCAATTGGTGCCAAGGAAGGACAGAACTTTTTTCATGTATGCTACCACAGCAGCAAGAATTCTTCTGGCAAAGTATTGGAAGACGCAGCAGTTACCCACTCTGGAAGAATGGCAAGCGAAGGTGATCGACTACATGGGAATGGCAGAGATGACCGGCAGAATCCGTGACCAGGGGAGTGAGACAGTGGAAGAAGATTGGAAGAAATTTAAAATATACCTTAAAAATTGTTGTAACATTGAGGAGTGCTGAGATGCTATGGTGTTAAGAAACAGAGAATTGCAGCTGTAAATCATAAATTTAAGGGAATTATAATGAAGATGAGTTAATTAATTAAATGGAGGGTTGCTGTCAAAAGGGAAAAATAAGGATGCAGAAAAAGGGAGGTATGGGGAAGTCTGGGAAATAAGGTGAAGGAAAAGGAGTTTATGAAATTATACAAGTTTATTTGTTTGTATGTTTTGTTTTGTTTTATTGTTTGTTTTTATTACATGATTGGAAAATTAATAAAAATTATTTTTTAAAAAAACAAATTCTTGAATCAGTTCTAAAACCCTTTTAGTACTAGATTCTGGCTCCTGTAACGTCAATACTAAATCATCTGCAAATGCTCTCAGTTTGTACTGTTTGGCTCCGACCTGTATACCTTTAACCAACTGGTCCCTTCTAATCATGTTCAGCAAAACCTCCAGGACCGATATAAAAAGCAATGGGGAGATTGGGCAACCTTGTCGTGTCCCTTTTTCTATTTTAAATTCTTCCGTCACCACATTGTTTACAATTAATTTAGCCTTTTGTTCTGAATATATTGCACTTATACCATTTTCAAAACTTTGGCCTACCCCCATACCCTGTAAGTTCTTTTTCATAAAAGTCCAAGAAATGTTGTGAAAAGCTTTCTCCGCATCCACAAATATTAAAACTGCCTTAGTGTTTATATTCACTTGTAGTTTCTCTAGAATATTAATTATGTTTCTCACATTGTCAGATAAATGTCTTCCTGGGAGAAAGCCTGCTTGGTCTTTATGTATCTCTTTCACTAACACTCTTTTTAGTCTTTTAGCCAAAATATCTGCAAAGATTTTGTAATCCACATTAAGCAGTGATATGGGACGATAGTTCTTAAGCTGCGTCTTTTCAGTCTCTGTTTTCGGTACAAGTGTGATATATGCTTCTTTCCACGACTCTGGTGCCCTTTTCCCCTCCATTATTTCATTACAGACCTCTTTCAAAGGTTGTACTAACCATTCCTTTAAAGATCTGTAGTATCTAGAAGTCAGTCCATCCGGTCCTGGAGATTTAACCAATTGCATATTCTGAATGGCACCTTCTATCTCCTGTTCAGTTATTTTATAGCTCATGTCAGGGAACTGACATCAAAGCGAGAAGCGGAGGCAGGGCTCCCAAACGATGCTGGAGAGGGGAGCAGCAGGGGGGAAGGAATTCAGTGTAACACCAATAGGGAAGAGAGGGAGATGGAGGAATTGGTGACAGGGCTCCCAGACCCTTCACCCGAATCTAGTGGAGAGAGCGCTGGCACGCCCCTGCCTTCCCCTCACTTGCGCAGACGCGTTCCGCGCAGGGAACTTAGGAGGAGACTTGGGGTCAACCAGCTTTTATGCTGGAAGAGGTTTAAGAGACGCCCACTGACGGATTCTGCAAGTGACTAACAGGTCACGGAGGGAGAGCTCTGACCCCAAGCATGGTTGGGCAAGCAAACTAACTAAACTGAAGGCAATTTACGCACAAGTAACCCCTCACAACCATTACAGCTCAGCATTGATTTATTTTCTTGAGAGATTTTTTGCAATCCATTTTTTTTTCAAAAAACGGTCTACATCGATTTCTCTCTGTGGCCCTTGTGTATATAGTTGTTTGAAGTACCTCTGTTTGTTTCAGCTACTTGTTTACTTAAATTTTCCAAAGATTCATTAATTCTCCCTAGTGCCAAAGCTAAAACATCTTCAGACGACATTCCTTTTGACTTCGCTTGTACAGGTGAAGCCCCTGATAATCCAGATGGTCCAGAAGGACCAGATGTTGATGCTCTTCGCTGTAGCCCAGTATCTGTACGAAAAGATTTCCCAGACCTTGTTGTTTTTTCTTGAAGCAACTCTGACTTTTCTTTTCCATCTGCCATAACACTCTAGATTAAATCCAAGGTCAGTCCCACGGCTAGGATTTGTTTTGAAGTGGAAAATTCCCCTGGCCCAGTTGTTTTTGTAACAATAGCCAACTTCCTCTAGGGGGACACAGTAACAGTCAAACTTGTAACTTTATAAAGAAAATAACCTTTTTAAATCCCCCAATTCACAGAAGAACGACAGTTTCAATTCCAGTTACTTTAAAACCAGGAGAAGCCAGCCAGAAACACTGTATCTCTTTTGCAAAGTTAGCTGTCAAAAGTACTCTATTTACCAGTAGTGCCTTTCACAATACGGCATTCCCATTGTCTATAGGCAGTCCGTTCCCAGGTTCTAAGCGGTGGATTTTAGCTTCCTTTCCTCTCTTTTTTGCAGGAAAATGCAGTTCAAACCTTTTCCCCTCTTCTCCTGCAATCCAGAGGGGAGATCACTTGTTTGACGTTAGGATTTGAGTCCTTTTAAAAACGTCTTTCAAAGTTTTAGCTTACAGTCTCTTTGCTTTGATCTATATACAAGAAACGGAAGGCGGACTTCCTGTTTATGCCTCCCCGTTTCGGTACCAAATTAGATCTTTTCTTCCTTTTAAATCCAATTTTATCCTACTCACGGGTAGTTGCTT
Organism: Podarcis muralis; assembly: GCF_964188315.1. NCBI lineage: Eukaryota > Metazoa > Chordata > Lepidosauria > Squamata > Lacertidae > Podarcis > Podarcis muralis. Next base: position 25,919,439 of record NC_135674.1, read on the forward strand.
TTGTAGCCAAATTGTCCCAGGAAAAAGTCAGCGCTCTCCGATAACGGCTGTGCGGTTTCACTCCACGGAAGAAGCAGTCAACTCACAGCACCGCGCCACTCACCCCGCTTCGCTCCGGAGCCCGTAAATGGGTTCCTTCGCAAATTGGGGGGGCGCTGAAGGTGCCCGCTGAGTCCCACGCTCACAGGCTTCACTCGCCTGTGATTTTTTAAGGGGTCCCCGCTTCGCCGCAGCGGTCAGACCCGATCCCGCGGAGCTGGTCCCTCAGAGGCAGAGGGAATCCGCCATTACCGATGGCGCTAACCCAGAAGTCCCTCGTCATGCCTTTTGGTTTACAGTGCGGGAGCCCCTGTTGCCAAGCCTTTATGCATCACGTGCTAGGGCCTTTGCTGTACCGGAACTGCGTTTGTTTCTTGGATGACGTGTTAGTGAACTCGGACGAGGAACAACACGTAAAGGACGTATGTCAGGTCCTGAGCAAACTTAAGGAGCATCGGCTGTGGGTGAAGCTGGAGAAGTGTCAGTTCCACGCGAAAGAGGTCGAGTTTCTGGGTTACAGGCTGTCGGACAAGGGTTTGGCCATGGATCCGGAGAAGGTGAAGGCGGTGGTGGAATGGGAGAGACCTAAGACCAGGAAGGATGTTCAGCGTTTCCTGGGCTTCAGCAATTTTTACAGGAAATTCATCAAGGGTTTCACGAAACTGACGGCGCCCATAACAGACTGTCTTAGTGCTAAGAAAAGGTTTCGTTGGACGGAGGCGGCACAAGAGGGGTTTGAGAAACTTAAGAAGGTCTTCGCATCCGAGGAGCAACTACTCCACGTCAACCCCAATCAACCACTGCAAGTTGAGACGGACGCCTCGGATTGGACGATTGGGGCGGTGTTGCTGCAGCCAGATAAAGAAGGGGAGTGGCGGCCGTGTGCGTTCTTTTCGCGGAAACTGAATAAATCGGAGCTCCTATATTACAGGGGGGTGTTGTATGTCCCAGGTGAGAACCTTAGGAACAGGGTGCTCAAGCAGCTCCACGATAGTTGAACGGCGGGGCATTTTGGGCAGCACAAAACCATGTTACTTGTCTCCAGGGAATTTTGGTGGCCCAAGGTGAGGGAAGATGTAAAGGAATATGTGCCCGCAGGTTTACTGGAACCTCTACCCACACCGGGAAGGCCATGGGAGGCGGTGGCAGTGGACTTCATCACTGATCTGCCCAGGTCCAAGGGAAAGACAGCAATCATGGTGGTGGTGGACCTCCTAACCAAAATGTGCCATTTGTCAAGAATGTATAACTTGCTGTTGAAATGGAACACTCAGGATGAAACGGTGAAATCAGCTATGATTAAATGGGCACAAGATGTTGGACATAACATAATGATGGCTGACTGGGAACGGTTATGGACCACAGGTATGAAATTTACGGCATGTAATGCCTTAAGAGAAAATTTAATGAAAATGATTTATAGGTGGTACATGACACCAGTTAAGCTTCAAAAAATCTACCATTTGCCAAGAAACCAGAGGCCTTTCTTTTGGGCATCATTGGCCAAATGGTGCCAAAAAAGGACAGAACTTTCTTTATGTACGCAGCAACAGCAGCAAGAATACTCATCGCAAAACATTGGAAGACACAAGATTTGCCCACTCTGGAAGAATGGCAGATGCAATTGATAGACTATATGGAATTGGCAGAAATGACTGGCAGAATCCAAGACCTGGGAGAAGAGCTAGTGGAAGAGGACTGGAAGAAATTTAAAGACTACTTGCAAAAGTATTGCAAATTGTATGAATGTTAGAATGATGCAGGATATAAAGATAAATATGGCATTAGTGATATAGTTGAAAGGAGTATGTAAAAAATGCTTTATAAGAATTAAGGTGAAGTTAAAATAATATTATGTCAAACTTAAATAAATTGATAATAAAGGGTAAAATTGGAGACATAATAGTTGAAATGTATAATATAAAATAAGATTTGAAAGAAGGTGAGGCATTGCTGAATATGATCGTGTAAAAGGGAACACAGAAAAGGGAGATGTGAGGGAGTCTGGAAGGAGGGTTATGAGAACAATAATTAAGAAATTGGTTTTTTATGTCTTTTTTATGTCTTTTTTTCTTTTTTTCTATTTTTTATGGTGGGATTTTTACTGTGTTTTTCTGTTTTCTTTTTTTGATTGAATGTGAGGGTGCTTTTTCTTTTTTTCTACTCTGTTTTGAATGTGAAGTTTGTTTTATTGTTTAAAACTTTAATAAATATCTTTTAAAAATAAAATAAAAATCTACCATTTGCCTGATAATAAATGTTGGAAATGCAATGAGACTGAAGGTACATTCTTTCACCTTTGGTGGACATGCCCAAGGATTAAGGCATTCTGGGAGATGATTTATAATGAAATGAAGAAGGTATTTAAATATACCTTCCTGAAGAAACCAGAGGCCTTTCTCCTGGGCATGGTCGGCCAATTGGTGTTAAAGAAGGATAGAACTTTTTTTATGTATGCAACAACAGCAGCAAGAATACTCATTGCAAAATATTGGAAGACACAAGATTTACCCACCAGGGAAGAATGGCAGATGAAGTTGATGGACTATATGGAATTGGCGGAAATGACTGGCAGAATCTGAGACCAGGGAGAAGAGTCGGTGGAAGAAGACTGGAAAAAGCTTAAAGACTATTTACAGAAATACTGTAAAATTAATGAATGTTAGAAAAATGTTGGAATGAAGTTATATGGCTTTAGTAGAAATGTTATAAAGAATTAAGTATAAATAGATTATTAGAGCATTAAAGGGAAAAATAAGGTTAGAATGTGTTAAGACAATTATAGGATAGAAAATAGAGGAAGATGGAAAGGAATTGCTGAAACAGTTAATAGAAGTGGAATACAAAAAGGGAGGTGTGAGGAGGTCGTGGATATTAGTGAAAGAAGGATAAAATATTGAAATTGGACTGTGTTTTAAATGGTTTTTGTTTTGTTTTGTTAGTTGTATGTTAGTGTTTTGCAGTTTTTTTGTTTTTTTGTATTGTATTGTATTATTGTATGTTTTTTTCTTTTTTGGTTTTTTGTAGTGTTGTGTTCAATTTGTTGGAAAACTAATAAATATTATTATAAAAAAAAATGTGCCATTTTGTGGCTTGCTCGCATGCTGTGACGGCAGAAGAAACAGCCAGGCTGTTCATTGAGCACATGTTTAGGTTACATGGGGTACCCACGCGGGTGGTCTCAGATAGGGGGACTCAGTTTACCTCGCGTTTCTGGCGCAGACTCATGAGTTTGTTGCAGGTGGAGGTGAGTTTTACCACAGCAAGGCATCCCGAGACAAATGGGCAGGCGGAGAGAGCAAATGCTGTTCTGCAACAGTATTTGCGGTGTTATGTTAGTCAGAGACCAAGCGATTGGGTGGACAAACTTGCTCTGGCTGAGTTTGCCTACAACAACGCGGAGAATGTTTCCACTGGAATGACTCCGTTTTTTGCTAACCACGGGCGTCACCCAGACTTTCCCGGGGAGGGGGAGGAGTCGTGGAGTGTGCCTGCAGCAGAACGCTTTGCGGAGGAAATGGAGGCAATCCACCTACAGCTTCAGTTGAACTTGGAAAGGGCTAAGGAGGTCTACAAGAGGGAGGCCGACAAGCATCAGCGGCCAGGAGAAGTGATCTGGGTTGGGGATAAGGCGTGGTTGTCCACGCAAGGGTTGCCCTGGAAAGGAGGTTGCAAGAAACTCAAACCCAGGAGGGTGGGACCATTTGAGGTAATCCAACAAATCAACCCGGTGGCTTTTAAACTAAGGTTGCCAGAGAGCAAGAGAATCCATCCAGTGTTTCACAGGTCACTGCTGTCCCCCTACAGGGAGGGGGGTAGGAGGCAGGGTAGTGGGGATGGGAAACTCCCACCACCTGAAATAGAGGAACGGGAGCAGTGCAACGAGGTGACAGAAATACTGGATTCTCGCTGGCATGGGGAACAGTTAGAGTATCTGGTGGCGTGGGAAGGGGCCCCAAGCTCAGAGAACACCTGGGTCCCGGAAAGCTGCATCACCGAAGAGGGCCTAGTAGAGGAGTTCCACAATTTTTTCCCTGACAAGCCCAAACCCCGAGGTAGGTTTTTTCAACAGGTGTTCGAGACAACGGACGATGAAGAGGAGTTCAAGGGATTCCCACCATCTGATGAGGAGGAAGAAGGAGAAGAAGGCATCTATTGGGGAACACGAGGAACTGGGGGTTTGAGGGAGGTTTTTGAAGAGACGGATGAGGAGGAGGGTAGTTTTCCAGGTTTTCCATCCACCACCCTGGAAAAAGGAGAAATGGAGACAGTCGAGTCTCCAGAAGGGGAGGGGGCCTTTGAGGAGGGGGTGGTTGTCAGGGAAAGGGAGGCATGGAAGCACTTACCGAGAGCCTAAAGAGCCTTTTTCTAGTTTGTCTTCTGACTCGGAGGCAGAAATAGGGAGGGGCCAGTCAGTCCCCGGAACTAGCTATTCACAGAACAAAGGAAGTAAGAGGCGTGCCCTGCCTCAATGGGCATGCTGGTCGAGAAAACGTCACAAAGACTCAGAAGAGTCAACTGACTGAGAAAGCGCAGACGCGTTTGTTTGAGTTCCTGTATTTGCTTTGAACTTTTAGCAATAAATCTACCAGACAGAAGTGGCTCGGAGCCTGGAACTTTATCTTTAACTAGCTTGGCAGCAAACACATCCATCACAGCAACCAACTCTGAAAATGATCTTTTATCGCATCGTAATTTCTTAATTTCCATTTTCCATCTTGATCCTTTAACAGGTCAGCATATGTATAACCGTCTGTAATTTTGTTTGTCCTTGATTGTTTATTTCAAAATAATCAGTCAGGACCTTTTTTGTTTTTTCTATAAATTTTTGATCATTTGTTTTTTCTATAAATTTTTGATCATCTAATAAATCATCATTTAATCTCCATCTGAAAGTGGGGTCTTCCGGTGGATCGTGAAGTGGAAGCAAGCGAGATCTCTCGCTCTGGAGAGCATCTAGCTATTGAGGAAAAACGGGGGTGCTGCAAGAGCGCCGCAGCCCCCCAAATACTCTTGGAAGGGAATTCAAGAGGCAGAGAACCCAGCGCTGTCGATTTGCAGCTCCCCCGATAATCAGGTAACCCCTTTTTGGGGGCGACGAGTGTGGCGGGGTAGAGAAAAGCCGACAGCGGGAAGCCATTGCTGTTTCTCAATAGCTAAGCTCCGAGCTTGCGCACAGAGTGATCCGTTCTCAAACAAAAAGAAATCGAATTGGACTTTATAAGATCTAAATTAATGAATAATTAGAACTAATTCGAGTGGGCAAGGTGGAAAAAGGGAGGTCAGCCTTGCCTGGAATTTTATTTTTACACAAGAAGAATTTGCGGAGCAGAATGTAAGTTGCCCCAAACGGGGAGCGCTTGTTTTTGCGGATATATTTCAAGGATTTTAAAAGGCTCTTCATAAAGACTAAAACTAAGATAAGGGGAGTGTTATATGGGAAAGCTATAATTTTGGCAGTTTGTCGGAGAATCAGCTGGGAATGTTGGAGGAAGTGTAGAGTGGGAAGGTGGAGGAGACCGCAGTGTCGCTTACTTTCCTTTTTTAAAAAAAGAACTGCGTAGTTACGGACTACAAGGCAAACTTTTGACAGTTAATATAACCTCGGGGCTCAAGTAACGGACTGAAAATTAAGATTTGAGGCAATATACCTCTTTTTAATTACTTGGATTTTTTTTTTTTTTTACTGACTTTGTGAACCTCCAAGAGACTTTATTTTTAGTATAAGACGGTGTTTTCCCCTCGGCTTACAAACAAAGACACACATCGCCATATTGTTACCAACGGGAGAACATCTCCTCACTCTTTGGATGCAACTTAATTCTTGTGGATACAATTTGATATTTAGAAGCTGGGTAAGGAGTTTCTACTCTATCTCTCTCTTATAGAGGGAAAATCTGTCTTATTTTGGGACTAACTGTTTTCCCTCTGTTTTTATTTTGGGATTAATTGTTTTTCACTTGTCTTTTTCTACTGGAATTATACTTGCTGCTGTTTCTGGTCGAGGAAATTTTGAATATTTTTTTGGATTTTTTGGATTTGGAAGTACATTTTGATTTATGGTTTTGGATCCTGCAACAAGTTAATTGGATATAGCCGTGTAAGTGGCAAGAAGGTTTTGAACAGGCTTAAATTTTGACTTTTGGATTTTTGGACTTTTGGATTTGAATTAATATATGGATCTAGCCATTTAAGTGGCAAGAAGAGGGCTTATAATTTCTTCAATTGAGTCAATATTATATCATATTTGTAAATGTTAATTGGAAGGGATTTGCCATCACCTACTATTGGATAAAATTATTTTATTGGACTTAACCTTCTTTTTCAGACTCTAATGACTTGAACAGTTGATATAATTGATACAATCTACACAATTTAAATAATTTAAATAATTGAGACTCTATCATGGTATTTGCGAGTTGAAAGTTGTAAATTCATCGTTTACTGTTTATTGTTTACTGGATAGAGGATTTAAGTCGCATAAGGGTTTGGGGAGTTTAAAGAATGTCGCATTCACAGAAAAAGGGTGAAGGTGCAACACTGCAACACCGGGAAATAGGAGGAGTTCAAAACAAGAACCAGATTGGAAAGGAGAAATATTAAAGATGTTTACAGAGTTAAAGACTGATATTAAAAACAGTGAAAAAAATATTGAGACTAAATTGGGTCAGATGGAAACTAAAATGGGTCAGATGGAAACTAAATTAGAGCAAGTGGATAAAAAAATAGATACAATGGTAAATGAGTTAAAAGGACAGATGAAAGAAATTTCTAAGAGAACACAGAGTCTGGAGGAGGGGATGAAAAGAACAAAATTGGAAATGAAAGAAGTTAGAAGAGATGAGGGAAAAATAAGAGCAGAAGTATCGGAAGTTAATAAGGCACAGGAGGAGCTGTGGGATGTGGTGGCAATGAATGAACTCCGTCAAAGGGAGACGAACCTGAGATTTAGGTCTGTGCCGGAGGTGCAGGGAGAAAAGATTAAAGAGAAATTGACGGCAGAAATTGCCCAATGGTTGGATATGCAAATAGAAGAGGTGGACAAAACAATCCAAAATGCATTTCGAATTAAAACAAGGACTACGATAACGAAGAAGTTCCCAGGAGATTGTTTGATTATATTTAAGGATAGAGAAATGAGAAATCCAATTCTGCAAAAAAACAGAGAGAAGCGTCTGAATATTGATGGGAATTATATAATTATTTTCAAAATGTACTGTTGAGGCTTCTGAAAAAAAGAGATTATTATAAACAGCTGGTGCAAATTTTGAAGAAAAGCCAAATTGAGTTCAAATGGGAATTTCCAGAAGGAGTGGCGTTTACGTATAAAGGCAAGAGGCACAGACTGACAAAACCGGATGAAGTGGATAAATTCTTGAGAAGATACAAAGCGCTTGCCAGAGAAGGAACGGAAGAGGAGATAGCAGGAGCAGGAGGTGAGGAATAAAACTCTTTGGAGTTGGATGAGGAAGAAGAAAGTGGTAGGAAAAAGGAAAAAGAGGAGAAGAACGAGAAGAGGAAGAGACAGAAGAAGGACAAGAAGAAGAGGAGAAGTAAATTAATATAAAATAAAGAATATTTAATTGGCAGACACTATGGCACTGAAACTATGGACATGGAATGTGAATGGAATGAACGATAAAAAAAACGAAATAAAAGCGGACAATATTTAAAACAAAAGAATTTGGATATTATTTGTTTACAAGAGACTCATGTTAAAAAAACTCACAGGAAAATTCTAATTAATAAGAAATTAGGAAATGAATTCATTTCATCAGATAAAAGTAAAAAGAGGGGAGTGGTACTATACATTAAGAGTAAGATAGAGGCAGAACAACTATTTAAAGATGAAGAAGGAAGACTAATTGCAGTCCAAATCAATTGGCAAGGTGAAAAACTGATAATTATTGGAGTATATGCACCGAATGGAAATAAAACAGCATTTTTCAAAGGATTGGAAGAAAGATTGTTTGAATATTTGGATCAGAAAAATTATAATAATGGGGGATATGAATGGGGTGGTTTCAATGGAAATGGACAGACTCTGGGCTAAAAGCAAAACAAAAGAAGGGAAATTACCAAAGTCTTTTTTCGATATGGTGGAAAACTGCAATTTGATTGTTATTTGGAGGCTGAAACACCCATTAGAAAAACAATTTACTTTTCATTCTGAAGTAAATCAATCATTGTCGCAAATAGATCAGATGTGGATATCTAATGAATTATCTCTGAGGTTCACAAAAATAGAGATTCAACCAAAAGTTTTATCTGACCACAATCCGATTAAAGGTGTATTAAAGGGTTATGAGGAAAAATCTTTTCGGTGGAGAATAAATGAGAATCTTTTCAATGATCAAAAGATTGTGGGAAGAGCTCAGAAATGCCTAACTGACTATTTTGTAAATAATGTGAATAAAGGAACCAAGATGAGTACTGTTTGGGACGCTAGTAAAGCGGAAATGAGAGGCTTCTTTATACAACAAAATGCTATTAAAAACAGAATGAGAGAAAAGGGGGGGGAAAGAAGTCTTGAAACAAATTATGGAAAATGAATGAAAATTGATTACTAGACCTGGAGATGTAAAGGTGAAACAGAGTATAAAAATGCTTCAAACATAATTCGCAATGATGATTAATAAAGAAGTGGAATGGAATATAAAAAGAATGAAACAAAAGAATTTTGAATGGGCAAATAAATCAGGAAAATGGTTAGCATGGCAAATTAAGAAAAGGAAGGAACAAAACATGATAAATAAGATCAAAATAAGACCAGGAGATTGAGGACTTCCGGTCGGATCGCGAGGTGGAAACAGGCGAGTTTTCCCTAGGGAGAGGGTGACTTGCTCCAAAGAGGCAAAAGGGGGTGCTACAAGGGCGCCGTAGCCCCCCAAAACCCACTGAAAGGAGATTCAGTGGACCAGGATCCCAGCGCTGTCAGAAGAGCGATTCCCCCGGCCGTCAGGTATCCCCTTTCAGAGGAGACGAGAACGGCGGGGCAGAAGGGCCGACAGCGGGACGCCATTGCCAGCCTTCAGGAGCGAAGCCCCGAGCCTGCCCACCGGAGCGATCAGCTTTCCAAACCAAAGAAATTGAATTGGTAACTTTAAAAAAAAAGGATTAAAAAAATAGCAGATTCAGACCTAATTCGACGCAGACAAGGGGCAAACAGGAGGTCAACCTTGTCTGAACTCCGAAGAATACACAGAGACTATTTACAGAGCGAACGGATCGTGAGTACAAAACAAACGGGGGTTGTTTTTGGCAAAAAGATCTATCCCCTGTGCTGATGTAAAAAACTACTTGGAAACTGAGGGGGTAGAAGATATTCCTTTATTTCCCTTACTTCGATTGTATTTCTTCTTCTTCTTTTTTTCACATCTGAGAGATATATCAGAACATCGAAAAAAGGATCCCGGGAACGGAGTACTTTACATTACTTTCGATTTTAAAAAGAACTGCGTAACGAGGTTCGAAGCTCCATTCTTAACTTATAATTATCATCTTCACCTTTGAAAGGACATAGACAAAGAAGAGAAGAGTTATTTTTGTGTTTGATTTGGTCGGATTGTGGATTACAGCTGATTTGAGTACAGTAAAAGCGCTTTCTATTTTAACTTTGATGGAGGGAGAAAGAAAGACCGCCCCTCTATATTCCCTTTGCTAAAGGGAACAAAGAACCGCCATTTTAAGAGACCTTTGAACATCGGGATTTGTTTTTCTTTTTCTTTTTCTCTTTTCTTCCTTGTGATTACTGTCTTTTCCTGCAACAAGTTGTGGGGATTATATTCTTCTTTTTGGGAACTTATAACCTTTGTTATTGAGAGGAGAGCCTGGGGCTAACTGTGGGTTGGAGATCCGAGGGTCTTGAGGATTACAATTTTGAAATTTGGATTTTTTGTTTTTGTTTCATAGTCGGAAGTGGATTACAAATATATTGGTGGAGTGGGACATAATTGCAAATATTCCAAATATTGGATTTGGCCATCCAAGAGGCGGGAAGAAAAAAAGAACTTAAATATACAAATTTTATGTTTTGTTTCTCTTTTAAGTGTTATAAAAACACCACTGCATCAATTAACTTGGTTGGATAAGTTTCGAGCGCCCCCTGGTGGATTTTCATTCTTATAGACATCAAATCATATAATTAGTGACTATTTGATTAACTACCCCTGGTGGATAAATCTAGTGGTACAACTTAATTTCTTTTTTTTAAGTTTTGAAATGGCGCACTCACAAAAGAAAGGAGAAGGCACACCAGCAGAAAGGAAAGGTTCTAGGCAAGAATCTGATCTTAGAGGAGATCTAATAAAGATGTTTACTGAACTTAAATCCGAGCTTAAATCAGAAATACATAAAAGTGAGAAAAAGATTGAGACAAAATTGGAACAAGTGGATAAAAAAATAGATGTGAAGGTGGAAAAAATAGATGAAACTATTAATGAAATTAAGGGTCAGATGAAAGATATGGTAAAAAGGACACAAAATCTGGAAGAGGGGGCTAAAAAGAATAAATCGGAGATTAAAGAACTGAAGAAGGGGGAGGAAAAAAATAAAGCAGAGGTGTTAGAAGTTAACAAAACTCAAGAGGAACTGTGGGATGCTATTGCAATGAATGAACTGAGACAGAGGGAGACTAATCTGAGATTCAGATTGGTCCCAGAAACACAAGGAGAACAAATAAAGGAGAAACTGATTAAAGAAATTGCTATTTGGATGGAGATGCAAGAAGAAGATGTGGCAAAGACGGTACATAATGCTTTTAGAATTAAAGTAAGGAGAAATAAAGCGAAGAAATTCCCAGGAGATTGTTTGGTAATATTTAAAGATAGAGAAATGAGAAACTTAATTTTGCAAAAAAACAGGGAGAGAAGATTGAATATTGGCGGGAATAACATAATTATCTTTAAAGATGTCCCACTTCGCTTGTTGAAAAAATGCAATCAATACCAACAGTTAGTGCAGGCTCTCAGGAAAAACAATATTGAATTTAGATGGGAGTTCCCAGAAGGACTTTCATTTGCCTACAAAGGGAAAAGACACAGAATAACAGGACGAATTGGACAAATTTATGAGAAGGTACAAAGAATTGGGAAGTGAGGAAACTTCACCAATGGGTGCAGGAGCTGAAGGAGAGGACTCGCAAGATTCGGAGGAGGAGAAGGCGGAGGAAGAGGAAGAAGAGGGGAAAATAAATTAAAAACTATTATTAAAAACTAATCAGAAGATATCATGGCACTGAAATTATGGACCTGGAATGTCAATGGGATAAATGAGAAAAAAAACCGGAATAAAATTCAACAATATTTGAAAAAGCAAAACTTGGACATTATTTGTTTACAAGAGACTCATGCGATGAGGAGACATAGAAAAATTTTGGTAAATAAAAAACTAGGGAATGAATTTATCTCATCGGACAAAACTAAAGAAAGAGGAGTGGTTTTATATATAAAAAATAAAATAGAAGCTCATCAGATTTTTAAAGATGAAGAAGGCAGAATTGTGGCAGTACAAGTCAAATGGCAAGGTGAAAAAATAATAATCATCGGAGTGTATGCACCTAATGAAAACAAAATGGGTTTTTTAGAGACTTAGAAGAGAAACTATTTGAATATATCGATCAAAAGATTATAATAATGGGTGATATGAATGCAGTGGTTTCAATGGAGATGGACAGATTAAGAGCAACAGGAAAATCAAAAGAAGGGAAATTACCAAAGACTTTCTTTTCGATGGTAGAGAATTGCAATTTAATTGATATTTGGAGATTGAAACACCCATTGGAAAAACAGTTTACCTATTAATCAGAAGCAAATCAATCAATGTCAAGAATCGATCAAATATGGATAACAAACGATCTTACAACAAGAATCTTAAAGATCGAAATACAACCTAAGGTGCTTTCGGACCATAATCCAATAAAATGTACCTTAAAAGGATTTGAAGAAAAATCTTTCCGGTGGAGAATAAATGAAAACCTTTTTGATGATCAAAAAATAGTAGAGAATGCGCAAAAATATATGAGGGACTATTTTATAAACAACATGAATCAAGGAACAAAAACAAGTATAGTTTGGGACGCCAGCAAAGCAGTTATGAGAGGTTTTTTTATACAACAGAACGCAATTAAAAACAATTACAGAGAGAAAGGGGAAAAAGAAATCTTAAAACAAATTATGGAAAATGAGAAGAGGTGGAGGAAGAGGTGGAGGAAGAAGCGGAAGACACAGGATCGGGGGAGGAAGAGGAGGGGGAAGAGGTGGAGACTACTGGAAACAGAAGTACCAGAATTTAAATCAGAAACTAGGATAAAGTGTAGTTAGCTATAAACTGAAATGACTCTTAAGTTTTTGTCTTGGAATGTTAACGGCTTTAACGAAAAGTCCAAGAGAAATAAATTTGAGAAAATTATAAAGAAAAAAAACATTGATGTGATTTGTTGCCAAGAAACGCATGTTGCCAAAAAACACAAACATATTCTAATAAATAAAAAAGTTGGGAATAGAATTCATTAATTCAGATTCTAAGAAAAAAAGAGGGGTAGTAATATATGTGAAAGAGAAATTAGAACCTAAATTAATATGTAAGGATGAGGAAGGAAGAATTCTAGGAGTACAAATTAACTACCAGGGAGAAAAGCTTAACGTGGTAACGGTCTATGCACCAAACACAAATAAAACGGAGTTTTTTAAAAAACTGGAACAAGTTTTACTAGATTTAGAGAACAACAAGTTGGTCCTGCTTGGAGATTTAAATGGAGTGCCGACACCAGAATTAGATAGAAGCTCGAAAAAGAAGAATTTAAATCAAGGGAAACTTCCGAGATCGTTTAATGACCTTGAGGAAAACTTAGATTTAATAGATATATGGAGACACAAAAACCCTACGACAAAACAGTTCACTCACTTTTCGGAGCCACATCAGAGTTGGAGCAGGCTGGATCAGATATGGATATCAAGAGAATTAACAATAAGAGTGTCGAAATGTGAGATACAACCTAGAACACTATCTGATCACAGCCCAATAATGTTACATCTAAATTGGAAGATCTAAATTGGAAGAATGGAGAATGAATGATTATCTGTTTGAAAAAGAAGAAGTGATTGAAAAAGCTAAAACCACCTTAAAAGAATATTTTGAGTTCAATATTAATAAGAAGACAAATATGGATATAGTTTGGGATGCCAGTAAGGCAGTGTTAAGGGGTTTTCTGATACAACAAAATAGTCAAAGAAAAAAGGTGAGAGAACAAAAAAGAAGAAGAATTAATTAACCAATTAAGAGAATGTGAAAAGATCTTGATAGAAAAACCGAATGATGATGGGAACAAGCAATTGCACAAGATGTTGCAAACACAATACTCAATATTAATAAACCAAGAGGTGGAATGGGGAATTAAGTTAATGAAACAAAAAAATTTTGAATCGGCAAACAAAACTGGAAAGTTTCTGGCGTGGCAACTGAGAAAAAGAAGAAAACTAAGTGTCATCAATAAAATAAAAGTAGAAGAACAAGTCTTGGAGGACCCTAGGGAAATAAAAAAGAGCTTCCTTAAATTTTATGAAAACCTATATAAAAGAGAAGAAGAAGATGTAACAGAAATAGGAAAATATTTAGAAGAAAATAGAATTAACAGCATATCGGAAGAGGAAAGAACTGCATTAAATAAACCCATAAAAGCAGAGGAAATTCAAGAGGCGATAAAGAGGATGAAATTGGGGAAAGCCCCAGGCCCAGATGGTTTATCGGCCAAGTACTATAAAGTCCTGGAAGAACTTATAACACCGGTGTTATGTGAAGTAATGAATGAGATTTTACGAGGAGGAAGAATACCAGCGTCATGGAAAGAGGCATACATTACGCTGATACCGAAACCGGATTCGGACAGACTTAACATTAAGAACTATAGACCGATTTCATTATTGAATAATGATTATAAGATTTTCGCAGACGTAATGGCGAGCCGACTTAAAAAGTGTTTAGTCAATCTTATCCCTACAGATCAGGCTGGTTTTCTACCAAATAGGCAAATAAAAGACAACATAAGACACACAATAAACATTATTGAATACTTGGAATCCAAAAATGAAATTCCCGCAGTTTTAATGTTCATTGACGCCGAAAAGGCTTTTGACAATGTATCCTGGCGTTTTCTTATAAAATGTTTGGAAATGACAGGGATAGAGGGCACGTTCCTGGAAGGAATAAAAGCAATTTACTCACAACAAAGTGCTAAATTAATTATTAATAACAACCTAACAGAATCTTTTGAAATTTCAAAAGGTACAAGACAGGGGTGCCCTCTGTCACCTCTTTTGTTTATTATGATGTTAGAGATAATCACAAATAAGATAAGGAAAATCCCAGAGATTCGAGGAATTAAAATTGGAGTGAAAGAATACAAATTGAAAGCATATGCCGATGATCTTATGTTGTCTTTGGAAGAACCAAAAGAGAGTGTCGGTAAGGTGTTAGATTTGCTAGAAGAATTTGGAAAACTATCTGGCTTTAAATTTGTGGAATTGATTGATTGATTTGGCGTGACCCCCGCTAATTGATTTACGGTCCCCAATTAGCTATTTATGGCCGTCCGGCACACTTCCCTGCCGCAAGACCCTGCTCCCTCTTCCAGCAGCTCCAGTCACGCCTCAGCAGAGTTGAACACAGCGGTGAAAAACTGTCACTTAGCTTCCACTAGCTTCCAGACAAACCACACAGAATCCAGGTTTGTCCAATATCAGTCCTTTATTCCGACATTCCCCAGAAAACTCCTGGGCTACTCGCAGCCATGACAAACTGCGACCTCTCCCCTCAGAGACCGAGAGGAACAGAACGAAACTCCTCCCAGCTTCGAAAGCTGACGTCAGAATGCTGAGGCATCATGGGAACAACTTAACCTGTTAAGTTCCAAACTCCACACCCCCTCTTGCCGAACATTCTGACAAGACCTTTTTGAGTTCAACACCTTTCCCTTTGCCTTGTGCCCCTTCCCGGCATCTTTCCCAGGCACCTGTTGAACCCCTTCAACACTCCCAGAATCACACTGTGCGACACTTATCCACGCACTTGTGACCTGATACCCTACTGACCCATTTGGGCCAGCAGTTGTGTCTTCTCCGTCAGACTGTTCCCCCTCTGACTTGACAACCCGTCTGTGAGCTTTCTCCATTACGCTAACCGGAGATGAAGCCTCACACCTGGACACTCCTTTCACAACCTTTGGAGATGCCCAAACCTGCCCTGAACCCTGATCCTGGACTTGGTCCCCATCACCGGGCTCTGAACCCTGATCCTGGACCTGGTCCCCATCACCGAGTTCAGCCTCTGGCTCCCTTTCCTCCCTTTCCTCCTCAGAATCAGACAGACATTCTGAGAGAAAATCAGGACCATCCCCAGGCCGTGAACAACCGCCCTGCTCACAGAACTCAGCATGCTTGCTGACCAGCAGCTTGGTTTGATCACCCTCTGGGTATGCAAACTTCCATGCACGTGCTTCTGGCTCATACCCGCAGAAGATCATTTTCCGGAACTTGGATCCATCTGGCCCCTGCAAAGCAGTAGGTACCGCCACAGATGCACTTGAACCAAACATACGCAGAAAATGAATTTGGGGTTTCCTGCCATGCAACAACCCAAAAGGTGTGTCACCTACCAGTGAATTGTAGGTACGATTCCAGGTGAAGCCCACATGGGGCAACTGTGAGCTAAACTAAAATGATAACTAAAACTAAAAACTAAAAACTATAACTAAAAACTAAAAACTAAAAACTAAAAACTAAAAACTATAACTAAAAACTAAAATGATAACTAAAAATCTGACAGAAGAGGTCAAAAACCAGCTTGAAACTCAGACTGGAATTAAAGCAACAAAAAAAGTAAAATACCTTGGAATCTGGTTAACGACGAAGAATATAAATCTGATGGAAGATAACTATATAACTACATGGAAAGAAATAAGGAAGGACCTAGATACTTGGAACAGAATAAAACTTTCTTGGTCGGGGAGAATGGCGGCTATTAAAATGAGTTTATTACCGAAATTGCTATTCTTATTCCAAAATATACCGATAATCAGGGGAACCTCAATATTTAAAGACTGGCAGAAAATACTCTCTAAATTTATCTGGCAAGGAAAAAGACCAAGAATTAGATTCAAATTACTTACAGATCAAAGAGATAGGGGAGGATTCGCGGTTCCAAATTTAAAGTTATACTATGAAGCCTTGTGCCTTTGTTGGGTTAAAGATTGGATTATTATTAAAAATAAAGACCTGTTAGACTTAGAAGGATTTAACTTAAGATTCGGTTGGCACGCTTACCTATGGCGCAACAAGGGAAAGGTCCATAAAGGATTTTCTAACCACATTTTTAGAGGGTCACTGCTAGAAGTGTGGGATAGAAACAAAAAATTACTGGAACAAAATACCCCTTGGTGGTTATCACCAATTGATATTCTAACAATAAAAAAAAACAAAAAAAATTCCTTCCAGTAGCACCTTAAAGACCAACTAAGTTAGTTCTTGGTATGAGCTTTCGTGTGCATGCACACTTCTTCAGATACTTCAGATGGCATCTGAAGAAGTGTGCATGCACACGAAAGCTCATACCAAGAACTAACTTAGTTGGTCTTTAAGGTGCTACTGGAAGGAATTTTTTTTGTTTTGACTATGGCAGACCCATCTGTAACTGAAATAAAAAAAACAAACATCGAAGGAGAAAGGTGGACCTATGAAGACTTGCTAGTAAAAACAGAGAATGGTTGGAGGATTAGGCCATATGAAGAAATAAAAAACAAATTGACAGGTTGGATCCAATTTCACCAAATCAACTCTATATGGACTGAAGATAAAAAGAATGGTATGAGTGAAAAAAAATCTAGATTCCAGATTGAAATACTAGAGAGCAAAACAAAACTCCTATCGAAAATGTATAGCCTGTTGCTTGAATGGGACACTAAGGATGAGGAAGTAAAGGAGGTAATGGTGAGATGGGCAATGGACCTTGGACATAACATAGAGTTTGATAAATGGAAGGCATTATGGAATAAAGGAATGAGATTCTCGGCATGTATAACACTCAGGGAAAATATGTATAAAATGATGTACAGGTGGTATATCACACCTGTAAAATTGGAAAAAAATATACAAAACTGGTGATAAATTATGCTGGAAATGTAAGATCAAGGAGGGTGACTTTTATCACATGTGGTGGTCGTGTGAGGTAATCAGGAAATTCTGGGAATCTATTTATAATGAGCTAAAAAAAATCCTTAAATACACCTTCATAAAAACCCCCGAGGCATTTCTGCTGGGGATAATTGGAGAGGAAATCAAAAAGGAAGATCAAACACTATTTCAGTATGCAACAGTGGCTGCCAGAACTTTAATAGCGCAGAATTGGAAGACATCAAAAACCCCAACCATAAATGAGTGGCAATCTAAACTATTGGATTATTTAGAATTGGCAAAAATGACACAGAAAATAAGAAACCAAAAAGGCATAAAGTTTAATAACGAATGGAATAAATTTATGGTATACATGGAAACAGAAGTAAAACATTTAAAAAACCACAGTAGGTGTGACATAACGCCTGTGACGCAAAGAGTTTTTTGAGGAAAAGAAACTGCAGATAGAGAAATTCTTAACACATTCCGAAACCGAGATGAAGGGAAGTCAATTTAGTGTTGTGTAAGTTAATGTAAGGTAATTTGTTGATGTCTTATGTCAGGTGATGTTCTTTTTCTCTCTCTTTTTTTCTTTTCTCTCTTTATTATTATTATTTTTAAGTTTGTCTTATGTATTTTTTCTCTGTGTATTTATGTTTTATATGTTGTCTTTGTTTTATAATGAATTAAATCCAATAAAAAAATAAAAAAAGAGAAGAAACTTATTGACAGACCTAATGATAAAAAATTGAAACTTCATATAAAAACATTGCAAGCGCAATTCTCTATGATAATAAACAAGGAAGTGGAATGGAACATCAAAATGATGAGACAATAGAATTTCGAATATGCAAATAAATCTGGGAAATTACTAGCGTGGCAGATAAAAAAAAGGAAAGAACAAAATATGGTACATAAGATTGTGGTTGAAGATAAAGAGATTGAAGACCCGAAAGGAATAAGGAAAGGATTTGTGGACTTTTATAGACAATTATATAAGAAGAAGGAGAAAGATAATTTAAAGAAAATAGAAAAATACTTAAAAGAGAAAGGGGTGCAGAAGATTCCGACGAAAGAGAAAAGTAAATTAAATGAGAGGATAGAAATAGAAGAAATAAGAAATGCAATTAAAGAATTAAAAAGTGGAAAGACTCCAGGGCCGGATGGATTCAGTGCAAGATTTTATAAAGAAATGAAGGACATCCTAGTTGTACCACTGGGAGAAATAATGAATGATATATTAACAAAAAGAGAAATACCAGAAACTTGGAAAGAAGCATATATTACTTTAATACCCAAGCAAGACTCAGACTTATCTCAAGTTAAGAATTATAGGCCGATCTCGCTTCTAAATAATGATTATAAATTGTTTGCTAATATATTAGCAAATAGGATGAAAAAAGTGTTGAAGGGTTTGATACATGAAGATCAAGCAGGTTTTCTTCCTGGCAGACAAATGAAAGATAATATTAGGAATGTAATTAATATTTTGGAGTATTTGAATGCTAGGAATGATAAGCAAGCTATGTTGATATTTGTGGATGCAGAAAAGGCCTTTGATAATATTTCTTGGGAATTTATGTTAATTTTTTTTGAAATGATGGATATTGGACAAGGTTTTTTGAATGGTATTAGGGCAATATATAGAGACCAAAGAGCAAAATTAATAGTTAACAATGTGGTAACAGAAAATATAAAAATAACCAAAGGCACGAGACAGGGGTGTCCGCTCTCACCACTGTTATTTATCACGGTCCTGGAAGTCTTTTTAAGAGCAATAAGAGGCAATGAACAGATAAAAGGAATAACGGTAGGAAGTAAACAATATAAGGTTAAGGCCTTTGCTGACGACTTGGTATTAACTCTGGAAAATTCGACAAATACTGTATCAGAAGTTTTGAATGAAATAGAGCAGTTTGGCCAATTGGCGGGATTTATTTTGAATAAGAAAAAGACAAATATGGATCAAGAAACTATTGACAAAGTGCAGCAACAACTAGAAATAGAAGCGGTAAAGAAAGTTAAATATTTAGGAGTTTGGTTAACCCCCAGAAGTATTGATTTGCATCAGAACAATTATATACCAACCTGGAGTAAGATCAAAAAAGACTTAGAGGTGTGGGGAAGAATGAAATTCTCATTTTGGGGAAGAATTGCAATAATAAAAATGAACATGCTACCAAAGATGCTATTTCTATTTCAAACCGTTCCAGTAATCAGGGGGGCAGCTATCTTTAAAAATTGGCAAAGAGAAATTTCAAGGTTTATATGGCAGGGTAAGAAGCCGAGAATAAAGTTTAAGTTATTGACTGATGCGAAAGAAAGAGGAGGCTTCGCCCTGCCAGACCTGAAATTATATTATGAAGCATCTTGCCTCTGTTGGTTGAAGGAATGGATGAAATTAGAAAACACTGATTTGCTAGATTTAGAAGGTTTTGACAATAGATTTGGGTGGCATGCTTACTTATGGTATGACAAAAAGCGAGTACATAAAGGTTTCGAAAACCACACCATAAGAAGGTCTTTGATAGAGGTTTGGGAAAAGTATAAAAACCTGTTGGAAGCAAAATCTCCGTATTGGTTGTCACCACTAGAGTCGTTGAGTGTGAAAAAAATCAATATGAAAGGGGGATGGGCAACATATCAGAACCTAATAACAAAAACAGAAGGTAAATGGAGGCTGAAGTCGTTTGAGGTAGTTAAAGAATATGTTAATGATTGGCTGCATTATTTTCAAATCAATGAAATGTTTAAAAAAGATCTAAGATTAAGAGGCTTTGAGGACAAAGAGTCGAAATTTCAGAAAGAAATAATAAATAATGATTTTAAAGTTTTGGCTAAAATGTATAAGATATTATTAGAATGGCATACAAAGGATGAAGAGGTAAAATCGGTTATGATTGACTGGGCCAAAGATTTTGGATATAATATACAAATGGAGGATTGGGAGAAATTATGGAAAGAAGGTTTAAGATTCACTGCATGTACAACAATAAAAGAAAATGTGATGAAAATGATGTATTGATGGTATGTAACACCAGTGAAGTTAGCAAGGATGTATAAAGGATGTAACAAATGTTGGAAATGTAAAGAAAAAGAGGGTACATTCTATCATATGTGGTGGGAGTGTAAGAAAGTAAGAAGCTTTTGGGAAATGATATAGAATGAATTGAAGAAAATGTTTAAGTACACTTTTGTTAAGAAGCCAGAAGCGTTCTTACTTGGTATTACAGGGAATGAGATAAATAAGAAAGGAAGGAAGCTATTTTTATATGCAGTGACTGCAGCAAGAATTTTGATGGCTCAGAAATGGAAGCAAGAGGAGCTACCTACACTAGACGAATGGAGAATGAAGATGACGGACTATGTAGAACTTGATAGACTGACGGGAAGGATCCGAAATCGACGAGATCAGAGATTTATAGAAGATTGGGAAAAGTTTACAGAGTATATGCATAAATTAAGTGATAATCAAATAACGCTTGTAAGTTTTAATGAAGCTCTGTAAGAAGAAATGTCAGAATGTGAGTAAAATAAGACTTAACCTATAAAAATAATAGAAGCAAGGTTTTAGAAATGTGTAAGAAATTAAGAAGGGAAGGAGTATCAGTCAAGTTGAGGGAAGTCAAAAAGAGAATGGACATAAAAAAGATGTATGAATTGTCTAAATTTTGTATTGGAAAAATTGAATAAAAATAATTTTTTAAAAAAGAATTTTGAATGGGCGAATAAGTCAGGGAAATGGCTAGCTTGGCAAATTAAAAAAAGGAAAGAGCAGAGTATAATAAATAAAATTATAGTTGAAGATCAAGAGATTGTGAATCCGAAAGAAATAAGAAGGGGATTTGTGGACTTTTATAGAGATCTGTATAAGGAAAAGGAAAGATGCAATAAAAAGAAAATAGAGGATTATTTAAAGAAGAAAGAGGTGCAGAAAATAACGGAAAGCAATAGACACAAATTGAATGAACCGATTGAAACAGAGGAAATTAAAATGGTTATAAAAGAATTGAAAAGTGGGAAGACGCCAGGACCAGATGGGTTCAGCGCAAGATATTATAAGGAAATGATATATATATATACTGCTTGCACCATTAAAAGAAGTGATGAATAATATTTTTAAAAAGGCAGAAATACCGGAAACATGGAAAGAAGCCTATATAACTCTTATCCCAAAACAGGACTCTGATTTGACTCAAGTTAAAAATTACAGGCCGATTTCGTTGTTGAATAATGATTATAAGATGTTTGCAAATATATTAGCAAACAGGTTGAAAACGATTTTAAATGAGATGATACATAAGGATCAAGCAGATTTCCTTCCTGGTAGACAGATGAAAGATAACATGAGAAATATAATTAATATAATGGGGTATCTGAATAACAGGAAGGATAAACAGGCGATGTTGATATTTGTGGATGTGGAAAAGGCCTTTGATAATGTTTCTTGGGAATTTATGCTAAAGAATTTAGAATTAATGGATATGGGTCAATCTTTCCTAAATGGTGTAAAATCAATTTATTCAGAACAAAAAGCAAGATTGATCGTTAATAATGTTTTGACGGAAAATATTGCTATAACCAAAGGTACAAGACAGGGGTGTCCCCTGTCGCTGCTGTCATTCATCTCGGTCCTGGAGGTCTTCTTAAGATCAGTAAGGAATAATGAAAATATAAAAGGAGTGTCAGTAGGACAGAATCAGTATAAAGTTACAGCTTTTGCAGATGATTTGGTTATAACAATAGAGGATCCTACAAAGAGTGTAGAAGAAGTGTTGGACGAGATAGAACAATTTGGACAAGTGGCTGGTTTTAAACTAAATAAGAGGAAAACTAAAATAATTGTGAAAAATATTGATGTCAGGGAACTGCCATCGGAGCCGATAGTGGAGGTAAGGCTCCCCAACGATGCAGGAGAAGGGACCAGCAGGGGGAGATAGAACACTTCCTTTGAGGAAGGAAATAGGAGTGACACCAGGAAGCAAGGGGGAACTGCGGAGAGAGGGCTCCAAGACTCTTCCACAGAGACCAGCGGGGAGAGCTCAGGACCTCCGTTGGGCACGCCCACTCTGCGCAGGAGACTTCCACGCAGGGAGGCAAGGAGGAGACTTGCTGTCAAAGAGTTTCTATGTTGGAAGAAGTTCAGGAAACGCCCACTGACGGATTCTGCCAGCGACTGACACAGCCATGGAGAAAGGGCTGAACCAGCCAGGGAAAGGTTTTGCCAGGCTACGTTGCCTAGAACAGTAGCACCATTTACGCACAAGCAACCCCAATATCCTTTATAGCAATCCGTCAGTCCTTGACGTTGTTTGTGCGCAGCGACAGGGCAGGGCAGCACCATGAGTCAAACCGGAGGAGCCGGAGCCGGAGAGGGAGCAGCGGCAGCGCCAAGTCTGGAGGAGAGAAACCGAGATTTGGAACAGCAGGTGGCTCTATTAGCGGCGCGGCTAGATGAAAGGCGGACTCAGGATGCCCAGGGGAAGCCCACCCCCATCGCAAGGAAGGTACCGGGACTGGTGCACAAGTTTGGGGGGAACCCCAGAGATTATAATGCATTCAGGACAGAGGTACAGTACGCGCTGGAACTGCAGTATGATGACTGCTGATGATGGGGAGAGGGTCGCTTATGTTATTGGGCATCTTCAGGACGCGGCCAGGGAATGGATTCGGCCATTAATGGCAACGCAGAACGCTGCCCTGAAGGACCTTCGGAAATTTTTCGGCGCCATGGACGCCATGTTCTCAAGTGGGGTGGAGCAGAGTGTGGCTCGCAGGGAACTGATGGCATGCAAGCAAGGGGGCCAGACAGTTAGAGAGTACTGATCGCGTTTTGCGATGCTCATACACAGGCTCGGGTGGGAACTGGGCTCGGAACCAGTGCAGATGCTGTTTGAGGAAGGCTTATCCCCCTCAGTGAAGGACGAACTTTCCCGCGCGCCCCGCCCTCAATCGATGGACCAGCTGACTAAGGCTGTGCTTGCGATTGGAGTACGCCAAGAAGTGCGCGCTCTAGAGAAGAGGGAGGGGAGAGGAGAGTGTTGGCATGACAACTGCATTCCTGAAATACCGGAGCAACCTTCCCAGCCAGTGGAACCAATGGAGATTGGGGGAGCGCGCGCGCGGGGGGTTTCAAACTCCAGCAAAGTTCGAAAGAAGGAGGGAAAGGAGGGGAAAACAGCCAAGAAGTGCTTCCTCTGCCAACAGCCAGGACGTTTCGCCAGGGTCTGCCCTCAAAGGAAGGCATGGCAAGGAATGGTGGGGGCTGCTGGCTGTGAGGAGGGGGCAGAGGAGGAGCAGGGAAAAGCCAACACTTGGCTGCCGATCAAAGGGCACAGCAGCCAAGCCAGCAAACAGTAAGAGTGCCCAAGCCAGACCCTCCTAAAGCAGCCATAGCCATAGAGGTGGTGCTAGAACTTCCCAATGGGCACCCAATCAAGGTTAAGGCACTGCTGGATTCAGGCAGTTCCTGTAATTTTTTCAGCAAGGATTTTGCTCTGGAGCACCAGCTATACCTCCTGCCTCTAGACTGTCCCTTACAAGTAACGACCATTGATGGCAGAGAACTCCTGGGAGGGGAGGTGACGCACCAGACTCCCCCCATGAGAATGAGGGTCTCCAGACACAGAGACCATTGCCTTTCACGTAGCCACACTGGCAGGACCACCCATCATACTGGGAATGAGCTGGTTGGCACTACATGATCCAGTAGTGGCATGGCATCAGCGGACAGTTTCTTTTGGGTCAGCTCACTGCTTGGAACACTGTCACGGGGGGGGGGGGACCCCGAGGATGGCTGTAGCCAGGGTGGCAGGGATGTAGGGGGGGAAGAGGAAGGTACCGCCACAATATGCTGACCTGCAGGATGTATTCAGCGAGAAGGAAGCGGATAAACTACCCCCCCCCCCATAGACCCTTCGACTGTCAAATCAACCTACTCCCAGGGGCTCAGCTCCCAGTGGGTAAACTGTATGCCAGGTCGGACAGGGAGATGCAGGAGTTGCGAGAATTTATCGACAAGAACCTGAAAAGAGGTTTCATAAGAGAGTCAAGGGCGGTGGGAGGCAGTCCGGTGTTCTTTGTGGACAAAAGAGACAGCCAACAGCCCAGATTGGTCGTAGATTTCAGGGCCTTGAACCTTGTATCGGAACCAGTGACCTTCCCAATGCCCAGAATTGACAATATTTTAACCAGGGTGAGGAAGGGGAAAATTTTTACCAAGCTGGACCTTCGGGGTGCGTACAATTTGATTAGGATGAGGGAGGGGGATGAATGGAAGACCACCATGTTCACCCCTTTGGGGGCCTTTGAGTACTTAGTTATGCCTTTTGGATTACAGTCGGGCTCCGCCTGTTTTCAATCTTTCATGCACCACGTGTTGGGATCCCTGCTGTACAAGAATTGCGTGGCCTTTTTAGATGACGTGTTAATCTATTCGGACAACGAGGAGCAGCATGTCAAAGATGTCCGGGAAGTGCTAAAGAGACTACAGGAACACCAGTTGTGGGTCAAACTGGAGAAGTGCCAATTCCACGCCCGAGAGGTAGAGTTCCTGGGATACAGGTTGTCGGACAAGGGCCTAGCTATGGATCCAGGCAAGGTGCAGGCGGTGCTGGAATGGAAGACCCCCAAGACCCGGAAGGATGTGCAGAGGTTCCTGGGGTTTGGGAACTTCTACAGGAAGTTCATCAAGAACTTCGCCCACTTAACCGCACCCATCACCGATTGTCTCAGTAGCAAAAAGAAGTTCGTCTGGACGGAAGATGCACAGCAGGCCTTTGAAAGGCTGAAGAAGGCCTTCGCTTCGGAAGAGCAGCTCTTGCACGTGGATCTGCAGAAGCCAATAAGGCTGGAGACAGACGCGTCAGACCGAGCCGTAGGGGCGGTGCTGCTCCAGCCGGGGGACCAGTCCAGCTGGAGGCCGTGCGCGTTCTTCTCGAGGAAGCTGAGCAAGTCGGAGCAAAACTACACGGTGTATGACCGGGAACTGCTTGCAATTTATGAAGCCTTTTGACGCTGGAGACATTTGTTAATAGGGGCGCAGCACAAGATCCAGGTGTGCACGGACCATAAGAACCTGGAATACTGGAGGACTGCACGAGTACTCAACCAGCGGCAGGTGCGATGGGCGCAGGAGTTCTCCAAGTTTTTCTTTGAGATTCGGTACGTGCCGGGAGAGGAAAACGTCAGAGCAGACGCCCTATCCCGGAAGCCGGAGTATATGGAAGGAGAAGGACCACCACGAGCCCGACATGTGATCCCCGAGAACCGATGGGTGTGGGGGGGAGTATTAATAGAGAGGCGAGAACTGGCCGGACTGACGAAGGACGACGAGTTCGCACAAACCATAATCAGGGAACTCAGGGGCACGCGGGAAAACCATGGGGGTTTTGAGGAGAAAGAAGGGGTACTGTATTACAGGGGAGCACTGTACGTACCAGGGGATGACTTGAGGAGAAGGGTACTCAAACAGCTCCATGATAACCCGACGGCGGGGCATTTCGGTCAACACAAAACCATGTTGCTGGTCACCAGGCAGTTCTGGTGACCGAGGGTGAGGGAAGATGTACGAGAGTACGTACGAGGGTGCGACTGCTGCCAGCGAGCAAAGGGGGAGAGGGCGGCGCCCGCAGGGTTGCTAGAACCCTTACCCACACCGGGAAGAACATGGGAGGTGGTATCCATAGATTTTATGACCGATTTGCCCAAGTCAAGGGGTAAAACCGCCGTAATGGTGGTTGTCGACCTGTTAACAAAAATGTGCCACTTTATCGCTTGCTCACATGCGGTGACGGCAGAGGAAACGGCCAGGCTGTTTGTGGATCACATCTTCAGGCTGCATGGAGCCCCCTTAAGGGTTTTGTCCGACCGAGGGAAGCAATTTAGTTCCAGGTTTTGGAGGAAGCTCATGAGCTTGCTGGAAGTCGAGGTAAGCTTCTCAACAGCCAGACACCCGGAGACCAACGGGCAAGCGGAAAGAGCGAACAGTATACTCCAACAATAACTACGCTGCTATATCAGCGAGAGGCAGAACGATTGGGTGGAGAAACTAGCGTTGGCCGAATTTGCGTACAATAACGCGGAACATGTGTCCACGGGTATGAGCCCGTTCATGGCCAATCATGGATGTCACCCCAGGGCCTTCCCAGGGGGAGGGGGGAGAGGTGGAGTGTACCGGCGGCAGAGCAGTTTGTGGAAGAAATGGAGGCCTTACACCAACAACTTAAGATGAACTTGGAACGGGCCAAGGAAGTGTATAAGAGGCAGGCCGACAAGCACCGTAGGGAAGGAGAAACCATACGGGTGGGGGACCGGGTGTGGTTGTCAACCCAAGGGTTACCGTTCAAGGGAGGTTGCAAGAAGTTGCGGCCAAGGCGGCTGGGACCTTTCGAGGTATCACAGCAGGTTAATCCAGTGGCCTTTAGACTCAAGTTGCCGACCAGCATGAAACTACACCCAGTGTTCCATAGATCCCTACTCTCCCCGTACAGGGAGGGACTGGAAACTCCGGGGCGAGAGAGAGAGGTCCCCATTCACCCACACGTAGAGGAGAGGAACTCAGTAGTCAAGCCACGAAAATACTCGATTCAAGATGGCGAGGGGGACAAGTGGAGTATTTGGTGGCTTGGGAGGGGGAACCAGAATCGGAAAACACGTGGGTTCCGGCGGAAAACATTAGGGATGAGTATCTCCGGGGGGAGTTTCACGGCAGGTTCCCAAGGAAGCCCAAACCAACAGCGAGGTTCTGGGAGGAGCAGTTTGGCACCACAGACGAGGAAGAAGATTTTATGGGGTTTCCGGCCTCCGAGGAGGAGGGAGGAGAGGTATCCGAGGGAGAGGAATCGGACTGGGAAGAGTACCCAGTGCGAAGAGATAGCAACAGGTGGAGAGCAATGTTTGAATCTTCGGAGGAGGGGGAGACCTCCTTCCGGGGATTCCCCGCATCACCGTCAGGGGAAAGGGAGGAATTTAGACCCAAGGAACGGGACGGAGGTGAGGGGGGTCCTGGGGGGGAGGTGGATGTCAGGGAACTGCCATCGGAGCGGATAGTGGAGGTAAGGCTCCCCAACGATGCAGGAGAAGGGACCATCAGGGGGAGAGAGAACACTTCCTTTGAGGAAGGAAATAGGAGTGACACCAGGAAGCAAGGGGGAACTGCGGAGAGAGGGCTCCAAGACTCTTCCACAGAGACCAGCGGGGAGAGCACAGGACCTCTGTTGGGCACGCCCACTCTCCGCAGGAGACTTCCACGCAGGGAGGCGAGGAGGAGACTTGCTGTCAAAGAGTTTCTATGTTGGATGAAGTTCAGGAAACGCCCACTGACGGATTCTGCCAGCGACTGACACAGCCATGGAGAAAGGGCTGTCCAGCCAGGGAAAGGTTTTGCCAGGCTACGTTGCCTAGTACAGTAGCACCATTTACGCACAAGCAACCCCAATATCCTTTACAATTGATCAAGAAGTAACTGAAAGAATACAGCAACAGTTACAGATAGAAGTGGTGAAGAAAGTGAAATATTTAGGGATTACGTTAACTCCCAGAGGTATTGATTTATTTCAGGACAATTATGTACCAGTATGGAATAAGATTAAAAAAGATCTGGAGGTGTGGGGAAGAATGAAATTATCATTTTGGGGAAGGATTGCAACAATAAAAATGAATGTGCTACCGAAAATGTTGTTTTTATTTCAATCAATTCCAATAATTAAAGGAGTGGCAATATTTAAAGAACGGCAAAGAACAATATCAAGATATATTTGGCAGGGCAAGAAACTGAGAATTAAATTTAAGATATTAACTGATGCAAGAAAAAGAGGAGGTTTCGCCCTGCCAGATTTGAGGTTATATTATGAAGCGTCATGTCTTTGCTGGTTGAAAGAATGGATGAAGTTAGAAAATAATGAATTGTTGGATTTGGAAGGTTACGATAATAGATTCGGTTGGCACGCATATTTGTGGTATGATAAAAAGCGGGTACATAAGGGTTTTGAAAACCACATCTTCAGAGGATCTTTGATTCTATTAGAGCCAAAGATTCCACACTGGTTATCACCATTAGAGGTTATGAGCGTTAAAAAGATAACTATGACGGGGAGATGGATAACATATGAGAAATTAATAAATAAAGAAGGAAATAAGTGGAAACTGAAACCATATGAAGAAGTAAAAGAATATGTGAATGATTGGCTGCATTACTTTCAGTTGAATGAAATGTTCAAAAAGGAGTTATTAGAAAGGGGATATTTGGAAAAAGAATCTAGATTCCAACAGGAAATTTTGAATAATGAAAGGAAAACTTTATCTAAAATGTATAAATTACTGTTGGAATGGAATACAATTGATGAAGAGGTTAAATCTGTAATGATTAGGTGGGCTAAAGATTTTGGATATAATATTGAATTTGATGACTGGATTAAATTATGGAAGGATGGTTTAAAATTTGCAGCATGTACTACGATTAAGGAAAATATTATGAAGATGTTGTACAGATGGTATATAATGTCAGCATCGCCCTTGAGCCAGTGTCACCAACTGGACTCATCCACTTCAGCCCCGACTGGTCTAGGCGAGCTGGGTAGCACTTCCAGAGACCACCTTCTGGACAGGAACAGGTCAAAGTGCTGTGGACTCACAGCTTAGAGTTGTGAGCACCGGATTCACTCCAACAAGTAGACAGTCGTCGCACAGCAGAGTATAGCAGAGTCTAGCAGAGTATATAAATGACTTGGAGAGCAGCTCTGTAAAATATCTTCCTTTTATTCTGTAACTACAACTATGATACAAAACTATATACAGAGCTGAATATTCTAAGCATAAATCAATGCTACACTGAGAGTCTGCAGCTGCTCTTAGCAGCAACCTTATCTCTAGGATCTCTAACACTCTCTCTCTCTCCGATACACTGACTGACTGACTCTCTCTCACACACAGACACAGATGTGGTGCTAGGCAGAATAAGTAGATAGCAGGACACGCCTCCTCCTCTCTGGAGAGTCAGCAGAGACCATCAGGAGACCATCAGGAGATTCTTGGGTATGGGAGGGGTGAAATCTCCTCATCCTCCCCCATTTCATCCGACCATTCAAGAATCTTTAACATAACTGCAATTTGCACATACACACTGTGAATACACAAATGAATAAGCAGCTTCTAGAAAAATCTTCATACACATCACTAATTAGGCAGATTTGAACAAACCACTTTTTGTACTTAAATACACGCTTGCTCCTTCAATCCTGATCTTTTAACGTATTACACATAACCACTTAAGGTCAGGTAAGGAAATAAATAAAGCGTTTTGTGCTATTACTCTCAGTACACTTCATGCCTGGTTTAAAAACCCCACCAGAGTTGCTCGTGACCGCAGCCTTTGCAAACTCTTCAGAAAACCTTTTTGGTGGTACACCCTTGGTTGTTCTCTCGGATCTGCGCAAAACTCTTTGATCCTCTTGTTCTGGTGCTTCCTCCTCTTTGGGAGAATGGGGAGCTAAAGTATATGAAGCTGCTAAGTCTGAGTCAGCGTCAGACTCACCTGAGGCTTTTGGGCTCTGATAATCTGTGCCATCATCTGGAACTACATTGGCATCAGGATTATCACCACCAACAACACTTGCCTCCCTCTTAACTGTTTTTGCCCCTTTTGCACCATCATCACAAATGGGATGGCACTGAAAAACGCCAACTCTGTCCCATTGTGGATTGTCTTCTATACTCCTGGTCAGCCTTATGGTTTTCGTGTCTGTGATCAGAACACGATAAGACCCTTTCTCATATCCTAGGAAAACACCATGTTCTCCATGCTTGCTCAGTTTGTCACCCTGCGAGGTGTGCACCCAAACCTCCGACCCAAAAATTTTAAAGTGCTTCACACATGGCTTTCTTCTGTGAAGCATCTCATATGGGGTGCAATTTACAGCAGACTGGTACCTCCTGTTATACACGTGACAGAAAAACGAAAGAGCTTCGGCCCAAAAGGGATTGGGCAGCCCTGAATCATGTAACAGCGTTCTGATTCCTTGCTGCAGGGTCTGATTCACTCTCTCACATAAACCATTCTGCCAGGGTGATCTGGGCGTGGCTGTCCTATGCTCAATGCCCTGTTCAGAAAGAAAACTCTCAAACTCCTCTGAACAAAACTCTCCACCCCTGTCTGTGAAAATACAACGTACATTCTCATTATGTACATTTTTGAGCCATTTACAAAACTGGCGAAACTTGGTAAAGGCTTCAGACTTTTTCTGCAGCATATAGACCCAAACATATTTCGAATAGGAGTCTATCAGAACCATGAAAAACCTTGAATTGCCTCTAGAGAGCACTAGAGGCCCCACTAAGTCTGCATGAATGACTTCGTATGGTTTCTTGGCCTCTCTCCCAGACTCTGTACCTTTGGGAGCTTGCCTTGCCTTACTCTCAGCACAAGAAACACATTTCATGTGGTAGGGACATTCTTTCAACTTCATACCCTGAACCATATCAGGCATTTTTGCCACAGCCTGGAAATTCAAATGACCATAAACACGGTGGTAATAATGAATACATCGGTCATGCATCTTCTCATTCTTATTAACAGACAAATTGCAACACTCTTTCACAGTTGCTTCTGTAGTGCCTGTACCTGAAACAAAAGGCAATTGGTACAATCCATTAACACATTTGGCATACAGAATGAGCTTGCCATCTCTAAGAATTTCACAGCGAGATTTAGCAAACACCACCTTAAACCCCTGACGATCAAGTTGGGAAACACTCAACAAATTGTCCTGAATATCAGGCGCATACAGGACATTCTTAATTGTTGCATTCAGGCTCTTTAAGAATACAGTTCCCTTAGCCACACTCGTGAGAACTGTCCCAACTGTCCCATTTCTTTCTCTTGTTTCTCAAGCTGAACAAAGAGATCCTTATCTTTGGCCACGTGGTTTGAACAGCCAGAGTCAATCACAAAGAAACTCCGCCCACGTTGATTGGAACAGCGAGAGATCAAAGCCTTTGAAGTAGCAGGTGCTTGGGGATTTCGTCCTCCCCCCCCCCCCTGCCTCTGAAGTTTCCCTTCTTCTTTGAAGATTTCTTGCACTGGAAACTCAAATGGCCTTGTGCTCCACACGAAAAGCACCGCCTCAACTTTAGTGCTTTAACAGCAGCAGTTTCACTTTCACTTTCCCCTGCTGAAGACTTAGGCACATTTTCAAGCACATTTTTAACAGCACCATTGTCCCGGCTTTCTTTAACAGCCTGTCTGCGATCCCACTCATTCAGGAGCACGCTAGACACATAATCTTCTGTTAGCCGGTCTGAAGGCATTGTAGAAATCTGGGCAGCTACTCCATCATAAGACTCATCTAGGCTATTGATCATTAGCATTGCAAACACAGCCTCTGAAATAGCCAGGTCGCGCTGAACAAGGTCCTGTCTGAGACGCTTTAACTGAGATAGATGGCTAGGCAAATCACCACCTTTCTCCAACTGCAGCCTGCACAGCTTCTTGAAGAAAATCACACTGGAACCAGCATTTTGTCTCAGATGCATATCTCTCAACTTATGCCAAACAGCTCGTGCAGTCTCTTGACCCTCTAGGTTCACCAGCAAGTGGTCTGAAACACTCAAAACAATTGTCCCTCGGGCTCTCATATCTGCAGCATGCCACTCAGCCCATTCATCATCATCCTTATCTGGAGGGTCATCTTCTATCGTGTGAAATAGCTTTTCCCTCTGTAAAAGCGCTTTCATCTTTACTTGCCATACTGCGTAAGTTTCAGGCGTGAGGAGAGGAAAGGACAGAGCCATCTGGCCAGAATGTGCACAGGCCATGTCTGCTATTACTTAGAGCAAGACACTTCCCTCGTGCAACACAGATAAAGCCTTGACTCCTTCAGCCACTCTCTCTCCCACTCAGAGCGCAATTAACAGGCAAACAGGGATGCTCTCTTCTTTCTTTGGCAGTCAGCAACATACCTCCATAAATCAAGCAGCAGCAACAGCGGCAGCTTGAACACTCTGCTCCAAAACAGCTCTGCTTCTGGGCACCGCAACTCAGTCCAGCATGCAGCGTCCGTTCCACCGTCCGGCAATCAGCAACAGAAACCTCTGGCGACTGGGACGACTGGGACGACTGGAACAACGACTGGGCCCATAACCGATGTCAGCATCGCCCTTGAGCCAGTGTCACCAACTGGACTCATCCACTTCAGCCCCGACTGGGCTAGGCGAGCTGGGTAGCACTTCCAGAGACCACCTTCTGGACAGGAACAGGTCAAAGTGCTGTGGACTCACAGCTTAGAGTTGTGAGCACCGGATTCACTCCAACAAGTAGACAGTCGTCGCACAGCAGAGTATAGCAGAGTCTAGCAGAGTATATAAATGACTCGGAGAGCAGCTCTGTAAAATATCTTCCTTTTATTCTGTAACTACAACTATGATACAGAGCTGAATATTCTAAGCATAAATCAATGCTACACTGAGAGTCTGCAGCTGCTCTTAGCAGCAACCTTATCTCTAGGATCTCTAACACACTCTCTCTCTCCGATACACTGACTGACTGACTCTCTCTCACACACAGACACAGATGTGGTGCTAGGCAGAATAAGTAGATAGCAGGACACGCCTCCTCCTCTCTGGAGAGTCAGCAGAGACCATCAGGAGATCATCAGGAGATTCTTGGGTATGGGAGGGGTGAAACCATATGAAGAAGTAAGAGAATATGTGAATGATTGGCTGCATTACTTTCAGTTGAATGAAATGTTCAAAAAGGAGTTATTAGAAAGGGGATATTTGGAAAAAGAATCTAGATTCCAACAGGAAATTTTGAATAATGAAAGGAAAACTTTATCTAAAATGTATAAATTACTGTTGGAATGGAATACAATTGATGAAGAGGTTAAATCTGTAATGATTAGGTGGGCTAAAGATTTTGGATATAATATTGAATTTGATGACTGGATTAAATTATGGAAGGATGGTTTAAAATTTACAGCATGTACTACGATTAAGGAAAATATTATGAAGATGTTGTACAGATGGTATATAACACCAGTAAAATTGGGTAAAATGTCGAAAGTTAGTAATAATTGTTGGAAGTGTCAGGAGACAGAAGGAACATTTTACCATATGCGGTGGGAGTGTAAGAAGGTGAAAAGTTTCTGGGAGATGATTTATAATGAGTTAAAGAAAATGTTGAAATATACTTTTGTTAAAAAACCAGAAGCTTTCCTATTGGGAATACTGGGTAATGAAATTAGTAAAAAAGATGTGAAATTAGTTTTGTATGCAGTAACTGCAGCCAGAATTTTGCAGGCGCAGAAATGGAAACAGGAAGAAATGCCCACGAGAGAAGAATGGAGAATGAAATTGATGGAATATGCAGAAATGGATAGACTAACGGGGAGAATTAGGAACCAATGAGACCAGAGATTCACCGAAGACTGGAAGAAATTTAAAGAGTCTATCAAAAATGTTTGTGATGAACAATTAATACTTGTTGGTTTTCAAGAAGCTCTGTGAAAAATATTGATAGAAATATTGCATAAAAAATATGATGTGATTAAGAATGTTAGAGTGCAATATAAAATTTAGAAATGTGAGAGGAAGAGATAATACGGAGAATTGTCAGACATGCTGATGGAAGTCTAAAAGAATGATTGAGGATTGGATGTTTAATTTTGTACAAATTTATGTTGGAAAATTAATAAAAAATATATATAAAAAAAAAAAAAAGAAACACCAGGCAGTGGGACGGGAAGTCAACTTTTAAATTTGCATTAAATTTGCAGTAATTTGGTGTTAAAAAATAATAATCTCCATCTGAAAGAGATTTGACTTTCTTTTTCCATAATCAAGGAATTATGATCTGAAAAGGTTCTGGGATTAATTTCGATTTTTTTGACTCTTATTTCCAATTCTTTGGAAATCCACAAAGAATCTGTTCTCGAGCTGCTATCATGTACATGGCTCTTTGTGAACTCTTTGTCAAACATATGTCTTATTCTCCATATTTTGAGTCATATCAAAAAAAAGTCTTTAGTAATTTGCCTTCCTTAGTCTCTTTTTCCTGGCTGATCTATCTTTATCTAAAGATGGAACTCCATTTAAGTCTCCCATTAAGATCATTTTTTGATCTGCAAATTCAAGTAGTTCTGTTTCTGATTTTTTTTGAAGAAGATTGCTTTTTTGTCATTTGGTGAATAGATGCCCACCAGTATCACTTTCTCTCCCTGGATTTTGACTTGTATTATTAAGATTCTACCTTTTTCATCCTTCTGAATCAATTTGGGTTCAAGTGCAGGATTTATGTAAAAAACAACTCCTCTTTTTGTTTTATCTGATGAGATGTAGTCAATACCTAATTTTTTGTTTTTTCATGTATGTGAAAGAGATACCCTTTTATGTTTTTTTGCAATACGTGTCTCTTGGAGGCAGATTATGTCTAATTTCTGTTTTGCTTTTATATGCTCAATCCGAAGACGTTTGGCTTTACAATTTAAACCATTCACATTCCTTTTTTTAAAAAAATAATTTTTATTAACAGGCCAATCACATCACATTATCCATATCACATTAATTCCAAATTATACAGCCAGATTTTAAATTTTGTTGAGGGTACCCATACATCAAGCTCCGCACGAGTCCAAAACAGGCATCACTTATCTTCCTGCTTTAATTAGTCAGTTCTATCCAGTTTGATCCGGATAGTCCTTTGTTACTTCCTTTCTCTTCTTGTTGTTATCGTATATTCCTTTCTTTGCGATCTCTGATGATTTTCACAAGCAGATTAAAAACTGGTATCTCTGTGTGGGTTTTGTACTCTTCCAAAAATCATATCGGTCAGGGACAGACTCTGTTCAACGCTTCCATAAACAAAACTAATCTCCGGTCTGTCCTGTATTTTTCTCAGGCTTACCAAATAAATCAAATGAATCAGGGGGCTCTGTCAGGTCAAACTTGCATTCCAACATTCCTTCTCATTCTAACGATCCTGATTCTCCTCCCCCTGTCTTTCTTTCTCCGGCAAGCCTGTCATGGCGAGAAGCCGCGTCATAAAATTTTTCCTCTTTCTCACTGTTCACCAGTCTTCTCTCCTTTTATAATCCATCCCACACAGTTCTTAAAATCCTGCTTATGATTAATAAAAACACGACAATATTGTTTCTATCTGGGGTGAAGGGTTATTAATATCACATCGTGCAAAGAAAAAAAGAGTTTTTTCCTCCACCCCCCCCTTCGTTCCAAACATACAGTCTCCTTGTGGTGATTCATCAGAAGATTTACTTATCCATCCATCACTCCTAGTCGCAGAGATCCATTAATCAGCGGTCTTATCTGTCGAGCCTTACTTGATGTATGTGCTTCAGCTTTGTTTCCAATCATTATGTTTCCAATTATAATTCCGAGCTGAAGCAACCAGCATGCGCTAATTGGAATCGGCGTCAGGAAGATCTGACTTCACCGAGGGCTTGTGCCAAGTGTTTGGCACCCCCATCTCTCGGATCAGGGGGTGCATTGTGAACACCGCTGGCAGGGCAGTGCTCCCCCATATCCAGGGGGAGTAGGAAGGCTGCATACTTCCCATAGCAGCCCTTTAATTACCTCGTATGGGTCAGAGAGATGTTATTGTCGGCCATCTTCCAATGCGCCACCTGGTGGCCCCCAAACCATTCACATTCCAACTCAGTATTTCAAGTTTGACCATTGTCAGAGTCAGTTACAATATCTGTTTTTTTCTGGTGTTACATCTTCCAATGCTAACCGTTCCAAAGCTTCCTTTTGTTCAGCTCGGGGATCCCCCCAATCTTGTTTGGGATCTAAGTCTCTCCTATTTTTCTCAAGGAACTCTC
Organism: Podarcis muralis; assembly: GCF_964188315.1. NCBI lineage: Eukaryota > Metazoa > Chordata > Lepidosauria > Squamata > Lacertidae > Podarcis > Podarcis muralis. The sequence continues at coordinate 25,955,470 of NC_135674.1, forward strand.
TTGCCTGGAATTCTGATGTTAATCTATATCTCCTTTTCATGTATGTGAAAGAGATACCCTCTGGAAATTCCCATTTGTCTCTAATGTCGGCTCTCCTGAGTGCTGCTGTTAAAAACTTATATTTTGTTCTTCTGAGTCTTATATTTTGTTCTTCTGAATCTCTCTAAAAATGTCTACTTTCTGCCCGGCAACCACAAGATCTTTTTCAAAACTATTCTGAAGGATTGTGTCCTTCACTCTTTATGTTACTAATGTTAATAAAACATCTTCTGGCTGCCTCCGTTCTCAACTTTGGCATGATCTAATTCTAAAACAGCTCTCTGCTAGCCCATCCAGCCAGTCTTTGCTTTCCCCCATCCATTCTGAAATCGTCTGTGTAACATATGTCTCCAAATTTGGCTCTGAATCAGATTCTGGCAAACCTCTGATTCGCAGTGTTCTGTCTCTTTCCCTTAGTTGCAGAAGAAGAACCTGATCTTCCAATTCATTCTGCTTCCCTTGAACCCCTTCTACAGTTCCCATCATCCCTTTTTGTTCCTCTCTCAATTCTCCTACCTCGTCTTTAATTTTTTTCTAATTTGTCTACTTATGTTTCCAAATTATTAACCTTATCTCCCAGTATCCCAAATTGCTCTTTCAGGACTCTATTCGAATTTTCAATGTCTCAGTCCACTTGTTCAATCAGTGATTGATTGGATTTTTCCATGTCACTGTGAACCTGTTGTGTAAATTCTTGCACTGATTGGATCATTTCTTTCCTGAATTCCGAGAGTTTCAATGCCAAGAGATCTGTCTGCTCTCTCTCTCATTTATCTCCAATGTCCCCAATTTGTACACTAGCCCATCTAGCAGCCGCCGCAGCTGCCGCTTTCCTAGTTGTTGCTCCCTCCTTGCCCGACATCTCTTATCAGTTGGTTCCCAGTGTTGTATGAGTTGTTCAAGGTCACACCTGCAGGTCCTGAGTCTATCCAACTGTGAGACTGACTCCCCCCTCCCAGATTCTTTCTAGTTTCTCTTTCCCTTTTGTCTGCCTTCTCCCTCCCCACCACAATATATCATACAGTTATATAACAAAAAGAGAAAAAAGGCAAAAAGAAATAAAACCATCCAATGGACCAGAAAACATAAAATATACAACTGAAAGGGTGAAAAATAAAAAAAAGAGAATTAATAAAGTAATTTAAAAATCCAGGAAGCGGTTTTGAACTCTGAAGTCCTCGTAAAGATAAAGTGTTGAACCAGATGAAGTCGGTAAATAACTCAGGTTTCACTTTTGAAATATCTGCGCAACGGAGCTTCAGACTCCATTGTTACTTTTTTTCCTTTGGATCTGCACTGCTTGTCTGGGAAAGTTAAAGAAGAGAAGGTAATATCTGTCTGCTATTTTGGTTGGAATCTTTTTTGTTTTGGAAAGAATTGTAATTTGGAACTGAAACAGGGGAAATTTAAAATATAAAGTCACCAAAATTTATTACATTACAAACATAACATTGGGTTTTTAGAACCCTGTGGTCAAGCAGGGGAACTACAACTTGTTTTTTTATTTGCTCTGACTTCTTTTTTCTTTTTGGATTGCTCTACTGGCTGCTGGTTTATAGCAGCTGGTAATGTTGCTATCTGTTGGTGGCTTTTACCTTTTTATTGCAAATTTTGAGATTGACTGGATTTAACGCATTTTATTTCATTTGATTGGATATAGTGCATCTAAACTAAGACTCTTAACTCATGGATTATATTTTCCCCAAAATTAGAAATTGCTAAAATCATTTTTATTTGGACTGGAAACTTAAATTTTTTTCTATTATGTACTTTTTATAACTTTGGATCTATCTCTACAAGAGACTTTTGGGTGGTTTATGAGTGGTTTATATAATATTGGACTAAGATCTTTTCACCTCATTTTTTTATGCTCAATTATCTCTACATCTTTTTAGGAAGTTTCCTCTACTCTTTTTGGGAAGTTTGTTCTACATTTGATCTTGGTGGGAAGTTTTTGCGAGACACAATTGGATTATAACTACCATATTTGGATTACAGAGGAATATAATTTTCACAAATTACAAATGGATTACAATCCTTATATTTTGTTATAATTTTTTTTTCTCACCGGGACCTATCTTTTTTGGATTATTTTGGTTTTAGGACTTTGCTATCCTTCGCTAACTGGAAATAGCCTAATTGGTGGCAGAAGATATTACTAAGGAATAGCCTAATTGGTAGCAAGAAGTTTATACGGCCCTTGTTATCTTCTTCCTATTATTACCTCTTAACGGAACTACATTTGATTTTGGGTTTGCTGATTCTACCCTTTTCGACCCTTGGATGGAGTGAACGTACTATATCTTTGTTATTTGTTGTAATTTGTTATTAACAAATTGCTGTTTGTTTTTATTTTTATTTGAAATTTGCTGCTGTTATAATTTGATACTACGTAGGAAAAAGATGAAAAAAGCGAGCGAAGGAACACCAGCGGACAGGAAAGGGTCGAAACAGGAGTCAGAATTTAGAGCGGAAATTTTGAGAATGTTTGCAGAAATTAAACAAAGTGAAAAGAATTTGGAAACTAAATTAGAACATGTGGATAATAGAATTGGGAAAATGGACAAAAAAAATAGATGAAACAGTTAATGAGCTTAAAGGTCAGTTAAAAGATGTATCTAAAAGAACACAAAAATTAGAGGAAGGATGGAAGAAAACAAAAGTGGAAATGAAGGAGATGAAAAGAGAAGAAGAGAAATTAAAAACAGGCATGTCAGAGATTAACAAAACACAAGAGGAAGTTTTGGATGTGATTGCAATGAATGAATTGAGACAAAGAGAAGGCAACCTAAGGTTGAGAGCCATACCGGAGACACAGGGAGAGAATATTAAGGAGAAATTGATAAAAGAGTTGGCTCAATGGTTGGAGATAGAACCAGAGGAGGTTGCAAAGACAGTTCAAAGTGCATTCAGAATGAGAGTAAGATCAACTAGAACACGGAAATTCCCAGGTGATTGTTTAATAACATTTAAGGACAGAGACATGAGAAATCTGATATTGCAAAAGAATAGAGAAAAAAGATTAAATATTGACGGAAGTTTTATCATCATCTTTAAAGATATTCCAATAAGATTGTTGAAACGGAGAGACCCATACAAAGTATTTGTTCAAGTCCTCAAGAAAAATAATATAGAATTTAGATGGGAATTTCCCGAAGGAGTTTCCTTCTTCTATAAAAGCAAGAAGCATAGACTGACAAGCCCAGAAGAGACAAGTACCGTATTTTTCGCCCCATAGGACGCACTGGCCCATAGGACGCATCTAGTTTTTTGGGGGGGAAATAAAGGGGAAAAATTTTTATGTCCCCCCCCCCCCAGGTGCGCTGTGCTAAGCCCGAAGCTTGGGGCGTGTGGAGCTCAGCACGCCCCAAGCTTCTGGGTGCCGGCAAGGTCTCCGCTAGCTGTGGGAGAGCCGCGCGACTTCACGCGGCTCTCCAAGGGCTAGTGGACTGCTGCGCTAATCCCGAAGCTTGGGGCGTGTGGAGCTCAGTGCGCCCCAAGCTTCTGGGTGCTGGCAAGCTCTCCGCTAGCCCTGGGAGAGCTGGGTCTCCCACGGCTAGCGGATAGCTTCCTGAAGCCTGGAGAGTGAGAGGGGTTGGTGCGCACCGACCCCCCCTCGCTCTCCAGGCTTCAGCGAAAGCCTGCATTCGCCCCATAGGACGCACACACATTTCCCCTTCATTTTTGGAGGGGGAAAAGTGCGTCTTATAGGGCGAAAAATACGGTAAATTCCTGAGAAAATATAAGGAACTAAGATCAGAAGAGGAAGAAGAAAAGGGAGCCGTGGGAGGAGCAGGAGCAACAGGAGGAGTGGAGTTGAAAGATGATGAAGACGAGAATGGAAAAGAAACAGAGGAAGAAGAGGAAGAGGAGCAAGAAGAAGAAGAAGGGAAAGCACAATGACTTTAAATAATAATAAAAGTTTTTATTTAATCAGGAGATCAAAATGGCATTAAAATTTTTGAATTGGAACATTAATGGTATGAATGACAGGGGAAAAAAGGAACAGAATTGAACAATGTCTAAAAATGTGGCGAGAAAACAGAAAAGTTTTGATTAACAAAAGACTGGGAAACGAATTTATATCTTCTGACAAGAATAACAAGAGAGGGGTTGTACTATATGTTAGAAACAAAATCAAAGCTCAACAAATCTGCAAAGATGAAGAAGGAAGAATCATTGGAGTCCAGATCAAATGGCAAGGGGAAAAAATAATAATCGCCGGGATCTATGCACCGAATGGAAATAAAACTGACTTTTTCAAAAACTTGGAAGAAAACCTGTTCGATTATATGGACCAAAAGATTATAATAATGGGAGATATGAACGGTGTGGTGTCAATGGAAATGGATAGATTAAGAGCAGCAGGGACAAGTAAAGAAGGGAAATTACCAAAGACATTTTTTTCGATGATAAAAAATTGTAATTTAATTGATCTTTGGAGATTGAGACACCCACTAGAAAAACAATTTACATTTTATTCAGACCCAAATCAGTCAATGTTGAGAGTTCATAGAATCATAGAATCATAGGGTTGGAATAGACCACAAGGGCCATCGAGTCCAACCCCCTGCCAAGCAGGAAACAAGTCTGATCAAGTCTGGGTTTCAAATGAATTAAATCCAAGAATCAGGCAAATAGAAATTCAACCGAGAGTAATCTCAGATCACAGCCCAATAAAATTTGAACTACAAGGATATGAGGAAATAACGTTTAGATGGAGAATGAACGAATATCTTCTAGATGACCAAAAAATTATTGAGAAAGCTCAAAAGAACCTGATGGACTATTTTGTAAACAACTCTAATAAAGGTACGAAAATGAATACAGTATGGGATGCCAGCAAAGCGGTTATGAGAGGATTTTTTATTCAACAGAATTCAATTAAAAATAAAAGCAGAGAAAAAGGCAAGAAGGAAATCTTAAGACAAATAATGGACAATGAACAAAAATTAGTTAAAAAACCGAATAATGAAAAAGTAAAACAGAATATAAAGGTTCTGCAAACTCAATTTGTGATGATAATTAACAAAGAAGTAGAATGGAATATAAAAAGAATGAGACAAAGGAACTTTGAATCTGCTAACAAATCAGGTAAATGGCTGGCATGGCAAATTAAAAAAAAGAAAAGAACAGAATACAATTAATAAAATCATCATGGATGGAGAAGAAATAGCAGTCCAAAAGGTATAAAAAAGGATTCTTGGACTTTTACAGACATTTATATAAAAGAACAGAGAATAATAATATGAGAAAAATAGAAAGATACTTAAAAGGAAAAAAAGGTGCAGAAGATCCCGACGGAAAAAAGAGACAAGCTGAATGCCCCAATAGAAATTGAGGAAATAAAAGAGACTATAAAAGAACTTAAAAAGGGAAAGCTCTGGGACCAGATGGATTTACAGCAAGCTACTATAAAGAAATGAAACACATCCTGTCGATACCTCTGAAAGAAGTTATGGACAATATTCTTAAGGAAAGAGAAATTCCGGAAACGTGGAAAGAAGCATTTATTACATTTATTCCAAAGCAAGATTCCGATTTAACACAAGTCAAAAATTACAGGCCTATTTCATTACTAAATACAGATTACAAAATCTTTGCAAGTATCTTAGCAAGGAGGATTAAAAAAATATTACAAGAAGTCATTCACAAAGATCAAGCGGGTTTCCTACCTGGCAGACAGATGAAAGACAACGTAAGGAATATAATTAATATTTTGGAATATCTGACTGCCAGGAATGAGAAACAAGCTATGTTAATATTTGTGGATGCAGAAAAGGCCTTCGATAATATAGCTTGGGATTTTATGTTAAAAAATTTAGAATATATGGAGGTGGGGAAAGAATTTCTCAATGGAATAAAGGCAATATATACTGAACAGAAAGCTAAGTTAATTGTTAACAACATGATTACGGAAGAAATAGGGATAACCAAGGGTACACAACAAGGGTGTCCACTTTCACCACTGTTATTCATCATGGTCCTGGAAGTCTTTCTAAAATCTATAAGGGAAAATGAGGAAATAAAAGGGGTTGCAGTAGGCCGGAATGAATATAAGGTTAAAGCCTTTGCCAATGATCTGGTTTTAATGGTGGAAGAACCTTTAGAAAGTGTCAAAAATATACTTACAGAGGTGGAAAGATTTGGTCAAGTGGCAGGATTTATATTGAATAAGAAAAAGACTAAAATAATTGCTAAGAATATGGACCAAGATACGATAGGAATAATGCAACAACAAATAGGCATAGAAGTGGTGAAGAAGGTGAAATATTTGGGTATTTGGATAACCCCTAAGAATATTGATTTGTATCAGAATAATTATATACCAGTGTGGAATGGAATAAAGAAAGTTCTGAGGGGGGGGGACGGGGACGAATGAAGTTATCATTGTGGGGGAGGATTTCAACGATAAAGATGAGCGTACTGCCAAAATTGCTATTTTTGTTTCAGACAATTCCAATAATCAAAGGGACTGTGACCTTTAAAGAATGGCAAAGAGTAATTTCAAGGTATATCTGGCAGGGTAAGAAGCCAAGAATTCAATTTAAGTTACTAACAGATGCTAAAGAAAGAGGAGGCTTCGCCCTGCCAGACCTGAAATTATATTATGAAGCTTCATGTCTCTGTTAGTTAAAGGAATGGGTAAAATTAGAAAATACAGAGTTGTTAGATATAGGATTTGATAATAGATTTGGGTGGCACGCATATTTATGGTCTGAAAAGAAGAAAATCCATAAAGGCTTTGCGATCAAAAGTTCATCGAGGACTGGGGAAAGTTAGTAGAGTATTGGGAATGTATAAGTGATAATGAAATAACGTTAGTGGCATTTAAAGAAGCTCTGTAAAAACCTAAGAAATATTGCAAAAAACAGATGTGGAAGGGTATGTTAAAAGGCAATAGCAAATTTAGGAAATGTGTAATTAAAAAGTTTAATTCGGATGATTGTCAGAGAGGCTGAAGGAAATCCAAAAATGAGAAAACTTGTTAAAGTTGCAATGTGGTGCGATATGTATTTTTCTTGATGAAAACCAATAAAAAATATTATAAAAAATAATAATCCAGGAAGCAGAGGAAAGGAAAAAATAAAAATGTTCGGCAAGTTCAATTTCAAGTTTATGTCTTTAAAAAAAGGGGGGGGGAGTTGTTCTTTGATTTGTACTTATCTACTTATGAGTATCTCAAACAGTGGTGGCTTGCAATAGTTCCAGAAGTTTTATTTCCATTTTATTTCTTATTTGTAATCCCATGGCATTTGTCTTGTTATTCAGTTCACAGACGTGCTGGGGTTTCAGTTAACACATCTTTCTTGGTGGGCTCTTTCAGTCTTTCGTAGTATCAAAGATGCTTTGGAAGCTGTTCCAGGCTCTTTCCACTTTCTGGGGTTACCCCCCAGATGTGCTGAGAGTCCCCTGCAGGCTTTCTTTCTTTCCCCTTTCCCTCTTCAGCGCCACCAATTTTTAAAAGACTGTTCAGATTCCTCCAGCTGTCAGTAGCTTTTTAACTTTGTATCCCAATAGGTAACTGAATACAGTTAATGTATAAATCCGTTAGAATATAACCATCCACCAAGTCAGAGTTAAATGTTACAACTCTCCTTTGCTGTCGGCTGTGTCTGAGTCCCATTCACAAAAAAGTTCCCTTTGCAAAGCTCGACCACAGAAATCGGAAGCTGACTTCCTGTTTTGCTTCCATTTCGCCAAATTAAATTTTTAAGCTCTAATTCGAAGTTCAAAATGTTTTATTTGACTTTTACCTCTAATTGGAAGATCTGCTGCTTCTGGTGACGGATCGTAGCTTTCGCAGCAGGCTGTGTTGGTGCCGAGAGCGAACTCGAGCCTCTTCTCCTTCCCTCCCGTGCACACAGCAGCGGCCGGGAGACAATCGGGGGTTTTGTGTGAGATTTTCCGCTCCACTGGAGCCCTCAGGTCCCCACTATCCTGTGGGGGGGGGGGTTGGGGGTGCGCTGAGCTCTAGCACTGCCCTCCAAGCCTTTCTGCTGGCTCCGTGTTGCGGGCGACACTTAGCACACTGCCATTGTCCTCCGCAGCAGACCGGAAGTCCTTGACCATTTTCTCTTGATGCTGTTCTCTTGATGTATTCTGCTGTTTGCTGGCTCTCAGCCAGCAGCACATGGGCTCAAATCCCCACATTCTTTTCTGTAACTCCAAGCTAAAAGCCTGCCTTCAGGGAACCTACTGTGAACAGCATGTAAGTAAACTTCTTATCATTACTTTTAAAGAAGACTGTTGTGTCTTCTTTAAAAGTAATGATAAGAGGGATAAAAGGGGAATTTACCAGGATCAAACCCTGGTTTGCTGAAGTAAAGAGATTCAAACGAATCTACCAACTAGCTTCCTGCTATATACTGGGGAATGTGCTACTGACTCATTAGTGTCAGGGAGGGAGGACAATATTTAATCAATCTGTCCTCTCCTTCTATCCACAACATTCCCACATTCTCAAAGCTAAAAAGCCCCAAATTTTGCAAGTCTTCATTCATAGGGGAGCCCCTCCATCCCCCAGATCATTTTGGCTGCATTTTCTGAACCTTTTCCAGCCCTGCAGTATCCTTTTTGAGGTGAGTACTCTACACAGTACTGTGGGAGATGCACCACAAATTTGTGTAACAGCATTAGGATATTTGCAGTTTTACTTTCAATTCCTTTCCTACTGAATTTCTGGAATCAAATTTGCTTTAACAATTCCCCAGGCTCTTCCTCCCCCTCGCACCCCAGAGCCTTGCTGCTACTCACCAACATTCTTACACCAGATGGTGACTTTTGGCCTCTCTGTACTCAGGAGCTGATGGAGGCTGGAAACCATCTTGTCCATGTTTTCCACAACTGTCATGGGTCCATCAAGGATCTGAGGAGCACAGGAGCAGCTGCCCAAACCTTATCATCATCATCATCATCCGATGTTGCCCAAGGGTTTCCCTGGCCCTCCTCCTGCAGACTGGGGGGGGGGGGCAGCACATAATAGCATCTCTGAGGGGCTGCCCCATTGAAGAGAGCAAAGGCTGCTTAATACATTGCAGGGGATTGGAACGAAATGGCCCTTGGGGTCCCTTCCAACTGTACAATTAAATGGTTCTATGATTCTATGACTTCTCTGCTGCTTAAGTTACTGGAGGGTACATTTTGGTCAAAGATTAGGGAAGCTTCTTGATAGTAGGGAGAGTTTGACAATGGAGCCAGTCACACAGAGGGAGGTGGTATGAGACATCAGATAATCCTGATGGAAATGGAAGCAGAGTTTGCTGATTTGCCCCATGTCTGGAACAGAAATCAATGAATATGATTGGTCTTCACCTTTGTTGTGTTCAGCTTGCCAATGATATGGAACCAATTGGGATTCCTGCATTGCAGGGGTTTGGACAAACTTCTCCACCTGTGTATGTGTCTTTGAGACATGGACTATATCATCAACAAAGATCAAAATCAACTCCTGTTACTCACCTGACCCTTTAAGGTACAGACAGTTATCAGCAAGACTTCTCTCGAAACCTAGCTTCTCTAAGGCTTCATTCAGACACAAATTCCAATTTCTGGCCAATTGCCTCAACCCATAGATCGATTCGTGCAATCGCCAAACAATGCCTTGCCCCTTGACCTCAAACCCTGGAGGAGGAAGCATGTACAACTCCTCCTGGAGGTCTGAGTTCAAGTAGGCTACATCCACATCAAAGTGATGCACCTTCCAACCTCTTTGTGCAGCTATGGCTAAGAGCATGCGCAGAATTTCACTTCTGGAAGTAGGAGCATACACCTCAGTGTAATGTGCAGCCCCTTCTGCTGCGTGAACCCTCTGGCTACTAACCTAGCCTTGTACTGCGGTTCTCCGGATTCTGTGGGTTTAAGGTGATAAACCCACCTGCTGCTCACAGCCTGTTTGCCAGCCGGCAATGTTGTGAGGGAGAACACACCTAGATATTCCATTGAGCTCATCTCCTTCTGCATCGCCTCTTGCAATTTACTGGCTTCTTCTTGAGGCAATTTCTGAACATCCTCAAAACTTTCAGGTTCACACTGAGCCACCCCAACCCACACACTTGTGGCCTCAAACCTGTCAGGCGGTTTACCCTTCGTGGTCTGGGTTGATCTCCTCAGCGTGAGCTCTGGTACCCCCTCTGACCCACTAGGGCCAGCTAGACCGTCCCCAGCGTCAGAGAGCTCCCCCTCTGACCTGCTGCATCTTTTGAACCTTACAGCTGGACCTGTGAGCGAGGATGGTTCACTTTTTGGCTCTGTCTTGGCAGCCTTTGGAGAGGTTCTAGGCTGCTCCTGCTCTGGACTCTGTTCCTCAGCAGCAGGATCAGGTTCCACCTCCTCCTCATCATCTGAGTCAAGAAAACTCTCTGAAAGAACATCTGGGTTACCATGTATGTGTGTCCACCCACTTTGCTCACAGACCTCAGCACTGTTGCTTACTAGCAATCTGGACTGATTGCCTTCTGGATAGGCAAATCTCCACCCCTTGGTACCTGGTTCATACCCAACGAAGATCATCTTCCTGGACCTTGGTCCACCCTTTCTGTGTTTGGCCTTTGGTATAAGAACCCAAGCCTCACAGCCAAAAACACGGAAGAAATGCACCTTGGGCTTCTTGCCATGCAGTAGAAAATAGGGTGTGTCCCCTACAACAGAACAAAACGAGCGATTCTGAGAAAACGATGCGCAGCGCCAGGCTTCGGCCCAAAAGCACTGTGGGAGCCCAGAATCAAACAGCATAGCAGCCACGGCCTCTTGCAGTGTTCTGTTCTTGCGTTCAGCAACACCATTCTGTTGAGGACTGTGTGGTGCTGTCAACCTGTGGCTTATACCCTTCTGGCAGAAGTAATTCTGCAGTGCAGACCCAGTGAACTCCGCCCCTCTATCACTCTGAAAGTTGCAGACCTTTGCAGAGAATTGCAATTCTACAGCAGAGATCCAGTCTTTCACCAATGCAGCAGCTTCCCCTTTGTGTTTAATCGAGAAGACCCAAGAGTTCCTCGAAAAATCATCCAAAAGAAGCAAAATAAATTTTGCCCCACCCAGACTGGCTACTAGCATAGGGCCACACAAGTCTGCATGCACCAGCTCAAAAGGCTTGGTTGTTTCCTGCTAGACTTGGGATACGAGCACGTATTTACCTTGGACTGCTTACAAGCTCTGCAATCTAAAAACTTATCACTTGCCTTCATTTGACACCCCTCTGTACATCCCGGGGCCCTCTTGACATAATTCCAATTCACATGTGCCATCCTGCAATGCCATAAGTGGGAACAGCCATCATGTGTTGGGGCATTTGCACACTGCACCTGTGCTACCTCAGTGGGACTGTTATTTGCAATAGGCATCTCCACCACAAACAGCCTGTTCTTGCATTCAACACTGAACAGTTGTCTCCCACCCCTGGAAAAAGAACACGTTATTCTCAAAACAAACGCTGAAGCCGTCATCAACTAATGCAGAGACAGACAAAAGACAACTGGACATTTCTGGAACCATATAGGCTTGAATCTCATGCTCCAAGAACGGACAGTAAAGATTCCCAGACATAGTCAGAGAGCGACGACTCCCATCTGCCAGCGTGACAGTACGTCCATTCTTAACAGCCTTGCAATCCCGAAGAAGCCCAGCAGATGGAACCAGAGAATGCGTTGCTCCAGAGTCAATGACGAAGGTCAGCCCAGCTTCCTGTTTACAGCCTTTAACCGTTGCCATGGAAGCTGCAAGATGATACTGGCTCGGCTTTGCTTTCGGCTCGGCTGGAACTTTTGAACATTTTCCCACACCTCGCTACCGTGGAAGAGCCCCTTATCTGTATCTGTTGCTTGACCTTGCATTCCTGAGCCTCTGTCAGACAGTCTCTCACGAGATGGGAGGGGGACCCGCATCTGTAGCAGCGTCTCGAAGCAAAGGCTTTTACAGACTCCTCATTGCTTCTTGCTGCACCCCCACTCCTCCTTGGGACACATCCTGTGTCTGCTCGCCCAGCTCTCAGTCTCTTCTCCTGTTCATCAACTAATCTCCCAGTAATATACTCCAGAGAAAGCTAGTCCGAAGGCATAGTCTCCATCGTCAGAACCAGGTTCTCATAACTCCTGTCCAAAGAGCTCAGCAGGGTGTATGCCTTCAGCTCATCAGGGAAAGGTACATTCAGCTGACGCAGCTTAGTGAAAATGGACAGCATCTGTGTGATGTGATCACGTACCGATTCCCCTGGAGACAGCCTCTTCTCAAAAAGAGAGTGTATCACATGGATCTTGGCACCAGCTGTGGTTCTTTGATGCACTCTGACCAAAGCTGTCCAAATCCCAATGCTAGACAATAACCCATCAATGTGAAGCAATTGAGACACTTCTTTTTTTTTTTTTTTTTTTTTGGAGAAAGCTTTCTTGCCTTTATTTTTTTTTTAATGAAATATTTATTCAAGATTTTTTACATTTATCACCCAACATATATAATCCCATACCCAACAATACAGTAAACAAACAAAAAGGAAATAACAATAACAATACATACAAAAAAGAAAAAAAGAAAGAAAAACCAAATTGTAGCATCATATCCAAATTCTTAATATTCATGCTTTCCTTACTTTTGGACTTCCTCACATCTTCCAATCCTGCTTTCCAGGTTTATAAAATTCTTTACAGCAAATGATCACCTTATTTTAATTTCTTATTTGTATTTTACCCCATATTATGCCTCTAATTTTAGATTTATTTTCCAAACGCTTGAGTACTTAATTAGACATAGTTTCAACCAAAATAAAATTAACTTTTTCTCAAATTTCACATATTCTCAGATTCTTATCAGCTAACTTACTGATGCCACATTTATTTTCACTCTTGCATCATCTTAACACTCATACAATTTACAATGTTTTTGTAAGTAGTCCTTAAATTTCTTCCAGTCCTCTTCCAATGCTTCCTCGCCCAGGTCGCGGATTCTGCCAGTCATTTCTGCTAACTCCATATAGTCTATCAGTTGCATCTGCCATTCTTCCAGCGTGGGCAAGTCTTGAGTTTTCCAGTGTTTAGCTATCAGTATCCTTGCTGCTGTTGTTGCATACATAAAAAATGTGTAGTCCTTCCTTAACACCTTCTGGCCGACAATGCTCAAAAGCAGGGCCTCTGGTTTCTTAGGAAAGGTATACTTAAATACCTTTTTCAGCTCATTATAAATCATTTCCCAGAAAGCCTTAACCTTAGGGCAAGTCCACCAGAGGTGAAAGAACGTTCCTTCAGTTTCTTTACATTTCCAACATTTGTTATCAGGCAAGTGGTATATTTTTGCAAGCTTGACTGGGGTCATGTACCACCTGTATATCATTTTCATAATATTTTCTTTTAGGGCATTGCATGCCGTAAACTTCACACCGGTGGTCCATAACTTTTCCCAGTCAGCAAACATAATGTTATACCCAATGTCCTGTGCCCATTTTATCATAGCTGATTTAACCGTTTCATCTTGTGTATTCCATTTTAGCAGCAGGTTGTACATTTTTGAAAGAACTTTGGTTTTAGGTTCTAACAGTTCTGTTTCTAGCTTTGACTTTTCCACCTGGAATCCTATCTTTCTGTCCAACTTAAACACCTCTTTAATCTGAGCATAATGTAACCAATCTCTCACTTTATCTTTTACTTTTTCAAAACTCTGCAGCTTCCAAGAGTCTCCATCCTTTTCTAGTATTTCCCAATATTTCGGCCATTTGGCCTCCATATTGAGTCTTTTGTGGGCCTTAGCTTCCATAGGTGACAGCCACCTTGGAGTCTTATTCTCTAATAAGTCTTTGTACTTTATCCAAATATTAAACAGTGCTTTCCTAACAATATGGTTCTTGAAAGCCTTATGACTCTTAACCTTGTCATACCACAAATATGCATGCCATCCGAAAGCATTGTTAAAACCTTCCAAATCTAAAACATCAGTGTTTTCAAGAAGTAGCCAGTCTTTCAGCCAGCAGAACGCTGCTGCTTCATAGTACAGCCTTAAGTCTGGCAGGGCAAACCCCCCTCTTTCTTTAGCATCAGTTAATATTTTAAACTTAATTCTGGGCTTTTTGCCCTGCCAGACAAATTAGAAATGTCTCTCTGCCACCTCCTGAAACACTCCATTTTGTCCATAATCTGTAGGGTCTGAAACAAAAACAGCATTTTTGGCAATACATTCATCTTTATAACAGCAATTCGACCCAACAAGGAAAGTTTCAGTCTGGACCAACCTTCTAGATCCCTCTTAATTTCTGACCAGCATTTTTCATAATTATCCTTAAATAGGCCCAGATTCTTAGCTGTAATATTTACCCCTAGGTATTTCACCTTTTTAACCACATTTAAACCTGTCTCTTTCTGAAACCTTTCTGACTCTAATGATGTCAAATTCTTTTCCAATACCTTGGTTTTCTGCTTGTTTAATTTAAACCCTGCCACCCGACCAAACTCATGAATCAGTTGTAATACCCTTTTCGTACTGGATTCTGGCTCCTGTAATGTCAGAACTAGGTCATCTGCAAAAGCTTTCAGTTTGTACTGTTTAGCTCCGACCTGAATTCCTTCCACCAACTGGTCCCCTCGAATCATGTTCAAGAGCACCTCCAGGACCGAAATAAACAGCAGAGGGGAAATAGGGCAACCTTGTCGTGTTCCTTTCTCAATTTTGAATTCTTCTGTCACCACATTATTAACTATCAATTTAGCCTTTTGTTCTGAATAGAATCATAGAATCATAGAGTTGGAAGAGACCACAAGGGCCATCGAGTCCAACCCCCTGCCAAGCAGGAAACACCATAGATTGCCTCTATACCATTTTCAAACCCCCGTCCCACTCCCATCCCTTCCAAATTTTTCTTCATAAACCTCCATGAGATATTGTCAAAGGCTTTCTCCGCATCTATAAATATTAACACTGCTTTTGTGTTTATGTTTGTTTGTAAAAGTTCCAAAATGTCAATAATGTTCCTTGTATTAGTAAACAACTGTCTACCTGGGAGAAAGCCTGCCTGGTCCTTATGGATCACTTCATTTAGCACTTTTTAAAATCTACTTGCTAGAATGTCTGCAAAGATTTTGTAATCCACATTTAAAAGGGAGATGGGACGGTAGTTCTTAAGCTGTGTCTTTTCAGTTTCTGATTTAGGTATCAATGTGATGAAAGCTTCTTTCCACATGTCCGGTGCTCTTTTCCCCTCCATAATCTCATTGCAAACCTCCAATAAAGGGTGCATCAAAAAGTCTTTCAATGTCTTATAATATTTGGAGGTAAGCCCATCTGGCCCTGGAGATTTGCCCAGTTGCATATTCTGAATGGCTCCTTCAATCTCTTGTTGTGTTATTTTGTGATTCAGGATTGTCCTATTATTTTGAGACAGTTTCGGTAATCCATGGCTCCTCAAAAATTGGTTCATCTCAATCTCCCTCTCTGGCCCTTGAGTATATAGTTGTTTAAAGTATCTCTGGAAGCACTTTCTAATCTCCGTCGGATTTTGGATGTTTCTCCCATCAATCTCTAAATTTGTGACTGTGTTCAATTTCTGTCTTTTTTTCAACTGCCATGCCAGCAGTTTTCCACATTTATTTGCCGATTCGAATGACCTTTGTTTCATTAATTTAATTTTCCACTCCACTTCTTGATTTATCAATTTAGAATATTGTCCTTGATAAAGTTTAATTTCTCTCAAGATCTCCATTGACTTCGGTTTCAATCTTAACTTCTTCTCACAGTCCTTAATTTTCTCCAAAATCCTATCTTTTTTCTCATTTTGTGCTCTTTTCTTTATAGTATTTTGTTGTATCAAAAACCCCCTCATAACTGCTTTACTTGCGTCCCAGATCACTCTTTTTTCTATTGTGGTGTTCAGATTTATTTCAAAGTAGTCCTTCAAAACTTTTTGGGCCTTTTTAATAATCTCCTGGTCTCTAAACAAGTTGTCATTCATCTTCCATCTAAAGGAACCAGTTGGCATTAATCTCATGTCCATCTTTACTGCATTATGGTCGGAGCAAGTCTTTGGGCAGATTTCCACCTTTCTTATCTTAGGTGCCAGCCCTCTAGTTGTCCATATTTGGTCGAATCTTGTCCATGTCAGTTGGGCTTCAGAAAAGAATGTTCCTTCTCTTTCTAGGGGGTTCTGTGTCCTCCAGATGTCAATCAAGTCCATATTGTCAGTTAGTTCAAAAAAGGTTTTAGGTAGTCTGCCGTCTTTTGTAACATTCTGACCGTGTGACTTATCCATGTTTGTTGATACCACAATTGAGACACTTCAAGGGCCATTACAATATGGGACATAGCTTTCTAGTCCTTCTTAACTGCGGTGTTAGCTTTCTCAATCTCAGCAGCATTCGCCCCAGCAGCTGCAACTGGTGGCTCATTTTGGGTACACTCCCAGAGTTGCTTGGCCAACAGCCAATATTTGATCCACCACGACCAGTCCTCCCAAGTGCGGCCATCCAATTGCTCAAAAGAAACGTTAAAAGTCTCATGTGATTGAGATGGATTGAGATAGCATCCTCCCAGGGCTATAAGCTTACTCATGCTTCCTGCTGGCCGGTTGCTTCAAAGATGCTTCCTGCAGCAAGCTCCGCTTTCACCAGCAAGATCACAACTGCCTCTGCCCCTTTCCCAGCAGCAGGCAGGATCTCAGAGCTGGACTCCACTTTGTCTCATCCTCACACTCCGCACAAACGTGGCCTGGGACCTTCCATAACCTTTTGGACATCTGGCTGGGTCCGGTACGTTTCCATTGCTCCAGAATTCCCAGTCAGCAGCAGAGTGGCAGCGCGTGCTTGATGTGTGAGTGAAGAGAGAGTCCATACGCTGATTCTTTCTAAACTAAACAGCTTTATTTACACAGACAGATAAAATAACAAACACCGTCCGAGACAGCAGACATCGCGTGTGTGTCTCTTTCTTCTCTGTTGAGAAGTGAAAGTAACTCACAGACAAAGAACTCAGCTCCCGGATGTAGGAAGCTCCTCCCCAGATGCAGGACACATAGAGGTTAACCCCATAAATACCAAACCTCACAGAACATCCTTCTTGGGTGTCATTTCTAGAAGGTGTTGTAAGTCTTCACATAATTGGTCAATTTCAGTTTCTTCAGCACCAGTAGTTGGTGCATAATCTTGGTTTACTGTGATGTTAAAAGGTTTGCCTTGGATTCGTATCGAGATCATTCTATCATTTTTGAGATTGTATCCCAGCGCAGCTCTCGCCACTCTTTTGTTGACTATGAGGGCCACTCCATTTCTTTTACGGAATTCTTGCCCACAGTAGTAGATATGATGGTCATTTGAACTGAATTCGCCCATTCCTGTCCATTTTAGTTCACTGATGCCCAGGATGTCAATATTTATTATTGCCATCTCATTTTTGACCACCTCCAACTTACCCAGGTTCATGGTTCTTACATTCCAGGTTCCTATGCAATATTTTTCTTTACAGCATTGGACTTTCCTTTCGCTTCCAGGCATATCCGCAACTGAGCGACCTTTCGGCTTTGGCCCAGCCGCTTCATCAGCTCTGAATCTTCTTGTACTTGTCCTCCGCTCTTCCTCAATAGCATGTTGGACGCCTTCTGACCTGAGGGGCTCATCTTCCAGCATCATAACTTTTATATGCCTGTTGTCTTTGTCCATGGAGTTTTCTTGGCAAGGATACTGGACACTGGAGTGGCTTGCCAGTTCCTGTTCCAGGTGGATCATGTTTCGGCAAAACTCTCCACTATGACCTGTCCATCTTGGGTGGCCCTGCTTGGCATAGCTCATAGCTTCTCCAAGTTATTCAAGCCCCTTCACCACGGCAAGGCAGTGATCTATGAAGGGGCCATTGATATTACTTTGTCTGGTAGAATAACCCTGTGGCAACATGATGTTCCCACCCTCCACCCAGACCTATTGTCCACTTGGAAGCAAATAATGAACTTACCTAATTCCTGGACCTCCTCGCCCACTTCCCAATGCTTTTTCCATACGTTCCTCACAGGCCGCATAGACTCTTGCCTTCAAGGGCTGTTCTGGGTGTGTGGCCACCGCAGCTATGTATGGGCAAGCCCTCACTCCCATGGCTCCTGCTACCTCGGACTAATTTTACCTGGAATTAGGGTCACCCCCGAACCTCCCGCAGGGAGGATACGCAATAAGAGAGAAAAGGACCTGTCAGAACTGTCAAATGTATCTGCAAATGGTGAAACCTATGGCAGAGCCCTTTTCCCCGCCTACGGAGCAGGCTCTAATCACATAGATATTCTCAAGCTGACTGACATTTTATTGACATTTATGGAGGAGTCTAACGCAGCCACCCAATCTGTCTTAACGGAACTAACGGAAGTGAGGCAGGCTGCTCTTCAGAATAAATTAGCTTTAGATTATATTTTGGCCTCTACCGGAGGCGTTTGTGCCCTCATGGGAACAGAGTGCTGCACGTATGTCTACAATCTAACCCTGAACATCACAGGACATTGAAACAACATACACAAACTGACCGGCGAACTTAGAGACATCCAACATGAAGGCTTTTCTGACACAAAATTCTGGAGCTGGCTACCCAGGTCTGGATGGATAAAGCAACTTTTGGTGAATGGCCTCATGATACTGATTGCTGTGGCAGCTTGCGTCGCTTTATTCTGCTGCACGATCCACTGCTTTCCGCTCTGCTGTCAAACATGCAACGCCTGCGTCCCAGTTCATCAGCTGCGAACGTCAATTTGCTCCAGAACGGGGCCTCAGGTCCGGGATGTTCACTCCACTTGCGGCGAGATGAGGCCCCTCAGGACTCAGAGAGGTACAGGCTTTGGTTTTGACATGTCAGATTTTTACTAATTTGTGTGGAGAGAAGGATTGTGAGGTACCCACCTTCGCAATCTTATCTCCGAAGGGGGGAACTGTCGCAGGACCCCCCCCCCCCCACGATTCAGTTTGCACAAGCACTGCACACACATGACATTTGCCCCACTTCCTTCAATAAACTTTATTTAAAAGCCTTCTGTAAATAAGGAAGCGCTTGAATCATCAGTCTATCCCCACGGAACCCCATTCATTGTTTTCAATGCAGGTAGACCAGTTTCCCTGTGCAAATGAACTGCTGCGCTCCAGCCAATGAGCTTTTTGTCCAAGGGAGCCCTTGGATTTCTCCGTTAACAGTTTGGCGACCACGCTCAGGGACTCTTGGTTCTCCTGTGAAGGCAAATGGGGAGATAGAGGGGATCGGGCGCCACTGGGCAACCTTAGCCCAGGGATCCTTTTTCCTCTCCCTGCCTTTCCTTTGCGGGCAGTAATCAACTGTCACCAAAGGCTCAGCCAGGAGGAGCAAAGGCAAGGTCAAGCCGGCTAACTAAGGATCCCAGGATCCACAAGGGACATTCTTAGGATGTGAGTATGGTTTGAAATTAGTGCACTGGGAGGGGGTGGGTGGAAGGATAACGTCTCCATGACAGCCGAACCTTTCTTTTTTCTCTCTCCCAGACCCGATCCCTCAGAGTTTGGCCAGAGAGAGTCATGGGAAATCTCTCTCTCCTCGACCCAATCCTTCAGAGTTTGACTAGAAAGGGTCGCAGGAAAACACCTCTCTCTCCCCAACCCGATCCCTCAGTTTGGCCAGAGAGGGTTGTGGGAAATATCTTTCTCTCTCTCTCTCTCCTTGACCCGATCCTTCGGAGTTTGGCCAGAAAGGGTCCCAGGAAAACCTCTCATTCTCCCTGACCCGATCCCTCAGAGTTTGGCCAGAGAGGGTCATGGGAAATCTCTCTCTCTCTCTCTCTCCCCCCTTGGAGTTTGCCCAGAGAGGGCCGTGGAAAACTTTCACCACTTTTCTGAACAATACCCCTCGACCCGATCCCTTGGAGTACGGCCAGAGAAGGTTGAAGGGGCTTTACCTTCTCCTAAACTCTTTTTTCTCCTTAACCCAAACGAATCCGCACCTCTGGCACGACAACCCTTGTTGGGGCTGACTCATGTACGTGAGAACGCAAGGTCGTTTGTTCCCTTCCAAACCTTTGTTTTCTCGGGTTCCAATTTGGCATTGCACTACGCAAGCGTCCAGTAGGGAATCCTGAATCTAGTTTTGAGATCAGGAAGGAGGCTGTCGTGGGCGGTAGAGCAGGAGGTTCACGGAAAGGACGGGGCCCCGCACTAGGATTAGTCTTGTGAGCAGCGCTGAGTGAATTCCGGATCCGTGGTTTTTCCAGGTTAATAGATCCATGGTTTCCAGGCCAGTTGCCTGTGGTTTTAGTTGTAGGCAGGGATTGCCTGATTTTAGATTTCTACCCCCGGCAAGAGCAGGAGACCCGCCTCGCATGGTTTTCACCCACCAGCCTTTCCTCACCTCCAATTTAATGAATTGGTCAGATAAAATGCCCTCCCTCCAAGATGACCCCGATAAATGCTATCGACAAGTAGCCACTATCTTTCCCACTCACAATCCAACGTGGGCTGACGTGCACATGTTGTTAGGAGCCCTTTTTAATGAAGCTGAGAAGAGGGAGATACTAGTGAAAGCAGGGGAAGCTTTGAGCAGACCTGACTATCAAGCAGACAAACCCGCTGATATTCCCCCTTTGACAGCCCAAAACCTCCGGAATGACCCTGCCTGGGATTATAACACAACCAGGGGTATATGGGGTTTGAAGATATTTAAGAAAGCTATCCTAGATGGCTTGCAAGCTGCAGGACAGCAAACAGTAAACTGGACTAAAGTCCAAGCCATCCTACAAGGAGGATATTTGGAAGAAGATGACGGAAACTTTAGCAAAGTGGCTACATTTACAGGAAAAAGACATAATAGACCAGACAGAGAAAATCTTCAGAGTGAACTCAAGAAAAGCAAAAATGAACAAATGGCCGGCAAACTGCATCACTGTATTCACATCAAATTGGATGAAAGATAAGATCCTCCAAGTAAAGAGTAAAAACAAATTAACCATAGATGGAAAGGAAATAATAATTTTACGAGAAGTCCCACCTAGGCTGTTAAAAAAGAAACAGCAATTCCAATTTCTAACAAAAGCACTAAAGCCCAAATCAATATCCTTCAGATGGGAATACCCAGTGGGGATTTCCTTCAACTTCAAAGGAAAAAGAAGATGATTTGAGACATTTGAGGAAGCAAATATGTTTTGGAGGAAGTATCGAGGAGAATTAGGAGGTGGGAAAAGCGAAGTAAGAAATGAGGAAGGAAGGAAGGGAGAGCTATCGGATGAGGCGGAAAAAGAAGAAAGAGCTCAGCAAAGGGTGGAAGGATAAAGAACTACGCCAGTAGTAAAGAATCAGACCAATAACTATTACAAAACCCTTCTCCTTTACCACCGCAGATAATTTAAACTCTTTCCACTAACTTTATAATTTTTAAACTAATATAGAATGAAATTTAAATTGTTATCTTGGAACGTAAATGGTTTAAATAATAGGAGGAAGAGGCCGAAAATGAACGTATCTTAGAGAGACAGAAGTGGGACCTTGTTTGTTTACAAGAAACCCACATTAATACTAAGCATAAAAGACTATTGGTAAAACCAAAGTTAGGGGAAGAATTCATCGCATCTGATGTAAGAAAAAAGAGGGGGGTTGTAATGTATGTTAAAAGCAAATATAAACCAGAATTATTATATAAAGATAAAGAGGGGAGGATTGTAATAGTCAAAATATCACTAGAGGGGGAACCAATTGTGGTAGCAGGAATCTATGGATCAAATAAAAGAAAATCAGAATTCTATGTTAAAGTAAGATCATTATTAATGGAATATATAGATATGAGAATTATTGTGTTAGGGGATTTAAATGGAGTAATGGAACCAGAATTGGATAGATAGCAGAAGAAGAGGGGGGGAAATGAAGGGAAGTTGCCAAAAAGCTTTATGGAAATGGTAAAGATCTTTGATTTAGTGGATATATGGAGATATAAATATCTTGTCGAAAAGGAGTTCACATATTTCTCAGAACCAAAAAATTTGTATAGTTGAATCGACAGTATATGGATTACTAAGGATATGACAATTGAAGCAGAGAATGCCGAAATATTACCAAAAACACTTACAGATCACAATCCAGTATCATTAACTCTTAAAGGAAAAGAGGAGAAAGGGGGGGGGGAAGGTGGAGAATGAATGTTTTCTTATTAAAAAATGAAAAAGTAATATAAGGAGCCAGAAAGTTGATGAAGGAATATTTTGAAAACAATTGGAGGAAAGGGACAGATGTTAATAGATAGATAGATAATACTTTATTCGGCTATAAGCCCACAAGGTAAAACAAATCAATAGATAAAATAGGATTTTACAATCTAAAATATCAACTAAAATATTTCAACGCATAATCTCCTTCACATTACTTACAATCTCTAGATGTACCGTGTTATGGCCTTGAAGATAAAGATGGTTGTCAGAGCTGCCCTAGGTCCCAGCTCACAAAGGACCAACGCCAGTTCGTTGTTATATAAAACAGTCTTTATTGAAGCTCAGTTTCGCTTTCACAGCCGCAGCGCGCAGCTCTACGTCTCAAACTCTAGACCGCCGAAGCTCCGTCTGAGTCTCCTCCCCCCAGACACCAGTTTAAGACTCTAGCCTTGCTCCACCTCTTCCTCTGCTCTCTTCTCCTCTGGTTCCGCCTGTCCGCTGGGGTCTCGCCTCTCCTAGACTCTTCTGACGCTGAGTCTCCTGAGTCCTCCCCCTCCCTCCGGCGGGCTTTAGGACCTGGTTCCCCATCCGGGTTTCCTGCTGTGCCGCGCGCCTGTACATTCGAACTTGGCGTGCGCGCCCAGCCGGCTACCTTCCTCCTGACCGTTACACTGCTCCTGTCACTGCTTCCCCCTTCGGGGAGGCTAGCTGCACCTGACTCTCCCTCCGTTCCCTCACTCTGCGATGGAGGCGTGGCCACCTCTGACTCATCCTCTCTCCCTGCTGGAGGAGAAGCTGGCCCTGATACATGTGACTCTTCCCCCTCACTACGCTCTGGTGGAGGAGCTGGTCCTGCTCTCCCGCTGCTGCTTTGGGAGTCCCCGCTGGCCCCTTGCTTCTGGTGTGTCCCCCCTGGGACCCCCCTTGCCCTGGCCATCGGCGCCCCCCTCTGGGAATCTTCTGATTCGCTGGAGAGACTCATGGAATCTCTCGGGCCACTTTCATACTCCCCTACGCTGCCCTCAGATTCTTCCCCTTCGCTCTCCATCCCCTCTCTCCCCTGTGTCTCTGCTCCTGAGCCCCTGACATCCACCCCCCCCTCGAAGCCCCCCTTCCCCCTCCCCTTCTTCGGGTGCGGGTTCCGGGTGCTCCAGTGCTGTGGGGGTGAGTGCGGGGTACAGTTCTTCCCCCCTGGTGTGCAGCTCGCCAGCTGGATCCGGCCAGTCCGTGATGGGTTCGTCGACCTCGATCTCCTCTGCTTCTATCTCTCTGCAGCTGTGCTCGAACCCAGGATCCTCCCCCAACACGTCCATGTCCGTCTCTCCCCCTGTTGCCTCGGGTGATGCTGCGTGTAAGGGCCCCCTCAGCAGTTCCCTGCTCCACCCCACCTCCGGTTGATTGTCCCACCAATAAGAGCGGTCTGTGGCAAACCCCGAGAGTGATCCCTCCGGGGATCGTGTGTCTGGCGCCAGCTCCTCATCTGATGAGAACCCGTGGAACGTGCTGGCTGAGAGTGTGGGTGTGAAAAGCCAGTCGTCGAAATAATCTGCCGGCATAGGTCTGTGTGGGAAGAGTGCATGGAACTCGTCTTTGAGGTAGTGCTCCTCCACTGCATAGTACGGCACCCACCTGTTGGCGCTGGCCGGGGTACCTTCCCTGGCGAGGAGATATTCAACTCCCTCTTCCCCCCATCTCGAGTCTAAAATCTCCGTGACCTCGTTGAGTGGCGCCGCCCTCGGTGACCCCTCCCCTGTTGGCGATGTGCTGAGTGGGTCTGGTGCGGCCCCTGGCGCCTGAAACCTGTGGGGTTCCTTGTAGGGTGTGAGCACTGATCTATGAAAGACCGGGTGCATTCTGGAGCCCTCCGGGAGTGCCAACCGGAAGGCCACTGGATTGATTTGTGCCTCGACTTGGTAAGGCCCTAGCTGCTTGTGTCCGAGCTTCTTCTTAGCCAACGTCCTGGCTGGCACTGCCTGGGCTGCTAACCAGACCCAGTCCCCCACCTGGATGTCTTCCCCGACTCTCCTGTGCCTGTCTGCCTGCATTTTGTAGGCGTGTTTAGCTAGCTCTTCGGAGTTGCTCGTGGACCTCCTGTAACTCCGCTGCCAAGGCCTCTGCTCCCCGTGGCTCCCCCTCCCCCTTCGTCTCCAACCCCGGGAAGGTTCTGGGATGCCGCCCATTGTTGGCGAAGAAAGGTGTCACCCCCGTAGACACGTGCTTCGTGTTGTTGTAGGCAAACTCGGCCAGCGGTAGGTAGTCCACCCAGGTCGCGGGCTGTTGATTCGCGTAGCATCTCAGGTACTGCTGCATGATGGCGTTGACCCTCTCTGCTTGTCCGTTGGTCTGCGGGTGTCGTGCCGACGCTAAGTTGATCTTGACGTTCAGGATGCCCAGCAGCTTGTGCCAGAAGCTCGAGATGAATTGGCGACCCCGGTCGGACAGGATGGACCGCGGCAAGCCGTGAACCTTGAACACGTGGTCTATGAACAGCTTGGCGGTCTGTTCCGCTGTGGCCACCTTCGCGCAAGGAATGAAGTGCGCCATCTTGGTGAACAGGTCTACGACCACGAGTACCGCTGTTTTGCCTCGCGAACTGGGCAGATCTGTGACAAAGTCCAGGGCCACTTTCTCCCACGGCTCGAGCGGCGTCTGTAGGGGTTCCAGCAGTCCCGCCGGCGGCCTGTGTACTGGTTTGGCCCTTTGGCATGTGTCACACCTAGTGACGTAATCCGCGACTTCTCCCCTCATCTTGGGCCACCAAAAGTCTCTGGCTACCAATTCCGCCGTCTTGTCCTTGCCGAAGTGCCCGGCGCTGGGCGCGTCGTGTAACTGCTGCAGTACTTTCGCGCGGAGGTCGTCTCCCGGCACGTAGAGGGCCCCCTTGCGGATGAGCAGTCCGTCGCGTATCTGGAACTCGTCGTCCTTCGCTGCACCTCTTCGCACCTCCTCCATCTTGGATTGTGCGAACGAATCCGTCTGCAGCACGCGACATACCACGTCCAGGTCCACGGTGACTGAAGCGCACGCCCACGCTTTCGGTGCGAAAATGTGTTTGGCCACCACCGGTGCCGCTTCCTCGAGGTACTGCGGCTTCCTGGACAGTGCATCCGCCATGACGTTGTTGTCTCCCAGGATGTATTCTATCCGGAAGTCGAAATCCGCAAAGAACTCCGCCCAGCGGATGTGTCTCTGGTTCAGGAACCTCGCCGTGCGCCAGTACTCCAGGTTCTTATGGTCCGTGCGGACCGGCACTATGTGTCTGGCTCCGATGAGGAAGTGCCGCCACGCCTTGAAGGCTGCATGAATGGCCAGCAACTCCCTGTCCCAGATGGTGTAGTTCTGTTCCGACTTGCTGAGTTTCCTGGAGTAGAATGCGCATGGCCTCCAGTTCCCTTGCGGGTCTTGCTGCAACAGGACCGCCCCCACCGCTCTGTCTGAGGCGTCCGTTTCGACCCTCATTGGTTTGCTGGGGTTTACGTGCAGCAGCTGTTCTTCGGACGCGAAGAGGCACTTGAGTCTCCGAAAGGACTGCTCCGCCTGTTCCGTCCAGGTGAACTTCTTCTTCTTGGAGCTGAGGGTGTCCGTGATGGCCGCCGTCTCCATCGCGAATCCCTTGATGAACTTGCGATAGAAGTTGGCGAATCCGACGAACTTCTGGACTTCCTTCCGATTGCGCGGGCTCTTCCAGTCCAACACCGAGCAGACCTTGGTGACGAGTCCCTTGTTGGACAGCTTGTAGCCCAGGAAATCCACCTCCGTCATGTCGAACTGGCACTTCTCCAGTTAGGCGTAAAGTCTGTGCTCCCGTAGTCTCTGCAGGACCTCCTTGACGTCTCCCTCGTGAGCCTCCTGTGATTCCGAGAAGATCAGGATGTCGTCTAGGAAGCAGACACACTTCTTGTAGAGGAGTCCCGCTCACACGTGGTGCATAAATGCTTGGAAACAATGGGAGCCATTTTGGAGACCGAACGGCATAACTCGATATTCATAGGTGCCTAACGGCGTAAACATGGCCGTCTTCCACTCATCGCCCTCCCGCATGCGTATAAGGTTGTACGCCTCGTAAATCCAACTTGGTGAAGATTCGTCCCTTCCTCACCGTCGCGAGCAGGTCGTCGATCTTGGGCATGGGGAATGCTGTGGGCTTTGTCCTGGAATTTATGATCCTGTAATCAACTACCAGCCTGCGTTGGGGCGTGTCTTTCTTCTTCACGAAAAACACGGGACTGCCCCCCACTGCTTTGGATTCTTGGATGAATCCCCGCTTCAAGTTGTGCTCTATGAACTCCCTGAGTTCTTGCAGTTCATCTTCAGACATGGAATACAGTTTTCCAGTTGGCAGCGTCGCCCGCGGCAGGAGGTCAATCTTGCAGTCGTAGGGCCTGTGGGGAGGCAGCTTGTCCGCTTCCTTCTCGCAGAAGACCTCCAAAAACGCCTTGTACTTGTTAGGTACCGCTTGCACCATGCCCAGATGTAGCTGTGGTTCATCCCCTTGCCCCTCCTCTTCCTGGCTGGTCCGGATGCAGTGTTCC
The DNA here is from genome assembly GCF_964188315.1 of Podarcis muralis. Taxonomy (NCBI): domain Eukaryota; kingdom Metazoa; phylum Chordata; class Lepidosauria; order Squamata; family Lacertidae; genus Podarcis; species Podarcis muralis. Next base: position 25,982,134 of record NC_135674.1, read on the forward strand.
GTGCAGTAGGAGGAGCAGAAGGTCAATTGACGCTGGTACCATGCTAAAGCTGGGCTGTGCCTATCCAGCCAACTCATGCCCAACACTATGGGTGTGTCCGACAGGTGGGTGACGTTGAAGCTGATGACTTCGCGGTGATTTCCAATTTGCAGTACCATAGGGGGTGTTTGCTGTACCACCTGTCCTCCCAGTAGCTCTCTGCCATCGACCGTGACTACGTTTAGTGGCATCGTGGCTGGTAGGAGCGCTATGCAATGTTGCCTGATGAAGTCCACTCCTACAAAGTCTGCATTACTGCCAGAGTCAATGGTAATAGGAACTTCCAGGGTGAGTCCATTGGGCAGCTGGAGCGATGCGGTGAGTTGCACCACTGGTTTGGGTGGGAGGGGGTCTGTGGGCTGTAAAATCTCTGGGGACTGCTTCACTGACTCGACTGGCTGGGCCCCAGTGCCTCTGCCTCCAACCAGGCTTCGGCGTTTCCCTGTAGCTGTTCCCCCTGCTGAACTGCTTCCCTTACTGTTACTGAGGCTGCAGTGTGCCTCTGGATCCTCTGGGGACACTCTTTGGCCATGTGCTGTGCACTGTCGCAGATATAGCACTTCCTGTTCCCTCTAGGAGCCTTCGCCTTGACTGCTCCTGGTGTTTGGGCTCTGGTCGCTGTCTGAGCCCTAGCACCATCTATCTCCATCGGCTCTTCTCCCCTCCCCAGTGGAGGCGTGGATTGCGCGCGCCCTGTCTCTCTGGGTAGTAAGGGAGGTGTTCTGGCTGGTGTGCGCCCCATACTTCCCTCATTCCTGCTCCAAGGGCGTTCTTCCAGGCGCACGCCTATCGCCAGCGCTTTCTGCACGACTTCTGTGGTGCTGTTAGGTCTCTCCCCCCTTGCCAGCTCATCTTTCACTGGCCCATTTAGCCCCTCCCAGAACAGATCCCTGACGACCACGGAGTCCTTCTCCCAGCCCAGCACATTTACTAACGCAAAAAAGCGGGAGTGATATTGTCTCACAGTGGCTTTGCCCTGCTTCAGTCCATGCATTTCCCTCCTGGCCACATCCACATCTACTGTTGATTGAAAACAATCGTCCATAGCCTTGATAAAGGCGTTTGAATCTTTGAGGGCGGGATCATTTTCGCGCCATAAATTGCGCAGCCACGATTTCGCTTCTCCATGCAGATGAGTTATTATGAAGCCCACTGATTCTGATTCGCTGGAGAGACTCATGGAATCTCTCGGGCCACTTTCATACTCCCCTACGCTGCCCTCAGATTCTTCCCCTTCGCTCTCCATCCCCTCTCTCCCCTGTGTCTCCTGAGCCCCTGACAATGGTGCATAGAGTTTACTGGATTTTTAATAATCATGCAGCATTCCATGAAGTCTTTTATATGAAGGAACTGAAATCAGGAATCTAGGAACCTGTAATGTTCTATAAGAGTCAATGTCCTGGAGTAGATAAGCTAGATGTAATTCAGGTGGTTTAGCAGCAATTTCCAGAATGATTGAACTCAGTATCCTTGATCGGGGAACAATGTATAAGGGGCAATTAAACAAGATATGATGAAGGGATTCTATTGATTTGTTGTCGCATGAGCATAAAACAGAGGTTTTACCGTTAGAGAATCTATTGCTCAGCACATTTGAGGGGAACACATTAAATCTGGCTCTAACAAATGCGAATCTATGCGACGCAGCCGATAAAGTAGACAGATATCGAGGAATCTGGGACATAGATGTAATGCCCAGATTTATCGGGGAACATGTACCTCCACCTGTAGTAAGATTTTGTTGCAAATCTACCTCCTCCAGTCTTTGTTTAATGACCTTTTTAGCTGTAATTAGATCTAAATTAAGAATATCGGAAGGAGAGATTCCATAAGACAACAGTTTGGAATGGATTTTTGTTGCCCATGGGCTGGTGAATTCATCTCTCCAAAGGCACTGAATAAGATAGTAGTTTGGCAATTTATGCCAGAGGGACAGCCAATAATTAAAGGCATGTCTCCACATCAGAATCTCTAGGGAGGGGATGTTAAGTTCTAAGCGAATGGCAGAGTTGCTTACACAGGAGGGTAGTTTCAGAAGGCGTCTTAGAAAAAGATTTTGCAATGTCGCCAGAGGCAAGAGGTTTACAAAGGCGCCCCATAAAGGGACCGCATAGGCCATAGTTGCAACCACTTTTGCACTATAAACTTTTAAGGCGGATGGAACATGCATAGCCCCCTCAGTAAAGAAGAAGCGTAATAGAGCATAGATAAGGGCTTTGACCTTATTTTGTAAATATGTGATATGCGCTTTCCATCCCATATTATACTGGAAGTAAATTCCTAGATATTGAAATTTGTAAACTTGTTCAATTGGCTTCTCCTCGAGTTCCCATCTATACAGTTTACGACTCCTGGAAAAAATTAGGACTTTAGATTTGGAATGGTTAATAGTAAGTAAATTTGTTTGACAATATAATGCAAAAATCTTAAGGGCCCTCCTCAAACCGATTCGAGAATAAGAGAGGATCACTGCATCGTCAGCGTACAATAATAAGGGGCAGCGATAGTCTGCAAGCCTGGGTGCATGAATGGAGGTTTGGGCCTCAGCTAGGGGCGTTCTCATATCACTAATATAGAGGTTAAAAAGATAGGGGGCAAGGATGCATCCTTGTCGTACCCCCTTATTTATTGGTACAGAGTTTGTGAGATCGCCCTCAGGTGTTAACCTCACCCTAGCGGCCGTCCCTTCATGTAATTTAATCATAAGCCACAACAGCCTTTTTTCTATACCCCACTTTGCCAGTTTTTCCCATAACAGCTCTCTTGAGATACTGTCAAAAGCCGCCTTCAGGTCTATAAAAGCGGCACATAGAAGACCATGAGTAGGGGAAGAATACTTCCGCGCCAGGTGATATTGAATTATAGCATGGTCAATAGAAGCACGATTTGGTCTAAACCCGGCCTGTTCATGGCCTATCAGATTGGAATCTTCGGCCCATTGGGTTAGTCTGGTTAGAAGGAAGCGAGTATAGATTTTCCCGATGATTGATAGTAAACTGATGTTACGATAGTTTCCTGGGTCCTCTGGTGGTCCTTTTTTATATATAGGAATTATGATGGACTCCTTCCATGATCTAGGTATCTGGCCCGTGGCATTGATTGCATCAAAGATTTTTGCAAGAATTTTAGCCCACCATGTTGGGTGTTGTTTAATAGCTTCCGCCGGGATCAGATCGGGCCCTGGGGCTTTATCAGTTTTCAGTTTAGCAATTAAATCTACTATTTCCTCCGGGTCAGTATCTGGCCAAATGGGCAAGTGACTTGAAAGAGTATCAGAATGAATGTTAGAGATGTCTGTCTGGGAGAAATATTTTCTTAGAAATTGTTCCCATGTCGGGGCTGGTATAACCGTCAATGGGTATTTCCTCGATCTTTTGTTGATTAAATTCCAAAAACCGCGAGAGCTGCGAAGCTTAGAGGCAGCAATCAGCGCTTGCCAACGTCTTCGCTGCCGCTCGTGCTTGGCTGACTTCTGTGCCTGTTTGTAAGCAATTTTGGCCTGCAAGTACTCTGGGGGGAGAGTTTCAGCTCCAGAAGATTTATATCTGTTATAGATACAACAGAGAGAGAGTCTAGCTTGCTTACATTTGGCATCAAACCACGGTGCACCGAACCTGGGTTGATCTCGGTTAACCAGGTGAGCCGGCATCGTAAAGAAGCTAGTTAAATCTGCAGAAAAGTGGGAGAACCACTCCAGTATCCTATTTGGTTCAGACCGCTCCGCCAATGAAACAATAAGGGATTCGGAGATATTCCTCTGGAAGAATTCTGCATATTTTGGGGCCTGTTTCATAGACCATTTAATGCCTCTTACTTGAGCTGTGGCATTTAAACCTACATGAATTGGGTGTGTACCGCTAACCGGGTGCCAGTCAAGCGTTAGCTTGGCCGCTAGAGGTAGGTGGTCACTGGAATGTACATTATCTACTTTGAGATAAAAGAAGTTTGAAAATAGGTCATCTGAAACTAGAAGATAGTCTAGGACACTATTTGATGTTGTGCCCAAGTGAGTAAATTCACCTGGCACGTCCGGAGGGCAGTTGCCATTTAAAATGTTCAAATTCATACGAATGGCCAATTGGTAAAGAAGGACTCCCGCCTCATTCACTCTGTTGTCCTTAGATCTTCTTGATGTAAAAGAGATTAAATCAGATTTTGGGTAGGGGGGAGATACCCACCACTTGGCCTTAATTATCCCATTCCAGTTGGCGGCTGTACGTGCATTAAAGTCACCACCCATTATCGATGGAATATTAGGGTACATAACATAGCATGCCAATAAATGATCTTCCAGAGAATCCCATCTATAATGAAGGTCTGATACATGACCACCTGGAGGAAGATAAACATTGGTGATTAATAGTGAGAATTTTTCACTTGAAATCAGACCAGTAAAAGCAAAAGGAGGAAAGGACTGAACTAGCGAGAGTTTAGCTCTCATTTTAAGCGATATGGCGATTGCAAGACCGCCTCTGGACCGGCCACCTTTCTGGGAGGGGATAGCTGGAAGTGATATCAGTTCAAAGCCATTCATATCTATTTTATCTTCTTCCCATGTTTCTTGCAAAAGGATTATCTGAAAAGAGTTTATATAGGACAGAAATTCGGGATCTAATCTTTTCTTTTTCCAGCCAGCAATGTTCCAACTTAGGACTGCTAGCTGGGGACTTCTGTGTTGTTCTTTTAACAGTCAACACGGAGGGGGGGCAGACCCTCTGTTAAAGACAGAAGATGTAACCAAAAATTCAGTTATTTTACTTTGGGAAGATGGTAACTGTGAGGAGCCCTCCAAATTAAAGTTTTTAACAATTTGGTTCGACTGTTGGCACACCGTGGATGATCCACTGAAAGTAGATCCCTGAACAGGAAGTCTCTTCATTTCAAAATTCTTGGTACAACTTGACAGAGAGATACCCAGGGAGGGAGAAGTTGAGTCCATCGGAGTAAACCCTCTCGCAGATTTATCATCTGACATTCGGATGATTTTATTGATGCGTCCCATCGGGTCTTCAATCGTTTCCGACGGCAGGTCCCGAGGTGTAACATTCGCAGTTTCCTTTGAAGGAGGTAATTGAGGGGGCATCACGGGGGTGAGAATTGCGGAAGACTCTCTCAGGGGCATCACTTGTGGACTACTTCTATATCTGGACGAAACTGGTGAAGATTCTAGCTCTGGCATAGATGAGTGAGTTAAAGAGGGATTTGAGTCAAGCAGGGAAATCAGAATTTCGTCCTTAGGTATGTTGGTCGATGAATATAAATGAAGGTTCGGTGAGGATGGCAGAGCCTGGTCGTCTCGTGATGTAACGCACGGGGCAGAAACAACTTGAAGATTTGAGTCTTGTCGGATGGTTTTTGATTTCAGAGTGGGGCTGAGCTGAAGAAGGTCAACCACTTCTGTCCGGTGAGCCCAAGTGGGATTATTTGAGACATTGTTAGTATCTTCCCCTCTATGTTGGACTTGCAAAAGCTGAGATTTAAGCGTGTCAAATCTTTGCATCATCACCGACTGTTCTTTCGGTGGGAGGGCTCTGAACGCATCTATAAGTTCCCTTTCGTCAAGGGCAGACTGCAAATTATCGTCCTCATATATAGCTGTTTGAGAGGATATCGAGTTTGTTCGAGGATGGCACGCTGCAGAGTCATCGCGGTTGGGCCTGACAGTATTTTGAAGTAAGGCAGAGTCTCTTGTCCTAATGTCCTCACCACCAGGGCACCTATTTAGAAGGGGTTTGATCTTACTGTCTGTATAAACCCTCATTGCTACGATGTCGGCCATGGACAAAAGCGTTTTCCTCCTAACAATAATAGATGGTATCTTTTCAGAGTGGAACGCAAGTATCACCTTCAAGAAGTTGGTCTGCCAGAGAAGGGGCATCACAGCATATAGGTCAATCTGATGTTTCTTAATTTTTTTTTAAAGTTTGCTTAAACAGTCTTTAGCCCCTTCTAGCGTTGACCATCTGGACCATAAAGAAGGCTGATCGCCGAAGAATTGATGCTTTTGAATTATGGTGCTGGAGGAGACTCTTGAGAGTCCCATGGACTGCAAGAAGATCAAACGCATCCATTCTTAAGGAAATCAGCCCTGAGTGCTCACTGGAAGGACAGATCGTGAAGTTGAGGCTCCAATACTTTGGCCACCTCATGAGAAGAGAAGACTCCCTGGAAAAGACCCTGATGTTGGGAAAGATGGAGGGCACAAGGAGAAGGGGACGACAGAGGATGAGATGGTTGGATAGTGTTCTCGAAGCTACAAACATGAGCCTGACCAAACTGCGGGAGGCGGTGGAAGACAGGAGTGCCTGGCGTGCTCTGGTCCATGGGGTCACGAAGAGTCGGACACGACTAAACGACTAAACAACAACAAGCGTTGACCATCTTCCTATTTCCGACCTGACAGAAAGGCAACTTTTCTTGGGTTGCAGAGTTAATATCTGATTGTTCAATTGGGAATTTAAGATATATTTAATTTTAGTCTCCTTTATTTTATCTGAATTGGGGTGAGGCAATAAGTTTTTGACCTCACAAACTGAAGATTGTGTTGTTGATTCAAGTTTTTCGATTTTCAGCAGGATATTGGATAATTGTGAAGATACCTCGTCCAGCCTTTTAAAAATACAGTGAAGGGTCTTAATTACTAAGTGTAACTGCTCACAACCGGGGAACTCCCCCATATCAGATGCCAAACCATCTTCCTGTGATGAGAGTTTTTCTTTCGTATTCTCCTTTACAGGCTTTACTTTTGAAACATTTTGAGTCATCGGAATTGGAGTAGCTTCTAAATCAATTAGAGGTAATGTAGCAAAGGAGCACCCGTGGTGAGTTTAAAATAAGGATCAGCCAGAGACAGCAACTGGAGAATAAGAAGGTGAGGTTTATTGCCAGGCAATAAGGACCCAGTTGGAATATCTTCCAAAGAACTGGGACCCCGATAGACAGAAATCCAGAGGTCTTTATACCTGAGTAAATCACAGCAAATCATTGATCATCAAACAATCACGAGGGACTCACAATATTGTCAGCGAGAATCAGCCAATTAGCAAGCGGTTGTCACGCTACTTGACCCCTGCTCAAGCCTTGGTCAGCACCGGGTTCTAGTTCTGCTTTCCGATGCTTGCAGTGACGCTCTGTCTAACCTTTCCCCTAGTTATGACAGGACCGGAGCTTGGACATTTTGTGGTTTTGCTCTTCCTGTTCTGTGGATTAATTTAGCCTGTATCTGAGGGGAATTTGTACCAGAATCTCTGATTCATGTCTTTGTCCGGGGTACACAGATGTTTAGGGGAAAGGTCAGCTCCTAACTTTGCTGTTTCAAGCAGTTTGCAGTTTGCTAAGCACAGCTTCCCTTTTGATTCAAAATGGATTATAAAGTACTGTAATCCTTGATTTGTGTAAGCATATTTGGATATATATTGAATATATTGGTTACTGATAACTGATTATATGGATAGCATAGGGGTAGCCCTTCTTCCTTGCCTCATTCCCCCCTTTTCAAGCTCAGAGAGAAGATTCATCTGACTCCTGAGCTTGAACACCACTCAGGACATCAGAATAAACTGTTGCTTCCTGCAAAGGGGCCTGTTCCTGCACTGGGACCTGTTCCTGCACTGGGACCTGCTCCCTATGCATTCGCTCGTAACCATCGTCTTCCTCTGGCTCATCTGGCACTGGAGGCAAAGCTCTGTATATTGCCATAATCTGAGGGTCAGTGAGATGTTTAACATTGCGGGCTATCATTCCCCTAAGCAAAGACAGACAACAAGGGATTACAGAAAGAAACAACAGAAAAACAATTCCTCCTATGGTTAAGGCGGTCAGAATGCCATGCACCCACCCCTCTCCTGGGATCCATGACCATATCTTTCCCCAGGGATCCTGAGTGGGTGTGTTGTCAAGTACCAGAGACTGCAGTTTTCCCAATTCGTCCTCGATCGTCTTGTTGAGGTCGTGGAATTTAACCTGGCATTGACCTTTTGGGACAATTTTACAAAAACCGCCTGAGCGTGCAAGGAGGTAGTCCAAAACCAATCTATGGGTCATCGTCAGTTGGTTCAAATCCTCAACCTCTGACTGCAAGGAGCGCAAGACATGGGTGGTGGCATTGATAGTTTTCTCCAGCCTGCATGTAAGAGCAAACAGTGCCTTTCTATTTTGCTCAGCAACTATTCCTGGGTAAATCCCCATTGAGAGGAATCCTATAAATCCACCCCCAACGCTCCCTACAGAATTTGTCAGATAAATTTCATCTTCACAGTGTCCGCCTAGGGCCGCCCTTTTCCGTCTGCTTGCAAGATGAGGTACCTTGTGATTGACCTCCACTGCAACCGGAAAGGTAAATGCCCCCACGCCAACACACTGGAAATTTCCTGGGTGGAAGTTTGTCGCCAATCCATCATATAGAAACCAGAGGTTAGGATCTTTAATCATCCAACCAGAACAAATGGACCCTTGTCCGGTGAAATTAACTGAGTACTGAGGAAAGTATGGGTATAAATCTGACGAGGTCGTATTGCCCTGGTAGGAGGCATTGTGGGAACCCCAAAGCCAAAATTTATCCGAGCATTGGGTATAATTTCCCAGCCATCCTTTGTCAATGTGGTACTTAACTTGGGGCCAATACTTCCATTTGGAATTCCATACTCCAGTGGCATGACAACAAAAACATAGACCTTTTGTGGTTCTGGTATATCTGATATATCGGTAGGGGATGTCATTCATTTCAGTAGGTGGGGCTGCAAAGAGACCACTCTGATTGTAAAGTAGGCCTGCCAAAACAACATCAGGATCCTTGATTAATCCTGGTATAAGGGACATGTCTGCTACCTTTCTCGGGTGTTCATAATATAGGGTAGCATTCTCCCCATATATCTGGAACATGTGTTCAGCATGGTTTATGAAGACATTACCTACTACCATTGGGCCTCTCTGGAGCCACAAGCACATCAATATCAACAGAAGCTTCATTTTCATTTTCCCCATGTATGCCTTCAAGGTTGAACCTTATCAGTTCCGGCTCTAGGTCGATGTTAATACTGTGATCCTTCTTGTATACACAAAATACAATGATCAGGACCAGAAGGAGTGAGATTGCAACAATTATATAAGGTAGCAGGTACCAGAACATACCCTTTAGTGAGATATAGCCTCCCGCTCGGCCGCACCCAGTGGACTTATTGGTTGTCCCCAGGTTCTGGTCGAACTGGTGAGGTCAACTCACACCGTATACACTCTGCAACTGCTACCTTGAAGGGACCTGTGGGTGGTGAAGGGAAAACAGCTACAGTGACCAGTATAGCACCGGGAAATGCTCCTTGGGGTGGTGGGTAGGAGAAGCTTCGTATGGCCCTCCTTGGTTCCCCTGGCATGTACTTTCCCTTGTATGTGAACTATTGTCTTGGACCTGCTAGTGCCCAATCTGGTATGTAGACTTCCCAAAGAAAGAAAGGGATGTAACAACTATATGCTGTTACCCAATCCACCCACTTGTCATGGATGTCCCCCCTTTTGTCAATCCTTGTTATTGTTATTTGTACTAAGGGTTTATGAGCAAAGTCTGGCTGGAATCTGGGATTGACTGAAATTTTTACTGGTATGGGTCCTCCCATACGCTGGTGCAGCTCCTCAATCTTCCGGTGTGCGTAGACTCACTGGCTTCCGGGGTGCAGTGAGAGCAGACCTGTAGTCCCGTTGCCCGTGCTCCTGCCCGCTTCCGGTGGGGCTAGGTGCAGGGGTTCCTGGTGAGCTTCAACTTCAGAGGGTTAGATGGGTTCAGCTCACAGTTCCAATGACCCTCAGACCGCTTCAGACGAGAATGATGAATCCACGGGGTTACTTCCGCTACTTTCGCCGCTGTAGGTGTGGCCAGCAGAACCGTGTAGGGACCTTTCCAGCGAGCCGTCAGTGGTTCGTCTTTCCAATCTCGTACCCAAACTCGGTCTCCTGGCCGAAAAGGATGAACTGGCTCGGATAGGCAGATGGGAATGCGCTGGAGACACCACCTGTTTAAATCAAGAAAAATACGAGAAAGAGCCTGGATTTGTTCTGCTGTTATCTGCCCCCCCACCTGAGTCAAGTCTGCTGTTTTTCCCCTGGCTATTGGAGGTGGTCTCCCATACAAAAGTTCAAACGGAGAAAGTTTCAGTCTCTTTGTTGGTGAACATCTGATCCTAAACAAAGCTATAGGCAACATGTCTACCCATTTACAATGAGTTTCTTGGCACAATTTCGCTAATTGTGCTTTCAGAGTCCGATTCATCCTTTCGGTTTTCCCTGAACTTTGAGGTCTATAGGCCGCATGTAGTTTCCATTGTATTTGCAAGGCTTTGCATACACCATCCACTATTGATGCAATGAAAGCTGGACCATTGTCACTGCCTATGCACCTTGGTAGACCAAACCTTGGAATGATTTCTGTTAAGAGGCGTTTTACAACCTCCTGGGCCTTCTCTGTTCTAGTAGGATAGACTTCAGGCCAACCTGTAAGAGAGCATGTGAAGACCAGAAGTGCCTTATATCCTTTTGCCTTTGGCATTTCCGTAAAATCTACTATAAAATTATCCATTGGCATTAAGCCTGTTTGCTGTATTCCTGGTGGAGGAACTGGGCCTTGCTTTGGGTTGTTCTTTGCACACAGAAGGCATGCGCGTGATACTGCTTCAGCCAGCTGTGATATCCTGGTTATGTAAAATTGCCTATTCAGGCTTTCCCTCAATGCCGTGGCCCCATAGTGAGTGGACTCATGATATTGTTTCACTATGTTCCTGCCTAAGGCTTCTGGGACAAATACTCGCTGGTCTGGAAGGATAAACCATCCATCCTGTGGTGGCATTCTGTATCCCCCTTCCTGTTGGGCCCATTCCTGTTCTGCCTCCGTGTAGATGGGCTTTATTTGCTCTAAATCAACTGCTGTAGGAAGAAGAGATGCTGTTATAGAGGCATTTGGCGGTGGCAGCAATGCTGCCCGTTTTGCAGTCAGATCTGCGAATTGATTTCCCTTAGCTGTCTTTGTGGTTCCTTTGCTGTGGCCTCGGCAATGTATGACCGCAACCTTTCTCGGAGCCCACACAGCTTCCAAAAGCGCTTCTAATTCCGGGCCATATTTCAGCGCTTTCCCTTCTGCCCCAATGAGCCCCCTTTCCTTCCACAAGGCTCCGTGGGCATGTAATGTTAAAAAAGCAAACTTAGAGTCTGTGTAGATGTTCACGCTACATCCAGCTGCTAGCTGAAGTGCTCTGGTTAAAGCCACAAGTTCCGCTTTTTGCGCTGAAGACGAAATTGGCAGAGCCTGCGCTTCAATGACATCAGTTAGAGTAACCACAGAATATCCTGCTCTCCTCTGCCCCTCCTTCACAAAGCTGCTTCCATCTGTGAAATATTCTATGTCTGGGTCTTTTAAAGGCTCATCCTGCAAATCTGGACGGCTAGAGTAAATTGTGTCCATTACTTGAATGCAATCATGAGGTTCATGATCCACTGACTCAGGAAGGGGTAACAAAGAAGCGGGGTTCAAGGTGTTTACAACTTGCAAATGTACTTGTGGGTTACCACACAAAAGCCCTTGGTAATTTGCCATGCGCTCGTTGGAAAGCCAATAACTTCCTTTGTATTCCATTAATGTCAACACAGCATGAGGCACATTCACATAAATCTCCTGTCCAAAGGTGAATTTAAATGCCTTTTTAACCAATAGGGCTGTTGCAGCTACTGATCGCATACAAGGTGGCCATCCTTTTGCCACTGCATCAAGTTGCTCTGACAAATAAGCTACAGGTCTTTTCCAACTTCCCAATACTTGAGTCAAGACCCCTGCTGCAATTCCAGATTTCTCATGAACGAAAAGAAAAAAAACTTTTCCTGGGTCTGGCAAAGCTAAGGCTGGAGCCTGCATCAGTTTAGATTTTAGCGTATTGAAAGCTTTCCTTTGCTCTGCATGCCATTCGAAATGAGCATTCTCTCTGCCTTTTGTGCTTTCATATAGAGGCTTTGCTAGGGTGCTAAAATCAGGGATCCAAATACGGCAAAAACTTGCAGCCCCCAAAAACCCCCGCAATTGCCTGCGGCTTGTGGGTTCCTTAATGACACAAATGGCTTCCTTCCTTTCGGATCCCAACGCCCTCTGCTGGTGAGAAATGTGAAAACCCAAATATTTCACTGTCTCTTGGCAAATTTGTGCCTTTTTCCGAGACACCTTGTATCCTGCCTCCCAAAGGAGATAAAGCAAATCCTCTGTGGCCTTTTTACAAGTCTTATAGGTATCACAACCAATCAATAAGTCATCTAAAAATTGCAGAAGAATCGTTTTCCCCGGTACTGAAGGGAATTTAGACAAATCCTGGGCAAGGGCTGTTCCAAAAAGTGTTGGCGAATTCTTAAAGCCTTGGGGCAACCTTGTCCATGTTAATTGGGTTTTTGTCCCCTTGTAAGGATCCTCCCATTGGAATGCAAATATGGGCTGACTCTGGGAGGCAACACGGCAACAGAAAAATGCATCTTTTAGGTCCAACACTGTAAACACAGTTGCCTCTGATGGAATTAATCCTAGGAGATTGTAAGGATTGGGCAAACATGGATGCAGAGTCTGTATTAAATTATTAATCCTTTTCAGATCTTGGACTGGGCGAAACTGATCTGAATTTGGCTTGCGCACTGGAAAAAGTGGAGAGTTCCAGCTGGACTGGCACTTTACCAAAAGCCCATATTGCAAAAACTTGTCTATATGCATCTGCATTCCCTCTGCTGCTTGTCTTGGGATTGGATATTGTCGAGTTGCTATTGGCTTTGCCCCTGGCTTTAGGTTTATTATGAATGGGGCTATATTCTTTGCCATGCCTGGTGGGTTGTCCTCCGCCCATACTCCAGGTGGAGCTCTCAGATTTTTAGGAATCTGTGAAATTTCCTTTTGAGAGTCTTTATTCGATAAAGCCACCATCATTTTCCATGCCTGTTCCCTAGGCACTTCTACCGTGACTATCCCCGATGCAGCCTGGGGTAATTTCATTTCTGCCCCCTTTGGGGTGAATGTAATCTGTGCTTGAACCTTTGATAGAAAGTCACGTCCCAGCAAGGGGATTGGGCATTCAGGCACATACAGAAATTGATGTGTAAGGGTTTTTCCCCCAATTTGGCATTCTTGAGGTTGCAGAAACGGTTTAAGGACCCTGTTGCCTGTGGCCCCCACAATTGTCACTGCTTGGTTGCTTTTAACGGCTTCGTGAGCACCGAAAATTGCGCACCTGTGTCTATCATGAAATTTACTAAGCGGCTCCCCAGTTTAACCGAGACCATGGGCTCTTGGGAGCCTAAAGAAAGAGTTGAGCCCGGTCTGTCCTATGCATTCTCATTCTCATATTCCTCCAATTGCGCTAATCCAACAAAATCTCTGCTACTTCCTCTGTTCCTCACATATCTTCCAGCTTGCATCCTTCCTCGCTGCGATCCCCATCCACGTCCACGTTCCCTCTGTTCCCTGAATTCACCTTCTCCCTCTGTTTCCCTTGCTTCAGGGCACTCCTGTTTCCAATGACCTTCCTTTCTGCAAATTGCACACTGATTCCTTCCCAATGGCAGTCCTCTTCCTCTTCCTCTTCCACGTGCCCTACCGGAACCTCTCCCTTGGGCACCTGTATCAAATGCTGAGCCTTGGCTGATGGCTGCAGCCAAAAACACTGCCTTTTGCTTCATTTCCCGAACTCTGTCCTTCTTAACCTCACTTTCTCTGTTCAAATAAACCTTTTGAGCGATTGCTAGAAGCTGATCCATTTGCAATGTTTCAAAAGCGTCTAACTTTTGCAATTTCCTCTTAATGTCCGTGGCGCTCTGAGCCACAAATGCTGCATTTACCATTTGCTTACTTTCTGGGGCTTCTGGATCAAAGGGGGTATAAATTCTATATGCCTCCATTAAGCGTTCCAAATAATGAGAAGGAGATTCATCCCCAAGTTGAACCACTTCAGCCACTTTAGAAATATTTGTAGGCTTCCTGGCAGCACCCTTTATAGCCTTGATAACTTCCTGCCGATAATTGTCCAAGGCGTCCTTATCCCTTTCTGGGTCCCACCCTGGATCTGTAAGGGGATATCTGGCACGGACCCAAGCATCTGGATTGTTTTCAGAATTTGGCACCTGAGCCTTAAGATTGTTGTCTGCAGTTGTATCTATCCTTCTCCTTTCCTCAGAGGTGAAAAGGGTCATCAAAAGATGCCTGCAATCTTGCCATGTAGGCAGATGGGTTACCATAATGGAAGCAACTAAATCCAGCATGGCCTGAGGTTTTTCTGAAAAGGGTACCGTATGCGTTTTCCAATTCAATAAATCTGTGGTTGTAAAGGGGACATATTGGCATAGGGATCTGTTGGGTTTGTCCTGTCATTGCAATTTGGCTTGGCAATGCTTGCCTTGAAGGCGGCTGTATTGCTTGGTCTCTGCTGCTATAATTGTATGGCGGTGGAGGGATTCCCTCCTCCTCTAAAGGTCCAACATAAATTTTCCTGTCAGCTGCAGAGGAAGTTAAGGGTTTCCTGGCTTCCTGCCTTACAGCGAAAATTTCACAGCTGTTGCTTTCCTTTTTTATCCTGAGCCAGTCTGGATTTTTCAAACAAACAGTAGTCCATTTTGAAATATAATAAAACTGCTCCTTAAGTAATTCCGGTCTCTGCATTATTGAGTCCATAACTGCTTGACATGGCTCAATCCTGAAGGTACCTGCCCGTGGCCAAATTTTGACCTGCTGGGGCCAAATCTGTTGGCAATATTTGTTTAAAGCTTCCTTACTTGGTTTGACCTCTCCTGGTTCTTCTGGAAAAACCTTTTTAAAATTTTCTAACATGCATTCTAGGGGTGTACAGGCTTGAACTGGTTTTGAACATTTCCCCCCCATAGTTCTTTGCAAAAACTTTCCCTCTTCACCAGGCAAAAGCTTTCAGCTAGGCAGTTCAAAAATAGGACAAACCACAGCACACTTCCTTTTCCTTCCTTGCCTTTCTGCGCTCATTCACAACCCTGCTCCTTTCTCTTTTTTTTTTTTTCCTTCAAACACGCTTCCTTTTAACACAGACCTTACTCATACAACCACAGTCCCGGGACTCTCACACACACAAACACAGCCCTTTCGCCCCCCTTTGCCTGCGACGAACAACTTGGCAGAGAATCACACACACATACAGCGTTTTTTCTTTAACCCCCCCCCACAGCTGTTTTGTTTCCAACTTTTCTGCAGAACCTCCTCCCTCCTTGGTGACCCAGCTTCTCCTCCCTCACCCTTGTGGGAACCTTTCCCTTTAACGGGAGGTTACTAGTGGGTCGCCTGAGTGTGGATCAAACACTCATTTTATCTCAACTCACCGTGAGTTCCTTTCGTGGCGCGCCTTTCCTGTTGGGTCACGTTCAGATTCTCCCTCGGTCCTCGCCCCGTCCGTCTTGTCGGGAGTCCGCGCCGGAGGCGATTGCCTCTCTCCTTCGGAAATGATGTCCGATTGGCGCCTGGAGCGAAGCCAAAAGATTCTCCGGAACGTCCTCCCGCCAAGAACCGGGGGCCGGCTCTTTTTGGGTAAAAAAAACCCTACTGGCCTGTCTGATCCGAGTCACGGCACCAAATGTAGCAAAGGAGCACCCGTGGTGAGTTTAAAATAAGGATCAGCCAGAGACAGCAACTGGAGAATAAGAAGGTGAGGTTTATTGCCAGGCAATAAGGACCCAGTTGGAATATCTTCCAAAGAACTGGGACCCCGATAGACAGAAATCCAGAGGTCTTTATACCTGAGTAAATCACAGCAAATCATTGATCATCAAACAATCACGAGGGACTCACAATATTGTCAGCGAGAATCAGCCAATTAGCAAGCGGTTGTCACGCTACTTGACCCCTGCTCAAGCCTTGGTCAGCACCGGGTTCTAGTTCTGCTTTCCGATGCTTGCAGTGACGCTCTGTCTAACCTTTCCCCTAGTTATGACAGGACCGGAGCTTGGACATTTTGTGGTTTTGCTCTTCCTGTTCTGTGGATTAATTTAGCCTGTATCTGAGGGGAATTTGTATCAGAATCTCTGATTCATGTCTTTGTCCGGGGTACACAGATGTTTAGGGGAAAGGTCAGCTCCTAACTTTGCTGTTTCAAGCAGTTTGCAGTTTGCTAAGCACAGCTTCCCTTTTGATTCAAAATGGATTATAAAGTACTGTAATCCTTGATTTGTGTAAGCATATTTGGATATATATTGAATATATTGGTTACTGATAACTGATTATATGGATAGCATAGGGGTAGCCCTTCTTCCTTGCCTCAGTAGGAAGCGATTTTGGGTTTCCACTGCAAAGCACTGCTCGGCATGGTCACTCCCTCCTCTATTCCGGTGTGGCACCAACCTTGATAGTTTTGGTTTAGGGGATGATAGGGGCTCGTCAAAGTCTCTCAAGCGTTTTTTCTGACCCATGCTTTCCTCAGGCCAGGGATTATACGCTTCTTAAAATAACATAACACTTGACACACAATTAAGATAATGGCGTTCTCAACTCTTTTAGCAGCTAAGGCCGGCCCGCTGATAAGAGAGAAACAAAGAGCAGCCTGCAACAGTCTGGAGCAGGGCCAAATTTCTCAGAGAGTTTCCAAAGCATGCGGCTGCAGCAATTATAAAATACTTCAAAAACTGACTGGGTCAGTTAAGATAAAAATATAAAAGATTAAAAGAAGATTAAAAGAAGTCCGAAGAGCACCGGTAAGCGTGTCTTACCTCGGCGCCATGTTGGCTCCTCCTCCCGAGACCTCAGAAGCTAGCTGACAGATGTTAAAACAGTGTGGGAAGACTCCCCTGTGTGAGTGCCTGAGGGCCCTGCTCTTGCCACTTACCACCTGGCCCAGGGCGGGGCCTGACAGGCCTCACTAGGGCAGTTGCTGTTACTGCTGGAGGGGCACAGAGTGTTTTTAAAATGTTTTTTAAAAATTTCTTTTGAATTTTTTGTATGTGGGGGGTGGGGGTGGGGTGGATGTTTGGTTGGGTTTGGGGATTTTTTTTATTTTGTTGCTTTTGTAATTTTTACAGTTTTTTGTTTGTATTGTTTTATTGGTTTTGTTTGTTTGTTTAAGGTGTTATTTTGTTCTTAAGGGGAGGGGTCAGGGCTGCAGGGGAGTGGACCCCAGCCCACAAAATGGCTGGGGCATGTTCCACAGGGGGGGATGCACTGGGACAACCGATGTCAGTGATCCCGGGGTAGGAGGAGGAGTTACGCTAAGACCAGATCATGTCATTACAGAGGGGGCAGGTTTAGTCGTTGTCTGAGGACTATTCCTGCCTCCGGGTCTGGTCCTGACCGGACGGATACTAGAATCAGCAAGGGATACTGTCAGGGGTTCAGGAGCAGAGGCAAGGGCAAGGGAGGAAACAGAGAGCGAAGGGGAGGAGGCAGAAGAAAAGATGAGCGATGACGACGACCCGAGATCTCCGAGCCTTTCCAGTGAATCGGAGGATTCACAGAAAGGAGCACCAGTGGCCAGGGCAAGGGGGGAGTTTAGGGGGGCACCCCAGGAAGATAGAGCCAGAGGGGACTCAGAAGAGAGCAGTTGGAGATCGGGACCAGCGTCACCGCCAGAGAACAGAGAAGAGGAAGGGAGCCAGGGGGCAAGCGCTGGCAGCTCACAACAGGAGGGAGGGCACGAGTCAGGAGTGGCCACACCTCCATCTGGGAGCGAAGAGACGGTTAGACGGAAGGTGGAAGGTTGGGCGCGCGCGCCAAGTTCAAATGCACAGGAAGGCGACGCAGTAGGCAGCCCGGAAAGGGAGCCGGGTCCTAAAGCCCGGCGCAAGGAGACAGGAGGGTCCGGGGGGTCAGCGTCAGAAGAATCCCGGAAGGAAGAGACCCAGGGGGGCAGAGGGACCCAGAGAAGAACAGTCAGGCGGAAAAGGTGGAGCAGGGCTAGGATATTAAGTTGGTGTACGAGGGGCGGAGATTCAGACGGAGCTTCGCCGGTCTAGCTACTAGACGTAGAGTTGCACGCAGCAGCTTGAGAATGGAAACTGTAACTCAATAAAGACTTTTACTTAATGACCGTTGGCTAGCGTGATCCTATGTGAGCTGGGATCTTGAAGCAACCCTGACAGTAAGCTCCGTCTCCAGAATTGTGGGCATCTACAGCCTCGAGGAGAGGAGAGAAGCAGGTGCCTACTAGCGAGCTCACGAACGGCAGCCGACATGACGGCTGAACAGCAGATAGCGGAACTCAGAGAAGCAGTGTCACAGCTGAATGCCGAGGCTCTCGCATCCAGGAAGAGAGAGGAGGACGCAGCTGCCGCCTACAGGGATCTCCAGGTCAGGTTGGAAGTGCTTACGAAGCAAGGGCAACAGACACCCAAACCAGAGGGGATTGGGTTGGGGAGACGCACAGGCGGTCTGGTCTCTCACTTCGATGGGAACCTGCAACAGTATCCCAATTTTAGAGCAGACGTACTGTGTGCACTGCAACTGCTGAGTAAAGATTTTAGAGATGAGCAAGAGAAAGTGGGATTCATCATGTCTTATTTGCATGGGGATGCCAGAGCATGGCTGCGCAATTTGTGGAGGGATAACGATCCGGCGCTCCAAAATGCGAATGCCTTTATTAAAGCGATGGATGCGTGTTTTTTATCAAGCATTGACGTGGATCTTGCTAGGCAACAGATTCATGGACTGAAACAGGGAAGGGCCAGCGTACGGCAGTACCATGCCCGCTTTTTCGCCTTGGCCAGTGCCCTAGAATGGGACAGAGATTCGACTCCTGTAAGAGACCTGTTCTGGGAGGGATTACACAGCTCTGTGAAAGATGAAATTGCGAGGGGGGAGAGACCCCGAACCACCCAGGAGGTCGTGCAGAGGGCGCTGGCAGTGGGGGTGCGGCTGGAAGGACGTCCGTGGAGCAGGGACGAAGGGCGTGGAGGGCGCGAAACAGCCAGGGGCTCCTCCTTCTTTCCCAGAGAAGCAGCGCGTACGCAATCCACGCCTCCGCCAGGAGGAGGAGCTGAACCTATGGAGGTTGGAGGTGCCAGGGCTCAGTCAGCAACCAGAGCCCTAGCACCAGCAGCAGTGAAAGCGAAGCCTCCTAGAGGGAACAGGAAGTGTTACGTCTGTGAGGAGCCAGGGCATATGGCGAAAGAGTGTCCCCAGAGGCTCAACAAGCTCACTGCAGCCTCAGCAATGGTGACTGCAGCAACGCAGCAAGGAGGACCACAGCAGGGAAACGACGCAGTCTGGCTGGAGGAAGAGGCACTGGGGCCCAGCCAGACGTGTTAATGATGCAGTCCCCAGAGATTTTACAGCCCGTGAACCCCCTCCCGCCCAAACCAGTGGTGAGGCTCACCGCATCGCTCCAGCTGCCCAATGGCATCACCATGGACGTGCCAATCACCATTGACTCAGGCAGCAATGCGGACTTTATAGGGCAGGACTTTGTCAACAAGCATGCTATACAGTTGCTGCCGGCCACACTGCCCCTGCAGGTTGTCACGGTGGACGGCAGGGAGCTGCTAGGGGGGCAAGTGGTGCAGCAAACGCCACCAATGGTGATGCGACTTGGGAATCACAAAGAAGTCATCAGCTTCAACGTCACTCAATTATCGGACACACCCATTGTGTTGGGCATGAGTTGGCTGGACAAGCACAGCCCAACGCTGGCTTGGTACCAGAGGCAGCTGACCTTCGGCTCTTCCTTTTGTGCTGAACACTGCATCGTGCCCAGGCAGGAAGGAGAGGAAGAGGAGTCACAGCTGTTGCTAGGCACGCTGCAAGCGATTCCCCACAAGTACGCAGAATTTTTGGAAGTTTTCTGCGAGAAGGAGGCAGACCGGCTACCACCTCACAGGCCATATGACTGCAAGATTGACCTGCTGCCAGGGGCGGCGCTGCCTAAGGGGAGACTGTATTCCATGTCAGAGGACGAACTGCAAGAACTCAAGGAGTTCATAGATCATAATTTGGAGCGCGGTTTCATCCGGGAGTCCAAGGCAGCGGGAGGCAGTCCGGTGTTCTTCGTTAAGAAGCGGGATACGCCCCAAAAGAGACTTGTAGTGGATTACAGGATCTTGAACAGTGTGACTAAGCCATCGGACTTCCCCATGCCCCGAATTGACGACCTCCTCGCAAAGGTGCGGAAGGGCAGAGTGTTCACCAAGTTGGACCTGCGAGGGGCGTACAACCTCATTCGCATGCGGGAGGGAGATGAGTGGAAAACAGCCATGTTCACGCCACTGGGGACCTACGAATATAGAGTTATGCCGTTTGGATTGCAAAATGGCGCCCACGTTTTTCAAGCATTCATGCATCACGTGTTGGCGGGACTTCTCTACAAGACGTGCGTCTGTTTCTTAGATGACATCCTGATCTTTTCGGAGTCGCAACAGGAGCATGACAAACACGTCAAGGAAGTGCTGAACAGGCTAAAGCAACATAGGCTCTACGCCAAGCTGGAGAAGTGCCAATTTGACGTGACGGAGGTGGATTTTCTGGGCTACAAGCTGTCTGACAAGGGGCTCGCCATGGACAGCGCCAAGGTTCAAGCGGTGTTGGATTGGAAGAGCCCGCGCAACCGGAAGGAGGTCCAACGGTTTGTCGGCTTTGCGAACTTCTATCGCAAGTTTATCAAGGGCTTCGCTATGCAGACGGCGGCCATCACTGACACGCTTAGCTCCAAGAAAAAGAAGTTCATTTGGACAGAGCAGGCGGAACAGTCCTTTCAGGCACTCAAGCGTCTCTTCGCGTCGGAAGAGCAGCTGCTTCACGTCAACCCCAGCAAGCCGATGAGGGTGGAGACAGACGCCTCGGACAGAGCCGTGGGGGCGGTCCTGCTGCAGAAAGACCCGCAAGGGGTGTGGCGACCGGGAGCGTTTTACTCCAGGAAGCTCAGCAAGTCCGAGCAGAACTACACCATATGGGACAGGGAGTTGCTGGCCATTCATGCAGCGTTCAAGGCGTGGAGGCACTTTCTGATCGGCGCCAAGCACACGGTGCAGGTTTGCACGGACCACAAGAACCTAGAGCACTGGCGCACGGCACAGTTCCTGAACCAGAGGCAGATACGTTGGGCTGAGTTCTTTGCGAACTTCGACTTCCGAATAGAGTATGTCCCGGGGGACACCAACATCATGGCGGACGCTCTCTCTCGTAAGCCACAGTATCTGGAGGACGCAACGCCAGCGGCCGCCATGCACATCTTCGCACCAACAGTGTGGGCGTGCGCCGCGGCAACCGTGGACCTGGAGGCGGTGCGACGAGCGTTGCAGGGGGACTCCTTCGCACAAGCAAAGATGGCAGAGGTGCAAAGGGGCAAGGCAGCGGCCGACGGTTTCCAGCTAAGAGATGGATTGCTCATCCGTAAAGGGGCCATCTACGTGCCGGGAGACGAACTTCGCGCCAAGGTGCTGCAGCAGCTGCACGACGCGCCCACGGCTGGGCACTTCGGCAAGGAGAAGACGGTGGAATTAGTCGCCAGGGATTTCTGGTGGCCGGGAATGAGAAGGGAGGTCGCGGACTACGTGGCGAGGTGTGACACCTGCCAGAGGGCGAAGCCAGTGCATAGACCGCCGGCCGGACTGTTGGAACCGCTGCAAACTCCGGTCGAACCTTGGGAGAGAGTGGCCCTGGACTTTGTCACGGATCTGCCCAGCTCGAGGGGCAAGACGGCAGTGCTGGTGGTGGTGGACCTGTTTTCCAAGATGGCACATTTCATTCCGTGTGCGAAGGTGACCACGGCGGAGCAAACCGCCAAACTGTTCATAGACCACGTGTTCAAGGTTCACGGTCTGCCACGGTCTATTCTGTCCGACCGGGGGCGGCAGTTCATCTCGAATTTCTGGCAGAAGCTGATGGGCTTCCTGAACGTCAAGATCAACCTGGCGTCGGCGAGACACCCGCAGACCAACGGGCAAGCCGAGCGGGTCAATGCCATCATGCAGCAGTACTTGAGGTGTTATGCAAATCAACAGCCTGCGACGTGGGTGGATTACCTGCCGCTCGCCGAGTTCGCCTACAACAACACGAAGCACGTGTCCACGGGGATCACACCGTTCTTCGCCAACAACGGGAGGCACCCCAGAACTTTTCCGGGACTGGAAAGGCTGGGGGAGGGGGAGCCGCAGACGGCAGATGCGTTCGCGTCGGAGCTGCAGGAAGTCCACGATCAGCTGAGGCGCCACCTGGAGCTGGCCAAGCACGCATACAAGGTACAAGCGGACAAAAGTAGAAGGGTTGGCGAAGAGCTCCACGTGGGAGACTGGGTCTGGTTAGCAGCCCACGCAGTGCCGGCCAGGTCGTTGGCCAAGAAGAAACTAGGGCATAAGCAACTGGGGCCCTATCAAGTCGAAGAGCAGATCAACCCGGTGGCCTTCAGGCTGGCGCTTCCGGAGGGTTCCAGAATGCATCCGGTGTTCCACAGATCGGTGCTCACTCCCTACAAGGCACCGCACAGGTTTCAGGAACCCGGAACGGCGCCGAGTCCGGTCAGAGACAGAACAGGGCGCGCAGGAGGGGCACAGAAGGAGCGCATCAACGAAGTCACAGAGATTTTGGATTCCAGATGGGGGGAAGAAGGGGTAGAATACTTTCTCGCCAAGGAGGGCACCCCGGCCAGTGCGAACAGCTGGGTGCCGGGCTACGCCTTGGACGAACCTCTGCTCAAAGACGAGTTTCATGCCCTCTTCCCACATAGACCAATGCCAGCAGACTTTTTCGACGACTGGCTTTTCACGCCCACGCTTTCGGCCAGCACGTTCCGGGGGTTCGACTCGGACGAGGACCCGACACGAGACGTCCGTTCCCCGGAGGGGTCACCCTCGGGATCTGCCTCAGAACCCTCGTATTGGTGGGACGACAGACCAGAGGAGCAGTGGCGCAGGAAGTGGCAAGAAGGTCCAGGACGAGCAACGCCGCCAGGAGGAAGTGAGGGAGAGACGGACATGGACGTTTTCGGGGACGACCCTGGTTTCGAGCACGGCGGCACAGAGATGGAAGCAGAGGTGACCGTCGTCGACGAGAGCAGGGAGGAAGAACCGGAAGACTTCGGAAGGAGGCCCGCTACGGGAAGCGACCGGTACCCGACATTCGTCCCCTTGACACAGCAGCACCCAACTCCAGCACCGGAAGGAGGGGAAGGGGGAGTGGGGGGCTTCGAGGGGGGGATGGATGTCAGGGGTTCAGGAGCAGAGGCAAGGGCAAGGGAGGAAACAGAGAGCGAAGGGGAGGAGGCAGAAGAAAAGATGAGCGATGACGACGACCCGAGATCTCCGAGCCTTTCCAGTGAATCGGAGGATTCACAGAAAGGAGCACCAGTGGCCAGGGCAAGGGGGGAGTTTAGGGGGGCACCCCAGGAAGATAGAGCCAGAGGGGACTCAGAGGAGAGCAGTTGGAGATCGGGACCAGCGTCACCGCCAGAGAACAGAGAAGAGGAAGGGAGCCAGGGGGCAAGCGCTGGCAGCTCACAACAGGAGGGAGGGCACGAGTCAGGAGTGGCCACACCTCCATCTGGGAGCGAAGAGACGGTTAGACGGAAGGTGGAAGGTTGGGCGCGCGCGCCAAGTTCAAATGCACAGGAAGGCGACGCAGTAGGCAGCCCGGAAAGGGAGCCGGGTCCTAAAGCCCGGCGCAAGGAGACAGGAGGGTCCGGGGGGTCAGCGTCAGAAGAATCCCGGAAGGAAGAGACCCAGGGGGGCAGAGGGACCCAGAGAAGAACAGTCAGGCGGAAAAGGTGGAGCAGGGCTAGGATATTAAGTTGGTGTACGAGGGGCGGAGATTCAGACGGAGCTTCGCCGGTCTAGCTACTAGACGTAGAGTTGCACGCAGCAGCTTGAGAATGGAAACTGTAACTCAATAAAGACTTTTACTTAATGACCGTTGGCTAGCGTGATCCTATGTGAGCTGGGATCTTGAAGCAACCCTGACAGATACCCACATGACCTGAAGGTGCTGCTGTGCAATGCCAGGTCAATGATTCATAAGACCACTGCCATCCATGACTTGATCATGGATGGAGGATTTGACCTGGCATGTGTAACAGAGACTTGGTTGGATGAAGCAGATGGGCCTGTCCTTGCCGCTGCTTGTCCGAATTTAACAATGAAATGGGTCTATAATTTGAGACAGATTCCAAATCCGTACCTTGTTTTGGCAGAAGCGTTATATACGCTTGAGTCCAAGAGTCTGGAATATTCCCCTTCTCTACTGCTTCCTCTATTACTTCTTTTAGTGGGTCGATTAATTCATTTAACATTTCTTTGTAGTATTCTGCTGGTATGCCGTCTGGACCTGGGGATTTCCCTATTTTTATTTTTTGAATTGATTCCTTAATTTCTACAGTTGATATTGGTTCATTTAATAATTTATGGTCTTCTTCTGCTATCTCTATTAATTTATTTTTCTTTATATATTCCTCTATTTCTTCTCTTGGCACTTCATCTTTTTGATACAATTTTTTGTAGTATTTTTCAAATTCTTTTAAAATTTCTGTCATATCCCTTATTGTCCTCTCCTCTACTTTTATTTTATTTATTATTTTTTCATTTCTTTGTTTCTTTAATTGCCGGGCAAGGATCTTGCCTGGCTTATTTGCCCATTCAAAATTTTTATATTTCCAAAATTTGATTTGTTGTTCTACCTCCTGTTCTATAATATTATTATATTCTACTCTCAGTAATTTAATTTCTTGATTTAATCTCTCTTTATTTTTGCTTGCATAGGCCAATTTTTCCTTCCTTTTAATTTCTTCTAAAAGCTCCCTTTTCTTTTTTCTTTATTCTTATATGCTATTGAGTTTTGTTGTATGAAATATCCCCTAACAACTGCCTTCCCAGCATCCCATTATTATTATTATTATTATTATTATTATTATTATTATTATTATTATTATTATTATTATTATATTTATACCCCGCCCATCTGGCTGGGCCTCCCCATCCACTCTGGGTGGCTTCCATAGAAACCAAAAATACACTAAAATATCACACATTAAAAACTTCCCTGAACAGGGCTGCCTTCAGATGTCTTCTGAATGTCAGGTAGTTGTTTATCGCTTTGACATCTCATGGGAGGGCGTTCCACAGGGCGGGCGCCACTACCGAGAAGGCCCTCTGCCTGGTTCCCTGTAACTTGGCTTCTCGCAATGAGGGAACCGCCAGAAGGCCCTCAGCGCTGGACCTCAGCGTCCGGGCAGAACGATGGGGGTGGAGACGCTCCTTCAGGTATACTGGACCAAGGCCGTTTAGGGCTTTAAAGGTCAGCACCAACACTTTGAATTGTGCTCAGAAACGTACTGGGAGCCAATGTAGGTCTTTCAAGACCGGTGTTATATGGTCTCGGCGGCCGCCCCCAGTCACCAGTCTAGCTGCCGCATTCTGGATTAGTTGTAGTTTCCGAGTCACCTTCAAAGGTAGTCCCACGTAGAGCGCATTGCAGTAGTCCAAGCGGGAGATAACCAGAGCATGCACCACTCTGGCAAGACAGTCCGCAGGCAGATAGGGTCTCAGCCTACGTACCAGATGGAGCTGGTAAACAGCTGCCCTGGACACAGATTTGACCTGTGCCTCCATGGACAGCTGTGAGTCCAAAATGACTCCCAGGCTGCGCACCTGGTCCTTCAGGGGCACAGTTACCCCATTCAGGACCAGGGAATCCTCCACACCTGCCCGCCTCCTGTCCCCCAAAATCAGTACTTCTGTCTTGTCAGGATTCAACCTCAATCTGTTAGCCGCCATCCATCCTCCAACCACCTCCAGACACTCACACAGGACCTTCACCGCCTTCACTGGTTCTGATTTAAAAGAGAGGTAGAGCTGGGTATCATCTGCATACTGATGAACACCCAGCCCAAACCCCCTGATGATCTCTCCCAGCGGCTGCATGTAAACGTTGAAAAGCATGGGGGAGAGGACAGAACCCTGAGGCACCCCACAAGTGAGAGCCCAGGGGTCTGAACACTCATCCCCCCCCACCACTTTCTGAACACGACCCAGGAGGAAGGAGCGGAACCACTGTATGACAGTGCCCCCAGCTCCCAGCCCCTCAAGACGGTCCAGAAGGATGTTATGGTCGATGGTATCAAACGCTGCTGAGAGATCCAGCAGAACTAGGAAACAGCTCTCACCTTTGTCCCTAGCCCGCCGGAGATCATCAACCAGTGTGACCAAGGCAGTTTCAGTCCCATGATAAGGCCTGAATCCCGACTGGAAGGGATCCAAATGGTCCGCTTCTTCCAGGCGTGCCTGGAGTTGTTCAGCAACCACTCGCTCAATCACCTTCCCAAGAATGGAAGATTTGAGACTGGGCGATAGTGTTGAATGGTTTCTTTAAATGTAAAGGTTCATCATTGTTCCACCCAATGTGTATGTCTTTAAGGGGCCAGAGCAAGGGCCAGAGCAAAATAACGAGACCCAGCTTTACAGCTGTGAAACATAGCAGGTGCTGCTGAGTTGCATTGATTAAGCTGTGTCAGGAATTGGGTGTAGTATATAAGGAGCAGCACCTAGCTCTCCCATTACCCTGGTGGTTGGGTCTGGTTTGTTGTTGATGTATTTAGTGTAAATGGATTTTTTGTTTTTCTTATTAAAACCTCCTTTAAGTTATTTTTGAGTCCCTTTTTAATGCATGGTCTCCCCAGCAAGCTCTCCGCAGCGCTACCATACTGCAAATAGCCAACATCTTTGGTTCTGGGCCCAGCTGCTGAGTGGATGACTGCATATTTTTGGACTCTGAGAAAGGTTTGAAAACTCCTTCTCCTGTTAGTGTAGTTCTGTGGGTCTGGAAGAGTTCCAGAATGGTTGACCGGGTTCCTGAAGCTGAGAAGGCTCTGGTCTTCCCACAGCTGACAGATGAGAACTATAGTTTATGGTCTTTTTGGGTGGAGGCGCTTTTGACCTCTAGAGAAGTATGGACCTATGTAACTGATGACCCTCCTGACCCTGTGACTAATGCTTGGTCGAAAGGAGATGCAAAAGCCAGGGCGATAATTAATTTGGCAGTCAGCGACCAGCAAGTAGTCTATATAAGAAATAAGAAAACTGCCAAAAAAATGTGGGACAGTCTTGCAGCAGTGCATGTTAGAAAAGTCAGCGTCTGCATTGACGTTTTTCAAGCAGTTGTACCAGACGAAGTTGCAGCCTGGTGATTTGGCAGCACACTTGAGACGTCTGGAGGCAATACGCGGCGAATTAATGTAGCACCCTGCTTGTGGTTAACGCTTAGCTGGAATGAAATATTCAACGCAGCAATAGAGAAATTAAAATAATAATTTATTTGTCAGACAAATAAATGATAGGCACAGTGGTATATGGTTACCAAAAGCTCTGCCCACTCCAGCCCTGATGGCCAGCACTTATATTTCCTCAGCCCAGCCCCCTTGCTCCTCCTTTGGCTGCCTCTGTCCAATCAGCCTGGTTGAAATTCCTATTGGCTGTTTGCTAGAACCAATCATAAAAGATGTTAAGCAGATTTATTGCTTTATTGTCCAGCGTCCAGCACGCTTCCCCCTGCTAGCCTCTGCAGGTCGTAAAGCAATTAGTAGATAGCAGAGTTGCACAGCGGTCGTGTGTTGGAAAGGGCAGTAAACAAGCCCAGGCGTTTCTTCTGTCTTAATATCTCTTTATTTGCTCAAAAGTAGCATATTTACAATTCATAAAAGCCATCGGATTCCAGCTGCATCTTCTCCCTCTGTTTGCAGCTACGCAGCAAACTGCTTTCGCTTTCCACACAGCTCACAGCATTCCAAGCTGCCTTCGTCAAGTCCTGGCTTACTTCCCTTGTAAGCGCCTCCTCTCAGGCTTGAGGCACAGAGGGTTAACCCTTCACTACACCCAACAAAAGATACACCCACTTCCTATTACCTTTTATGGGAGACAAAGAGCTATATTTCCTTCTATCCATAAATGGCAGACAAGTAGCCATATATCTTACATTTGCCTCGACAAGGCACCTTAATTACCAGATCACCTTTTGCCCTATTGACCTATTGCCCCTTCACTCCAAAACAGATGGCTAAAACAGATGGCTCACGGTAACAGAGATCTTGGGTTCACATTCTCACACACCATCAATGAAATAAGAATCTAACATAAGAATCTAACATTTCTTACTTTCTAAATCCTTTGCATAATTACATTAAGCCAATAAATTTCATACATAACATAGATAGATTTTTAGAAGAAAAGGAACTTAGTAAAAACAGTTTCAAAAGCAACCTCTTCAATTTACAACCCCATTTTCCCAGCCAGCTGCTGTTCCCATTAGCTCTTGCCCTTTAACCTTAGGAAAATATTGCTCGAGTCTGATGGGAGGCACATGGTATTATTTTCTGTTAAACAATAAATCTTACTATTTACCAACTCTTGATTAGTGTTTTTGCAGCTTGATTGTATTCTGTAATATGTATGGTCAGTATGACCTTTGCTCCCAGCCTGTAATTCCCTTTTACAACTTTGAGGTACTGCTATAAATCAGGGGGGCCCTTGTCCAGGAGAGCAGGAAGATAAACAACTGCCAAAGTACTTAGCCAGCTGCTTTATGCCTGGCATGAAACATACAAACATTTGCAAATATATCTTTAAGCTCATTTTAAAATACAGGCCTTGATCAGATGCCTCATTAATTCGAAGGGACATGGAGATACCTGATATTCAGTATGTTTTTATCATTCTATGTTCCCTTAATGAGGACTTTGATGGTATAGCTAGCCAGATATCTGCCATTCCACCAGCACAATTAACTGTGGAAGGGGTAACGGCTAAATTAATGGGTGAGTTGGACAGAAGGGAGGCTTGTGCCATAAGCACTCCTATTTCCAGAAGTAATGAGGAACGCAGGATTATTGGCTAACAGGTTGCAAAAAATTATAGGAAAAATAGTACATAAAAATCAGGCTGGATTTGTGGAAGGTAGACAAATAAAGGATAATATTAGAAATATAATAGACATAATGGAATATCTACAAGTAAGAAGAGATAAACAAGCAGCCCTGATTTCAATCGATGCGGAGAAGGCTTTCGATAAAATCTCATGGGAATTTATGAAAAAACTATTAAAAGAATTGTGTCTAGGTGAAAAATTCCAAAAAGGTATAAATGCAATATATGACCAATGTTATTTATATTTTTTTTTATAAGATGTTTGTTAAAGTTTTCAATTTTATACAAACAAAGAGAAAAACGTAAAAAGAAAAAATATTTAAAACACATAAAGTTCACAACTTATTTTTCAGTAACATATTTCCCTGACCTCCTCATACCTCCCCTTCTTGTTTTCTAGTTCAAATTATTTGTCCTGCAAATCCTTATCTCCTAGCATTACAGCTAAATGACACCTTATTTTCTATCCAACATCTTAAATTATTGTAGCTTAAACTTTTACTTATAAAAAACCATTTTTTCATATTCTTTTATACCATTACAGCTAGAAACCACTTAATTTCAATCCAGCATCATTCAACATTCATTAATATTGCAGTATTTCTGTAAGTAGTCCTTAAATTTCTTCCAATCTTCTTCTGCCGACTCTTCTCCCTGGTCACGGATTCTGCCAGTCATTTCTGCCAAACCCATACAGTCAATCAACTTCATCTGCCATTCTTCCAGAGTGGGTAAATCTTGCGTCTTCCAATACTTTGCAATGAGTATTCTTGCTGCTGTTGTAGCGTACATAAAGAAAGTTCTATCCTTTTTTATCACCAACTGGCTGACCATGCCCAAGAGAAAGGCCTCTGGTTTCTTCACAAAGGTATATTTAAATACCTTTTTCAATTCATTATAAATCATTTCCCAAAAAGCCTTAATCCTAGGGCACGTCCACCAAAGGTGAAAAAATGTACCTTCATTTTCTTTACATTTCCAACATTTATTATCGGGTAAATGATAAATTTTTGCAAGCTTGACTGGGGTCATGTACCACCTGTATATCATTTTCATAATATTTTCTCTTAAGGCATTACATGCCGTAAATTTCATCCCAGTGGTCCACAGCTGTTCCCAGTCAGCAAACATAATGTTATGTCCAACATCTTGTGCCCATTTAATCATAGCAGATTTAACCGTCTCATCCTGAGTGTTCCATTTCAACAGCAAGTTATACATTTTTGACAAAATCTTAGTTTTTGGGTTCTAACAATTATGTTTATGTCAGGGAACTGCCATCGGAAAGACAGGAGGTGCAAAGGCTCACTGAGGTTGAGAGAGACGTAGCAGCTGAAGAGGGAACCAGTAGGGGGAGATCAGGAACTCCAAGGGAAAGTGAGTCGGAGGGATGGCTCAGAGACGCTTCCAGCGAAAACAGTGGGGAGGTCTCAGGACCTCCTATAGGGACACCCACTCCTCGCCGGAAACTGTCACGCCGAGAGTCCAGGAGACGTGTTTCCGTTAAGGAGCTTTTATGTTGGAAACGATTCCGAAAGCAACCACTTTCGGATTCTGCTAGCGATTGACGCAGCCATGCTGGAGGGGCTCAGTCACAGGCAGAGGTTTGAAAACCTGAACAAACTCTGAGGGACTTGCATTTTACGCACAAGCAGCTCATCATCCCATCACAGCAATCCGAAAGTCACCGAAAGCCAGCTTGTGCAGGGAGAGGCATCATGAGCGACCCAGCCGGAACCGGAGGAGCAGGAGCAGCTGGAGGGGGTCCAAGCCTGGAAGAAAGGTACAGGGCGTTGGAAATCTAGCTTGCCATGCAAACGGCGAGGCTTGAGGAGAGGAGGGCTCAGGATGCAGAGAAGGGAAAGGAGAAAACCACCCCGCTCGCCAGAAAGGTGCCAGGATTGGTGCAGAAATTCGGGGGGGATCCCAGAAACTATCATGCCTTTAGAACAGAGATGCAATACGCTCTCAACCTGCAGTTTGATGACTTCCCCGACGAGGAATCGCGAGTGGCT
Organism: Podarcis muralis; assembly: GCF_964188315.1. NCBI lineage: Eukaryota > Metazoa > Chordata > Lepidosauria > Squamata > Lacertidae > Podarcis > Podarcis muralis. The sequence goes on from NC_135674.1 coordinate 26,013,027, forward strand.
TTTGTAATTGGCCATCTCGAATCGGGGGCGAAGGCCTGGGTTAGACCCCTGATGGCAGTGAATAATGAGATCCTAAAGGACACGAGGAAGTTTTTTCGTGCCATGGACCTGATGTTTTCCAGCGACATTGAGCAGGGAGTGGTGCGAAGGCAGTTAATGGCTTGCAAACAGGGGAGCCGATCTGTCCGTGAGTACTGGACTGAGTTTACTATGTTGATTCATAAATTGGGGTGGGACCTATCGGCGGAACCCATCCAGATGCTTTTCGAAGAGGGGCTTTCTTCGGCCGTTAAAGATGAACTTTCCCGGGGGCCCAGGGCGGAGTCTATGGATCAGCTGACCAAATCCGCGCTGGCCATAGGAGCGCGCCAGGAAGCGAGGGCTTTGGAAAGGCGGGAAGGGAAAGGAGAACGTTGGAGGGATTTCCGCATTCCAGACATTCCAGAGCCACCTTTCCCGCTGGCAGAGCCGATGGAAGTTGCAACAGCGCGGGCGCGCGCAGTTTCAAATCCCAGTGAAGGGCGGAAGAAGGAGGGAAAGAGCGCCAAGAAATGTTATCTCTGCCAACAGCCAGGGCACTTTGCCAGAGTCTGCCCACAAAGAAAAGAATGGCAAGGGATGGCAGGAGCTGTTGGGGGAAAAGAGGAGGAAGGCAAGGAGCAAGTAAAAGCCAACGCCTGGCTGCCACCGTCGGGGCACAGCAGCCAGGCCAAAGAGCAGTGAAAGTGCCCACGCCAGAACCTCCCAGACCTGCTTTAGTGATAGAGGTGTTGCTAGAGCTGCCAAACGGACACCCACTACAGATCAAGGCGCTTTTGGATTCAGGCAGCTCCTGTAATTTCATGAGTAAGGAGTTTGCAGCTGAGCACCAGATACAGACCATCCCTTTAAGTAACCCCTTGCAGGTGACCACGATTGACGGCAGAGAGCTGTTGGGAGGAGAAGTTAGCCAACAGACTGTCCCGATGATAATGAGGGTGGCAAGGCACACCGAACGGATAGCGTTTAATGTGGCCACCTTGGGAGGAGCTCCCATCATTTTGGGGATGAGCTGGCTGGCGCTACACGATCCGCTAGTGGGCTGGCATCAGAGGGTGGTCTCCTTTGGGTCAGCGCATTGCCTAGAACACTGCAAGCAGGGGAAGGTTCCGGGAGGAGCCAGAGTCACCCTAGCCGGGATGGAAGTAATGGATAAAGGGAAGGTGCCCCCGCAATACGCAGATCTAAGCAACGTATTCAGCGAAAGGGAAGCAGACAAACTGCCGCCGCATAGACCCTTTGACTGTCAAATCAACCTACTCCCTGGGGCCCAACTCCCAGTGGGCAAGCTGTACGCCATGTCAGACAGGGAGATGCAGGAGTTGAGGGAGTTCATTGACAAAAACCTGAAGCGAGGTTTCATCAGAGAGTCCAGAGCGGTGGGGGGCAGCCCAGTGTTTTTTGTGGACAAAAAAACCACAGATAAGCCGAGACTTGTAGTGGACTTTAGGGCCCTGAATGCAGTGTCGGAACCCCTGGCTTTTCCTATGCCCCGAATTGATGACATTTTGACCAGGGTGAGGAAGGGGAAGATTTTTACAAAACTGGACCTGCGGGGGGCGTACAATCTGATACGCATAAGGAAGGGGGATGAATGGAAGACCACCATGTTCACCCCTCTGGGAGCCTTTGAATACCTCGTTATGCCCTTCGGTCTACAAGCGGGCTCAGCGTGCTTTCAAGCTTTTATGAACCACGTCCTGGGACCTTTGCTCTACAAGAATTGTGTGGCCTTTTTAGACGACGTGTTGGTGTATTCGGAGAATGAGGAGCAGCATGTGAGGGACGTTCGAGAAGTGTTGGGCAGACTGCAAGCCAACCAGCTGTGGGTGAAACTGGAGAAGTGCCAGTTTCATACCAAGGAGGTGGAATTCCTGGGGTACCGCTTGTCAGACAAGGGATTGGCCATGGATCCAGGCAAGGTCCAAGCGGTACTGGAATGGAAGACACCGAAGACCAAGAAGGATGTGCAAAGATTCCTGGGGTTTGGGAACTTTTATCGGAAGTTCATCAAGAACTTTGCACACTTGACGGCGCCCATCACCGACTGCCTCAGCAGCAAGAAGAAATTTGTTTGGACGGCGGAGGCGGAGCGAGCTTTTGAAGAACTGAAAAGGGCTTTCGCCTCGGAAGAACAACTTCTGCATGTGGACTTACGAAAGCCCATGAGAGTGGAAACCGATGCGTCCGACCGGGCGATCGGGGCGGTACTTCTTCAACCGGGGAGGAATACGTCGGAGTGGAGACCGTGTGCCTTCTTCTCGAGGAAGCTGAATAAATCCGAGAGGAACTACACGGTGTATGACAGGGAACTACTCGCCATTCACGAAGCGTTCCGGAGGTGGAGACATTTATTAATTGGGGCACATACATATATATATGTATGTAGCCAACTGCTGCCTTTTTATATATATTTCAAGGCTTTTATATCTTATTTTCTCTTTTATGGTTTTATTTGTATAATGCCTAATAAAGGTTTGATAAGTAAGTAAGTAATTGGGGCACAACACAAGGTGCAAGTGTGCACCGACCACAAGAATTTAGAGTATTGGAGAACAGCTCGAGTGCTCAACCAACGACAAGTGAGATGGGCACAGGAATTCTCCAAATTCCACTTTGAAATTTGTTATGTGCCAGGCCCAGAAAACGTCAGGGCGGACGCTCTCTCACGCAAACCCGAGTATTTGGAGGGGGAGGGGGCAATCGAAGAGAGACATGTCATCCCTGAAGACCGCTGGGTGTGTGGGGCGGCGCTGGTGGGGCAACGAGAACTGGTAGAGGAAACGGAAAATGATGAATATGCCCAGGATAAGCTCAGAGGTCTCAGGGGGGAGGGCGAGAAACCCGGAGGTTTTGAGGAAAGAAATGGGGCATTGTATTACAAAGGGGCACTGTATATACCAGAAGGTGAATTGAGGGGGAGAGTACTCAAGCAGTTGCACGATAGCCCCACGGCGGGACATTTTGGGCAACACAAGACCATGTGGTTGGTTACCAGGGAATTTTGGTGGCCCAAGGTGAGGGAAGATGTAAAGGAGTATGTAAGAGGGTGTGACCAATGTCAGCGAGCCAAAGGGGAAAGAAGGGCGCCGGCAGGGTTATTAGAACCATTACCCACACCAGAACGGCCTTGGGAAGCGGTATCAATAGATTTTATGACAGATCTGCCGAAGTCCAAGGGGAAAACAGCCATCATGGTAGTAGTAGACCTGTTAACTAAGATGTGCCACTTTGTAGCATGCTCACATGCAGTCACAGCGGAAGAAACAGCGAAGTTGTTTGTAGAACACATCTTTAGGTTGCACGGAGCCCCCTTGAGGGTGATCTCAGACCGCGGCAAACAATTTACTTCCAGGTTCTGGAGGAAGCTCATGAGCTTGGTGCACGTGGAAGTCAATTTTTCGACTGCCCGGCACCCTGAAACCAACGGGCAGGCGGAAAGAGCAAATGGCATCCTCCAACAATATCTGAGGTGTTATGTCAATGACAGAGAGAACGATTGGGTCGAAAAGTTGGCGCTGGCAGAATTTGCCTACAATAATGCGGAGAATGTGTCCACAGGGATGAGCCCCTTTTTGGCTAATTACGGGTGTCACCCCAGGGCATTTCCAGGGGATGGAGGGGAGAGATGGAGCGTTCCAGTGGCCGAACATTTTGTAGAAGAAATGGAAGCGATCCATCATCAGCTCCAGCTCAACTTAGAAAGGGCCAAGGCACAATATAAGAAGCAGGCAGACAAGAACAGAAGGGAAGGTGAAACCATAAGGGTGGGGGATCAGGTGTGGCTGTCAACCCAAGGGTTGCCGTTCAAAGGGGGTTGTAAGAAATTAAGACCCAAAAGATTGGGACCCTTTGAGGTCATTCAGCAGATCATCCCAGTGGCTTTCAAACTCCGGTTACCCAACCACATGAAATTGCACCCAGTGTTCCACAGGTCGTTACTGTCACCATACAGGGGGGGACGTGAAGGGGAGCACGCCAGGGGACCAGCCTTGGAAGAAAGGGAACGCAGCAATCATGTAGCGGAAGCCTCGATTCTAGGTGGAAGGGAAATCAGGTGGAGTATTTGGTGGCGTGGGAAGGGGAACCGGAGTCAGAAAACACCTGGGTGACTGCAGGGGAGGTCAATGACGAGGTTTTAACAGAAACGTTCCACCAAAGATTCCCGAGGAAACCACAGCCGGTAGCAAGGTTTAGGAGGGAGTATTTCGGCACCACCGACGAGGAAGAGGAACTGGAAGGATTCGCGGAGTCGGAGTTGGAAGAGGGAATGGACTCCGATGACGAGGAGTACCGAGAGACCAGGGACAGCAACAAGTGGAGGGAAGTGTTCGAAACTTCGGACGATGAGGAAGGTTCTTTCAGGGGTTTTACCTCCTCACAGCCCGTAGGGGAGGAGACGGGAGGGGGTGAAGGGGGCCCTGGAGGGGAGGTGGATGTCAGGGAACTGCCATCGGAAAGACAGGAGGTGCAAAGGCTCACTGAGGTTGAGAGAGACGTAGCAGCTGAAGAGGGAACCAGTAGGGGGAGATCAGGAACTCCAAGGGAAAGTGAGTCGGAGGGATGGCTCAGAGACGCTTCCAGCGAAAACAGTGGGGAGGTCTCAGGACCTCCTATAGGGACACCCACTCCTCGCCGGAAACTGTCACGCTGAGAGTCCAGGAGACGTGTTTCCGTTAAGGAGCTTTTATGTTGGAAACGATTCCGAAAGCAACCACTTTCGGATTCTGCTAGCGATTGACGCAGCCATGCTGGAGGGGCTCCGTCACAGGCAGAGGTTTGAAAACCTGATCAAACTCTGAGGGACTTGCATTTTACGCACAAGCAGCTCATCATCCCATCACAGTTTATAATTTAGATTTTTCCACCTGGAAGCCAATTTTCTTGTCCAAATTATAAGCCTCCATTATCTGAAAATAATGCAGACAGTCTTGCACTTTGTTTTTTAGTTTCTCAAAACTCTGCAGTTTCAATCTATCTCCTTCTTGTTCCAAACTTTCCCAATATTTTGGCCAATTGGCCTCCATATTGAGCTTTTTCTGGGCTTTCGCTTCCATTGGCGACAACCACCTTGGGGTTTTATTTTCCAAACATTGAACAAAGCTTTCCTAACAATATGATTTTTAAATGCTTTATGTGCTTTAACCTTGTCATACCACAAATATGCATGCCACCCAAAAACGTTGTTAAAACCTTCTAAATCCAAAATGTCTGTGTTCTCAAGAAGCAGCCAGTCTTTCAGCCAGCAGAACGCTGCTGATTCATAATAAAGTTTAAAATCTGGCAGGGCAAATCCACCCCTTTCTTTTGCATCAGTTAATATCTTAAATTTTATCCTGGGCTTCTTGCCCTGCCAGACAAATTTAGAAATGTATTTCTGCCACTTCTTGAAACAGTCCATCTTGTCCACAATTTGCAGTGTTTGAAACAAAAACAACATTCTAGGCAATACATTCATCTTTATAGCTGCAATTCGACCCAACAAGGAAAGCTTCAAATTTGACCAAATTTCTAAATCCTTTTTCACTTCCATCCAACATTTTTCATAGTTATCTTTAAACAAATTCCCATTTTTAGCTGTCATGTTAATCCCCAGGTATTTCACTTTCTTCACAACAGTTAAACCTGTTTCATTCTGAAACTTCTCTCTTTCAGTCAATGTTAAATTTTTCTCTAAAACCTTAGTTTTTGACTTGTTCAATTTAAATCCTGCCACCTGACCAAATTCTTGAATTAGTTCTAAAACTCTTTTGGTACTAGATTCTGGCTCCTGTAACGTCAAAACTAGGTCATCTGCAAATGCTCTCAATTTATACTGTTTAGCTCCGACCTGTATACCTTTAACCAGCCGGTCCCTTCTAATCATGTTCAGCAGAACCTCCAGGACCGATATAAAAAGCAATGGGGAAATTGGGCATCCTTGTCGTGTCCCTTTTTCTATCTTAAATTGTTCCGTAACCTCATTATTTAAAATTAATTTAGCCTTTTGTTCAGAATATATTGCACCTATACCATTCTCAAAACCTTGGCCTACCCCCATACCCTGTAAGTTCTTTTTCATAAAACTCCAAGAAATATTGTCAAAAGCTTTCTCCGCGTCCACAAATATCAGAACTGCTTTAGTGTTTATATTCAATGTCAATTATGTTCCTCAAATTATCAGATAAATGTCTTCCCAGTAGAAAGCCCGCTTGGTCCTTGTGAATCTCTTCAATCAGTACTTTTTTCAGTCTCTTAGCCAGAATGCCAGCAAAAATTTTGTAATCCACATTTAGTAAGGATATGGGACGGTAGTTCTTAAGTTGAGTCTTTTCGGTTTCCGTTTTCGGTATTAGTGTAATATAAGCTTCTTTCCACGATTCTGGTGCCTTTTTCCCTTCTAAAATTTCATTGCAGACTTCCTTCAAAGGTTCTATTAACCACTCTTTCAAAGATCTATAATATCTGGAAGTCAGCCCATCCGGTCCTGGAGACTTGCCTAGTTGCATATTTTGAATGGCACCTTCTATCTCCTGGTCAGATATTTTGCAATTCAACATTAATTTACTTTCTTGTGAGATTTTTTGTAATCCACAGTGTAAGCCAGTGTGGTGTAGTGGTTAAGAGCGGTAGTCACGTAATCTGGGTAACCGGGTTCGCGTCTCTGCTCCTCCACATGCAGCTGCTGGGTGACCTTGGGCCAGTCATACTTCTTTGAAGTCTCTCAGCCCCACTCACCTCACAGAGTGTTTGTTGTGGGGGAGGAAGGGAAAGGAGAATGTTAGCCGCTTTGAGACTCCTTAAAGGGAGTGAAAGGCGGGATATCAAATCCAAACTCTTCTTCTTCTTCTTCTTCTTCTTTCAAAAAACAGTCAATGTCCATTTCATTCTGTGGCCCTTGTGCATATAGTTGTTTAAAGTACTTCTGGAAGCAATTTCTAATCTCATTTGGATTATGTATGTCTTTTCCTTCTACTTCCAAATTTGTGATGGTATTTAATTTTTGTCTTTTTTTCAGTTGCCAAGCCAATAATTTCCCACATTTGTTCGCTGATTCAAATGTCTTCTGTCTCATTTGTTTAATTTTCCATTCTATTTCCTGATTCATCAATTCCATATATTGTACCTGACAAAGTTTTATTTCTCTCAAAATCTCCTGCGACTTTGGCTTTACTCTCAATTTTTTCTCACCTTCTTTTATTTTCTCCAAAATTTTATCTTTTTTCTCATTTCGACTTCTCTTCTTTATTGCATTCTGTTGTATCAAGAACCCTCTCATCACATCTTTACTTGCGTCCCAGATTACTCTTTTTTCAACATTTCTTGACATATTTATTTCAAAATAGTCTCTCAAAGTTTTTTGGGCCTTCTTGTACACTTCTTCATCTCTAAATAAGGTGTCATTCATCCTCCATCTAAAGGTGCCGGTTGTTGTTTGCTTCATCTCCATCTTTACAGCGTTATGGTCAGAGCAGGTTTTAGGGCAGATTTCCACTTTTTTTTATCTTTGGTGCCATTCCTCTAGTAATCCAAATTTGGTCAATTCTAGTCCATGTTATCTTAGCTTCAGAGAAAAAAGTTCCCTCTCTCCCCAGGGGGTTCTTAGTTCTCCAGATGTCAATCAAATCCATATTGTCAGTCATTTCAAAGAAAGTTTTTGGTAGTCTACCATCTTTGGTGACTACCTGTTTTTGTGCCTTGTCCATGTTTGTAGATACAACTCCATTCATATCTCCCATCAGGATTATATTATAGTCCATAAAGTCCATAAGGGTCTCGTGCAACTTCTTAAAAAATTCAGATTTCCCCTCGTTCGGTGCATACACCCCTACAATCAAAAATTTCTCTCCTTGAAGTTGAATTTCAATTGCCAAATATCTTCCTTGTTCATCTTTGAAAAGTAATTTCGGTAAAAGTTTCTCCTTTGCGTATATCACCACTCCTCTCTTTTTGACCTTGTCAGACGAAATAAACTCTTGTCCCAATCTCTTGTTAATAAGTATTTTCCTGTGTAGCCTCATTACATGTGTTTCCTGTAGACATATCAAGTCCAATTGTTCTTTTCTTAAAATATAAAAAACACATTTTCTCTTTCGAGGGGAGTTAAGTCCATTACAATTCCAACTTAAAAGTTGCAACGCCATGGTGAATTACTTAGTTTTTCCTCCAACTGCACCAAGTTGTTGTTCTTCTTCTGTCGGTGGTTTGTCTTTCCCTGGGCCAGGGAGTCCAAATGATAAGTTTGCTATGTCTAAGATTCCTTTTCCTGATGCCGATGGCTCCTCACCAGACTCCACTTCCTTCTGTAGGTCCTCCTCGTGATCTTTCAAGAACTTGTCTTTATAATTTACTGTCCTTATTCTTATTTTCTTTCCTCTGTATTTAAAAGACAGACCTTGGGGAAATTCCCACCTGAAGAGTATTCTATTTCTTCTCAGTAGAACAACCAGATCTCTGTAATAGGCCCTTACATCCAAGATATGTTTAGGTATATCCTTGAAGATCTCCACAAATGAGTCTTCAATTTCCAGTGTTCTTTGGTAGTGCAAATTCAGAATTTTATCTCTTCTTTTGTTCTTAAGGTGATCAAACAATCTCTTGCTTTATTCTTTCCTTGTCTTTTACCAAGTCTAAATGCACTCACTATCTTGAATTCTTCTTTCCCCAGGTCCTGTTGCCAAAAATCTGTTAGTTCCTTTGTGAGGAAGTCTACCAGGTTATCTTTCTCACTTTCTGGTACTCCTCTGATTCTTAAATTCCTCTCCTTTCTTTGTAGTTCTATCATAGACAGTGTCAGGTTGTGCTCTTCTAGTTTCTTATATACCGGTGGTATCTTCTCTTGAACGGCGGTTGCAATTTCCTTAGCTTCCTCTGCTAACTTTCGAGTCGAGGCCGATTCCTCCAATAATTTTTCAATAGACTGTGTATTAGAATTCACCTTCTTTCCCAATTCATTGATACTTGTAGTGTTCAGGCCAATTTTTGCTGAGGCCTCAGCTACTTGTTTATTTGTCTCTGCAACCTGTTTAGCTAATTTTTCCAAAGATGCATCAATCTTGCCCAGTGCTTGAGCCAATAACTCTTCAGATGACATAACTTTTGGTTTTGCTTGCGAAGCAGCAGCTCCTGCTGTGCCTGCTGCTCCGGATGTTGAAGCCCTTCTCTGGTGTGTAATGTCAGTCTTGTATTGTCTACCAGACCTGGTGATTTTTTCCTGTGTCAGCTCTATCTTCCCTTTTCCATCTGACATAACACTCTCATGCACAGCCCAAGGTCAGTCTCACACCTGGGAAATTTGTTTTGAAGAGGAATTTTCCACAGCTTAGTTACTTAGTGGCTTGGTTGTTATTGCAACATAGTCTCCTCTAGGGGGACACAGTTCCAACTTCACTTTGCAACTTTTAAAATAAATATAGTCCTTATAAGTCCCCAATATCCCTTAAAAGCCACAATTTCAAAGTCCTTAAAAGTTACTTTATTTTCAAATACAGTTCTAGAAACACTGTATCTTTTGCAGAGTTAAGTCAAAATTCTTTACCCTTAAAGTGTTGACAATTCATCCCACTGATCGGCTTCCCTGTCATAGGCAGTCCATTCCCAGGTTTTAAAGGCAGCAGATATACCTTTTCTTCCCTCTTTTCTTGCAGGACAGATATTGCTCAAATTTCACCCCTCTGTTCCTGCAAACAGGGGGGGGGGGTCTCCTTTTTGGTGTTGGATTTTAAACCTTTAAAAAACACGTCTTTCAAAGTTGCAGCTTTGCAGTCTCTTTGCTTTGATCTATTTGCAATCTGGAAAGGCAGACTTCCTGTTTTTACCTTTCCCGTTTCGGTGCCAAATTCACTGTAATTTTTTCCTCCAAATAGTTCACTTAAACCTACTCACGGGTAGTTGCTTTAGGATCCAATTGCCCAGAGAAGAAATCAGCGCTCTCCGACCCTGGCCATGCGGCTTCACTCCACGGAGATGGTATACAGCTCTCAGCCCCGCGCCGCTCTCCCCCGTTCCGTTCCGAAGCCTTTAAAAAGGCTCCTTCGCAGCGGGGGGGGGGCGCAAATGGAGCCCGCCGAGCCTCCAAGTTCACAGGCTTCACCGCCTGTGATTTCTTCGGGTCCCCGCTTCGCCGCAGCGGCAAGACCCAGTTCCACGAAGCCGATTCCCTCCGGAGCTCAGAGGGAATCCGCCATTAGGTCGCTGGCGCTGACCGGAAGTCCCCCAATGTTATTTATAATAGTATTAGAGGTTCTATTAAAGAAAATAAGGCAGGACAACCAAATAAGAGGAATAACAGTTGATGAAAAAAGATACCAGTTAAGAGCCTTTGCAGATGATGTTATGATCACAACAGAAAATCCCCTACAATGTACACCTAGAATATTGGAATGCATAAATGAATATGACAGATTAGCAGGATTCAAATTAAACTATGGGAAAACCAAAATACTAGTGAAAAATATGGAAGAAAAAGATAAAGTGAAATTACAGGATTGGAAATTAAAAAGAAAATAAGGTATCTTGGAATAAATTTAACAACAAACACTATAGATTTAAGTAATGAGAACTATGGGAAAGCATGGAATGAAATAAAAAATGATTTGCAAGTATGGGGGAAATTAAATCTTTCCTTACTAGGGAAAATATCGGTAATAAAGATGAACATATTACCAAGGATGATGTTTTTATTTCAAAGTATCCCAATACTAGGAGGAGATAAATGTTTTAATGACTGGAAAAGAGATTTGGCTAAATTCGTATGGTCAGGGAAAAAGCCAAGAATAAAACACAAAATAATGATAGATAAGAAGGAGAGAGGAGGATTTGGTCTCCCAGACATGGAGTTATATCATGATGCGGTGGGTCTGACCTGGCTAAAAGAATGGATCAAATTAGATGACTCGGATGTATTGGATTTAGAGGGAGTAGAGACGAGATTTGGATGGCATGCCTATCTAATAGATGAAAAAGTCAAAGTACATAAAGGCTTCCTAGGGCATATAGTCAGAAAGTCTATATATAAAATATGGGAGAAATATAAAAGACTCCTAGAACCGAAAACTCCCTGGTGGGCATCGCCAACAGAAATTGTCACAGTGGAAGGGGGTTACTTAAAGACTCCCTCCTAAACTCTGATAAGCTGGGGACCCCTAGTGGCCAAACGAAGTATTACTACCTAAAAAAAATAATTTCACTTTTAAGGGGCAAATATCCTTCTCAGCGGTAAACAAAATAAACATAGACAATTACAGATAGCTGAATTTTGGAAGTTAAAACTGGTTGATATTTCAAACTATAGCTGGAACTAATATTTGACTGCATATTTACTATTTGCTTGTATTTTTTATTGCCAACCTCTGGAGTTCTGGAAATCGGATTTTGTATCAGCAACTTATGCCCTCTGGAGGATTTTGGGTTTTTCAAATTTGAGGACAACAGACTTTTTGCGGGGGTTTTTCTTCCCTCTCTCCTTCTCCTTCTCCGACCCTTAAATCAGAGACAGCTTAATTAACGCCCTGACTGGATTAGCCCGAATGGGGGCAAGAAGAATGCAAATGGATAACTAATTTCTTACATCCTACAGTGGACGACGTGACAGAAATTAATATATGATCTGAGGGTGAACTGTTAAAAATCTGTAAATTATAATTGTATTGTTTTTTTGAGTTTAAATTAGGTTTTGAAGGACATTCTAGCAATACTTAAGGACAACAACAACTGTAATTAGCAGAGATCCGTCCAGAATCTGCATAATTTAACTCTTTGGTATTGATATCTGACATTTAACGGGATGTCGCACACACAAAAAAAGGGGGCAGAGGGGGGGGGGCCCTGCAGATAGAAGAGCCTCAAAACAGGAAGCAGACTTTAGATCAGAAATATTGAAAATGTTTGCAGAAATCAAACAAAGTGAAAAAAATTTGGAGACAAAATTAGAACAGGTAGACAACAAAATTGGGAAAATGGATAAAAAGATTGAGGAGACTGTTAGTGAATTAAAAGGGCAGATTAAAGAGGTCTCAAAGAGAGTGGATGAGGGATTAAAAAAGACAAAACAGGAAATGAAAGAGATGAAACGGGAAGAAGAGAAGATGAAAAATGAGATTGCAGAGCTAAATAAAATACAGGAAGAAATAAAAGACTCTATTGCAATGAATGAACTAAAACAGAGGGAAGTGAATTTGAGATTGAGACAAGTTCCTGAAATCCAGAACGAAAATATAAAAGAAAGATTGGTAAAAGAAATTGCGGATTGGATGGAGTTATCGGAGGAAGAAGTGGCAGAAACAATACAAAATGCATTCAGGATGAAAATAAGATCAAGTAAGGCAAAGAAATTTCCAGGAGACTGCTTAGTTACATTTAAAGACAGGGAGATGAGAAATCGGATTTTGCAAAGAAATAGAGAGAAGAGACTGTATATTGATGGAAGTTACATAATTATATTTAAAGATATTCCAATAAGGCTGCTGAAACGAAGAGAATCCTACAAATCATTGGTGCAGCTCCTCAAAAAAAACAGAATTGATTTTCGTTGGGAATTTCCGGAGGGTGTCTCCTTCTTTTATAAAGGAGTTAGAAGGAGACTAACAAACCCCGAGGAAATAGGAAAATTTACAAGAAGATACAAAGAGCTTCAACAAGGAGAGGAACTACCGAAAGGAGCAGAAGGCGGAGCAAGACTAAGGGAGGAAATAGAACAGGGAGAAGAAGAGGAGCAGAACGTAAGCAAATCAGAGGAAGAAGAGGAAGAGGAAGAAGGAGAAGAAACAGAAAGACTTTTAGATTAAAACCTAAAAGTTAATCAGGAGGAAAAAAAATGACACTAAAAGTATGGAATTGGAATATTAATGGAATGAACGATAAGAAAAAACGGAATGGGATTGAGCGTGTTTTAAAAAAGAAGAATCTAGATATCATATGCCTCCAAGAAACACATGTGGCCAAAAAACATAGGAAAATCCTGGTTAACAAGAGGTTAGGGAATGAATTCATCTCCTCGGATAAAGAGAAAAAAAGAGGTGTAGTACTATATATTAAAAACAAAATCGAAGCACAACAACTTTTCAAGGATGAGGAAGGGAGAATAATAGCGGTTCGCATCAAGTGGCAAGGGGAAGAATTGATAATAGTGGGGATCTACGCACCTAACGGGAATAAAACAGAATTTTTTAGAGCACTAGAAGAGAAGTTATTTGAATATATGGACCAAAAAATTATAATAATGGGAGATATGAACGGCGTGATCTCAACTGAAATGGACAGATTAAGAAAATCAAGGAGTAAAGAGGGAAAGCTACCAAAGACATTCTTTACGATGACGAAGAACTGTAACCTAATCGATATATGGAGACTGAGACATCCGCTGGAGAAACAATTTACTTACCATTCAGAACCGAACCAATCAATGTCAAGAATAGATCAAATATGGATATCGAACGAACTGACACCAAGAATCAAAAAAGTCGAAATTCAAGCCAAAGTCATCTCAGATCACAACCCAATAGAAATGGAGATTAAGGGAGTTGAAGAACGATCCTTTAGATGGAGACTAAATGATAATTTATGGGATGACCAAAAGTTTGTTGAAAAAATTCGGAAAAAGTTAATAGAATTCTTTCTAGACAATTTAGATAAAGGGACGAAAATAAGTGTGGTATGGGACGCAAGCAAGGCAGTAATGAGAGGCCTCTTTATCCAACAAAATGCGTGGAAAAAAAACAACAGAGAAAAAAGGATAAAAGAGATTCTAAGGCAGGTTATGGATAACGAACAAAAACTGATTAAGAAACCGAACAATGAAAGGATAATGCAGGAAATAAAGTCCCTCCAAACTCAATTCTCAATGTTAATAAATAAGGAGGTGGAGTGGAACATTAAAAGGCTAAGACAGAAAAACTTTGAATATGCCAACAAGTCAGGAAAATGGCTTGCTTGGCAAGTTAAAAAGAGGAAAGAGCAAAACACAATTAGTAAAATAGAAATAAATGGAGAAGAATCGACGGATCCGAAAGAAATTAGAAAAGGATTCTGGGACTTTTACGAGCAATTGTATAGGAATCGAGAAAGGAATAATAAGAAAAAAATAGAAAGATATCTAAAAGAAAAGAGGGTGAAGAAGATGTCACCAGATCAAAAAAAACAGCTAAATGCCCCAATACAACGAGAGGAGGTAGAGGATGCGATAAAAGACCTGAAAAGAGGGAAAGCACCGGGTCCAGACGGGTTTACATCGAGCTATTACAAAGAAATGAAAGACACGTTGATGATTCCGTTAACTGAAGTAATGAACAACATCTTAAGAGAAAAGGACATTCCTGGCTCGTGGAAAGAGGCATTTATAACAATTATCCCAAAACAAGATGCGGACTTAACTCAGGTTAAGAATTACAGACCCATCTCCTTATTAAATACGGACTATAAGATCTTTGCTGGAATTCTTGCCAAAAGATTAAAAAAGATATTAATAAAGGTGATACACGAAGACCAAGCGGGCTTTCTCCCGGGTAGGCAAATAAGAAACAACATAAGAAACGTAGTTAATCTCATTGAATATTTAACAGACAGAAGTGATAAACCAGCCAGCCTAATCTTTATAGACGCGGAGAAAGCCTTCGATAATGTTGTCTGGGAGTTTATGTTGGCAAATCTAGAAGCTATAGAGGTGGGACAAGAGTTCTTAAATGGGATAAAGGCAATTTATACAGAACAGAAGGCGAGACTGATAGTCAACAACGTCATATCCGATGAAATTAAAATATCTAAAGGGACGAGGCAGGGATGCCCGCTCTCGCCGCTGCTTTTTATAATGGTTCTGGAAGTGTTACTGAATGCAATAAGACAAAACAAGCAAATCAAAGGGGTAACATTAGGCTCAAATGAGTACAAAATTAGGGCTTATGCAGACGATGTAGTCTTAACGGTAGAAGAACCTACAGAAAGCATAATGGAATTTTTGGAAGAGATGGAGATTTTTGGGAAATTAGCTGGATTTAAATTGAATAAGAACAAGACAAAAATGGTAGTTAAGAACATGGATCAAGATAAGATTGAACTAATACAGCAAAGAACTGAAATCGAAGTCGTTAAAAAGGTAAAATATCTGGGTATTTGGCTCACCAACAAAAACATTGACTTATATCAAAATAACTATATCCCGATGTGGAACAGAGTTAAGAAGGATTTAGAGGTTTGGGCCAGGCTAAAACTGTCATTCTGGGGAAGGATATCTATGGTTAAAATGATGGTGCTCCCTAAGTTGTTATTTCTGTTTCAAACGCTACCCATACTAAAAGGAACAAAAAACTTTACAGAATGGCAAAAGGTAATCTCCAGATATGTCTGGGAAGGGAAGAAGCCCAGAATCAAATTTAAGTTGTTGACAGACATAAAAGAAAGAGGGGGCTTCGCCTTACCAGACATGAGACTGTATTACGAAGCAGCATGTCTATGCTGGATAAAAGATTGGGTAAGACTGGAGAATAAAGAGTTGTTGGATCTGGAAGGGTATAATAACAAATGCGGGTGGCACGCGTACCTCTGGAGAGACAAAAAAAGAGTGCATAAGGGTTTCTGCAGTCATATTTTCAAAGGCCCATTAATAGAGGTTTGGGATAGATATAAAAATATGTTAGAGCCAAAAACCCCACACTGGTTATCTCCATTGGAGATAATGAGTGTAAAGAAGATTAATATGAGAGAAAAATGGGGAAAATATGAAGAAATGGTCACCAATGAAGGAGGGAAGTGGAAAGTAAAACCATATGATCAGATTAAAATATTTACATATGATTGGCTGCACTATTTCCAGATAAATGAGATGTTTAAAAAAGAAGTGAAAGAAAGGGGATATCAGGAAAAAGAATCGGTATTCCAAAAAGAGATAATAGATAATGAATACAAAAACCTATCAAAAATGTATAAGATATTGCTGGATTGGAATATGAAAGATGAGGAAGTGAAGTCAGCGATGACACAATGGGAAAGGGACCTCGGCTACAGTGTGCAACTGGAGGAGTGGGAAAAGCTATGGAAGGTGAATATTAAATTCACGGCTTGTATGTTACTCAAGGAAAATGTGATGAAAATGTGCTACAGGTGGTATCTGACACCTGTAAAATTGGCTAAGATATATAAGGTGGACAACAGGTGTTGGAAATGTAAACAAAAAGAAGGGACTTTTTACCATCAATGGTGGGAATGCAAGAAAGTTAAAAGCTTCTGGGACGAAGTATACAATGAAATGAAAAAAATGTTAAGTTATACCTTTGTTAAAAAGCCGGAAGCCTTCTTATTAGGTATTGTTGGAAAGGAGATCAGGAGAAAAGATTGTAAACTTTTTCAGTATGCGGTAACCGCCGCCAGAATAGTGGTAGCCCAGAGGTGGAAGCAGGAAGAAACCCCAACGATTGCAGAGTGGAGAACTAAACTGATAGAATATGCCGAGCTAGACAAGTTAACAGGGAAAATAAGATATTCTAAGGATCAACAATTCATTGAAGACTGGGGGAAATTTGTGGCTTATCTGGAGAACAAATGTTTAGTTAATACAACGCTAGCGGGGTTTAAAGAGGCACTGTAAAGAACATACAAGTATTGTTTAATAGAAATAGTGTACAAAGGGAGGAACAAATGGCAATACGAAAGGTCGGAATGTGATCCAAAGATATAAACACGAATGAATGTCAATGACGCTGAAGGAAGTTCAAATGTATGAGAAATGTTGGAATATGGATAGAATGTATAAACAAAGAAACTAATAAAATTTTAAAATGCAAAAAAAAAAAAAAAAAAAAAAAAAGAAATTGTCACAGTGAAAAAATTAAATATGAAAGAAAATTGGGTTACCTATAAAACTGTATTAAAGGAAGAAAACGGAGAATTGGAATTAAAGGATTATACAGAAATTAAAGCTCATATTAGTGATTGGTTCCAATATATTCAAATTAAGTATAGATTATCGAAAGACAAAAAGTTAGGATTTGAAAAAGAAATATCAAAATTCGATAAATATTTAATACAAGAAAAAAAATCTAAATTGTATAATCTGATCTTAGAATGGGAAACAAAGGATGAATTGGTTAAAGCATCAATGATCAAATGGGCGCAAGATATTGGGAAAAATATTATGTTTGAAAAATGGGGAAAACTGTGGAAAGAAGATATGAAATTCACTATGTGTTATATACTGAAAGAAAATTACCTCAAAATACAACATAGATGGTATTTAACACCTGAAAGAATAACAAAAATGAATAAAAATTGTAGTGATGTCTGCTGGCGATGCAACACTGGAAAAGGTACTATGATACATATATGGTGGAATTGTTTAAACATCAAACAATTTTGGGAAATAATATATAACGAAATGAAAAAAATGTTTAGATATTCATATAGGAAATCACCAGAAGGTTTTCTATTGGGAATAGTACCAGGAAGCCTAAAGGAAGAAGAAGTAGCCGCAAGGCTATTGATTGCGAAAAACTGGAAAAGTGGTATTGTACCGACAAAAATAGAGTGGCTTGCCAAATTATTGGAGTACTACAATATATCCAAAACAATGGGAGAAACTGGAAGGATCTCAAAAGAGAAGATAGATAGGGACAGGAAGGTGTTTAAAAGATACTTGCAAAACCATATCGAAAAATCAGGAATCCTATTAGAATAAACAAGTTCCGTTTCAAACACTGAAATACTGAATAAGATGGATAAAAAGGTAAAGGTACCCCTGCCCGTACGGGCCAGTCTTGACAGACTCTGGGGTTGTGCGCCCATCTCACTCAAGAGGCCGGGGGCCAGCGCTGTCCGGAGACACTTCCGGGTCACGTGGCCAGCGTGACATCGCTGCTCTGGCGAGCCAGAGCCGCACACGGAAACGGCGTTTACCTTCCCGCTAGTAAGCGGTCCCTATTTATCTACTTGCACCTGGGAGTGCTTTCGAACTGCTAGGTTGGCAGGCGCTGGGACCGAGCAACGGGAGCGCACCCCGCCGCGGGGATTCGAACCGCAAATTTCAAATTCAAACCTTTATTGCATTAGCAAACTGCCATAGCAAAATACGACAATACAAAAAAAAGACAAACTATAGACAAGCAACCAAGCAAAATTGAGGCGATTTGGCTGGCGTAGTGACATTTAAGTTACCCGAAGACAATAATGCAAAGATATAGTAGCCAGCGCCAAAAACTAATATGCGGATATATATAAAGCACAAAATGGCCCCAGAACAGACTCAGCATATTGAGTTAAAAGTAATAAAAGAATTAAAACAGGTCCAGGTCTAGGGCACGCTACCCTGTCAGAGTAGCCCTGAGTTTCAGAGCCTGCACTATGAAGATTGCCACCCCACGTGAGATTTGGGGATTTGCGTCCACAAGAAGCGATTTCAAACAGTCTTCCTTAGATGTAATGGTGGACGGGATCAAAAGGAGGAGCTTAGATCTTATTGGCTCATAAATAGGGCAGTAGAAAAAGAAATGTATGAAGTCCTCTACTTCATTCATTGTGCATGGACATAGACGCTGGGTAATAGGGGTCTTAGAGTAAATCCCCTGCAGGAAGGCCGTGGGTATAGAATGGAAGCGGGCCATAGTAAACGCTCTTCTCAAATTGGGCTCCGTCAGGTCTATCAAGTAGTTGGCAAGTGATCTTACCACTTTCACTTTAGGGAGCCACATGGAGAGGCGAGCTGAGGTGGACTGTGCCCGGTCCATGGCCTCGTCTCTTGTAAGAATCCAGGCCCGGATTTTATGTTTGTCCCAAGAGGACAGCGAGTCAAGATCTGGGAGAGAGTAGCGTGCAGTAATAGTCACCATGGCCTTGGACCATTTATTGCTTTGAGAACACGTTAAAAAGGCTTGCCTGGCTAGTAGGGAACCTGGGGCATTGATTAATTTACAATAAAAGCTAATAATTCTAATGTGGGCTCTCGCAACAATGGAGGGGAGGCCCAGTTCTGTTCTTAACTGTGCTGCAACCGAGCCCTTGGGGAGACCCAGTACCTTCCGTGCAAAAGAGTTTTGTAGAATCTCCAGCCGTTGTAGTGTTTTTAAATTCCACCCCCAGATTTCAACCCCATACAGTAACATCGGGAGGACTTTGCTGATAAATGCTTTTCTGATTGGTGGAACCAGCTGGCCGCCTTTTGCATAGTAGAATTTCTCCAAGGCTTTGATGGTTCTGCGGGCAGCCAGGATGGTTGTATTTAGGTGAGCTGGCCAGCTAAGCCCATGCTGAAAAATGATACCCAAATACTTGAATGCTGAACAATATTCAATAGAATGGCCCTCAAAATTCCAGAGTGACTTCCGAGTTTTCGTGCCAAAAGTAAGAATTTTGGTTTTGGCGAAATTAATTTTAAGGGAGTTGGTATCACAATATGTCATGAGCCCTCTGAGCGTGTTGTTTAAGCCCAGCTTGGTTAATGACAGTATCACCATGTCGTCCGCATAGAGTAATATGGGGATCTTGAGCTGTTGTAAGGAGGGGGCAGATTGATTTAGGGCCTTCATAGTTGTAACGATGTCATTGATATAGAAATTGAATAGAAAAGGGGCCAAGAGGCAACCCTGTTTGACCCCTTTATTCAGAGGGGAAAAATCAGAAAGAGCTCCCAGAGGGCTGAATTTTACTCTGGCCGATATGTCATTATGAATTTCCATAAGAAGGAGGAGGAGTCTCTTATCTATGCTGGTGTAACTAAGCTTCTGCCATAGCCTATCTCTAGGGATGGAGTCAAAGGCGGAGGTCAGGTCCACAAAAGCCGCGTGTAGTTTGCAGTTGAACCTGTTTAGGTATTTATCAATCAGGGTAAGTAGAACAAGACATTGGCCAGATGTGCTGTGACCTTTACGGAAGCCAGTCTGTTCCGGATGGAATAGCTTTGTTTCTTCTGCCCACTCGATTAATTTCTCTAGCAAGAATCTAGAGTAAACCTTGTATGATATGTCCAACAGGCTGATAGGTCGGTAGTTACGCGGATCTTGTGGGTCCCCCTTTTTATGTATTGGGATGACTATGCTCTGTTTCCAGTTAGGTGGAATCTTAAGAGTAGCATTAATGGTGGTAAAGAGAGATGCTAAAATAGGGGCCCACCACGTCTGGTTCGATAAAAATACCTCAGGTGGTATCATATCCTCCCCCGGGGATTTATCCCCTGATAGCATGCTAATTAGTTGAGTACATCTCTCTGGGGAGACTGGCTCCCAGGTGGGCAAGGCAGATGCTGGAAGGGTGGTGACTACATTTACGTCAGAATCTGGGGCGGAATACAGCTGAGCAAAGTGAGAGTGCCAGCTGGCTGCTGTGATGTTATTAACAATGAATGAGGGGGGTCTTAAACCTGCATTAATTAAATTCCAAAATTTCTTGTCGTCACGGGTTTTAATGGTCACTGACAGAGCCGTCCAGCGTTCTTTCGCAAAGAGCAATTTCTTATGTTGGAGCAGCTTCTTATAGTATGAACGAAATTGGGCTAACTCCCTGATTTTGCTCTGAGTGCTGTCTGATTTCATGTCAGACTGAAGAAATCTAAGCCTACTTCTGCACTGTTTGCATTCTTGGTCGAACCAAGTTTGATTCTTCCAGGTTAGAATCGCACGGGAAGGTTTCGTAAGCGAAGGGAGCAAGTAGGCTAGAATTTGCTGGAAAATTGAGAAATGATTCACATTCATTGTTAACAGCTGAGCTTTCAGGGCTAGGATCTCAGGGGAATTTAGGAGGACTTTTATGTCTTGCTCCAGGTAGATGTCCCACTTCTTACGTCCGGGGGCCAAGGTCAGTGAATCCTGGGGGTGTGGTGAGCTGGGAGGCCCCAGCTGTGTGTGGTGGAAGGAGATGGCAATTGGAAGGTGGTCACTTTCGGTTCTGTTGAACACATTGAAACAATATGCCTCATCATTAAATGCTGAGGAGGACCTGATGTAATCTATAACACTTGCCCCTCTAGATCCTAGAAAAGTATAGTATCCCCCGGACCAGTCTTTGGGTGTGCCGTGCAAGCTGTGCAGCCCGCAGTTTATAGTGAACTCCAGCAGTATGATGCCAGCCCTATTAATGGTCTTGTCATGTGAATTCCACGTAGGAAACCACTCCTCTTCTATGAATAATTGCGACTTATCGGTGAATAAGCTTATATCTGCTCCGATTCTGGCATTGAAGTCCCCCATTATAAGGATCTCTGACTTTGGAAATTCAGCCCCAGATTTATCTAGAATAAATCTTAAATCCTCCCAAAGCTGATTTGAATGAGAAGAGGAGTAGGTAGATGGATTGTACAAGTTTACACATATGAATTCCCCAAGCGAGCTGTTAGTGATGTGCAAAGTTTGAATGTAATTACTCTCTAACCAAAAGATAGGAGAGATATTAAGCTGAAGCTCCTGCGAAACAAATGTTACCAGGCCTCCACTAGGGCGCCCATACAAATGTGTTTTGGTCGCAGGAATCACAAAGGCGTCATAGCCCGGTAGGGATGGGGGGGGGGGTGAAGATTCTAAGCACCAGGTCTCTTGTATACCCATAATCTGGAATTTCGCTAAAAACTCTTTCATATCCCCGTCATCCTGTTTGGACGTCCATCCCGCCACATTCCAGGATAGCACATTAAAGCAATTTGAGGAGGGACTATGTGCTAGTCAATTGCTCTGGTTGCTGGTGGGAAGGACATTGCCAGGGGTCTGAGACAGCGCCAGGCGAGGTACTACCGAAGGTATCGAAGGGGTGGTGAGTTGATTGATGTGACCAGCAGGGTCTTCAGTAAAACCTGAGTTGTCTCTTTGCACAGTGGCTTCCTTAACGTTTATATATTGGCTTGAAGAGGTTGCGGATAAATGAGGTTCTACCAAAAGAGGTTGACTGGCAAAGGACGAGAATATAGAGTCATTTGACTGGACCGCACTGATTGAAGACTCCAGGTCAGGCATCGAAGAATAGGACATTGACAGATTACCAGGATGAGGTGTGTTTGGTGCGTTGCTCTTTAAGGCGGAGGACGAGGTAGTTGATTGCAGATCTATTAGTAGAGGTGAAGGGGGTCTGCGTTGCGACGGTGTATGAGGAGCTTCCACCAGGCAGACTGCCAAATCATCCGTTATTGGAGTCCCAGTATTTGGCAGGGGTTTCTGGGGTGTTAGCCCCTTCATAACTGCTTTCCTTTGATTTAATAGGTTGCTATGTCCAGGATTTGAGGAGATTTTCTCTTGAAGTACATGTGTAAGTTGCTGCTTGAGTGTATCAAGCCTGTTTATAACTTCCTGCTGTTCTACTAATGGCAACTCGCCATAGGATGAAATGAGGTCCCTCTCCTCTGAGGCATCCAGATGGCTGGGCCCGCTTTGGTCATGCTTCTTTGTTGCTGGAGTAGATAAACCAGGAAGCTTGGGCTGAGAGGGAGGGTGAGGTTCCCGGGTGGACAACTTGAGTTTCAAGACTGAGTCGCGCCTGTCTGGCGGGCGGCTACCTTTTTGTACGGTGCTGCGGAAGAGAGGTTTAATCCTGGTGTCATTAAAGACTCTTGTTGGGAAGATGCCCCAGGTGGCCAAAAACGCTTTACGCCTAACCAGTATGGAGGGAATTTTTGGAGACTGGAAGGAGAGCAATACTTTTTGGAGCCGATGGTGGTAGTTTAAAAGTTTCACTGTACTGAGGTCTATTAGCGGAGGCCAAATCTGAAGGAGTTGCCTCAGATGATCTTTGACATCTCTCGGATTATTCCACCTTGGGGACCTGGGGTCCCTACTGCGTATAGTTAGACAAATTTTGTTTGGTTGTAAAATCAGAGATTGAGAGTCCAATTGAGTTTTTAGGAGGTGACCACCAGTACCACTTTCATGTCTAATAAGGGAGGTGCACCTCTGTCCCTTTAAATCCCTCGGAGGCAGAGTGTGGTTGTGCTGGAGCTCTAGCAAATGGGCCTCAAGCTTTTGGTGGAGATTATCCACCTGCATGGAGATCCCATTTATGCTCTTAAAGATGCAGCGCAGGGTCCTGGTTATTAATTGGAAATGATCGAGTCCCATGCCATCGCCCAGGGCCAACTCGGGCTCCCCCTTCGAGGTGACTCTCACTTCTTTGTCATTATCGTTAGCATTATTCGTTGCCTTCGAGTTCACCCCCTCCACTTCTATATCGGCTGCGAGGTCAATTAAAGGATTAAAACGATTGTGAGTTTCAACCGTGTAGCTAACTTCCTCGTTATTTCTGTTACAGTTAAGAAAAAAAGTATCAATCTTGGACTGTTTGGGCCTCGGGGGAGGCATTGCCTCATCCAAGTCCCTTGGCCGCTTGCCATGGCCCATAGTGGAGATTAGAAGCAATATCCACAATAATTGGAAGTATCCTAATACACCTTAGAGAGTATTGTAGGAAGCAGGGGAGTGGAGAGCGAAGAAGAAGGAAAGGTAAAATTCGTTGCTTACTTACAATTCTCAGTCATTTCGGTTCAATGTCTTAAAAGTCAGACTTAGCAAGAGTCAGATCTTTACTTTAATCTTCACCCTGACAGAAGAAGCTTGGGTTTTAAGCACCTCTTCCTACCATTTAGCAGGTCATAAAGCTGTCCACAGTAAATCTCGTCTTGGTTCATTAACTCCGTAGGGTGTTGTTTCTCGGCGTTTTTCCTCCCCCTCTTCCTTTTTCTGGGACTTTTAACTTGAGCTTTTAACTCAAGCCTTGTGAGTATATTAGTTAAAAAGCAGCTGCCAAATGTTGTAGATGAAATACTGAGGCTGATAAGAGCTGAATAAAAAACTGATAAAACTAATAAAAACTAATAAAAACCGCACAACTGCTGCGGAGCTCAAATCAGTGCTTCCACCGACGACGCCATCTTTGACTCTTCTCTTCGATTCGAACCGCCGACCTTTCGATCGGCAAGCCCTAGGCGCTGAGGCTTTTACCCACAGCGCCACCCGCGTCCCCATAATAAGATGGATAACAATGTGTAATAGAAAAAGAAGTATGAAATTAGGCTAAAGGTGTGTGAAAGAAAGTAATAGAAGTGGAAAGAAATTGCAATTGAGTAGATTGGAAGTCTAACACAAAGGTGGGGTGAGGGGTGGTCGATGGTGATGGGAAAAGGAATTATTTGTGGGGCTGAGTGTAAGTATGTTTGAACACTTTAAAGGATTGTATGAAATGTATGTTTGAATGCTTGTATATCTGTAATATATGTGTATTAATGATGAACTATTTTAACAATAAAAAAAGTACATAATATTATTGCACTGTACATTATTAATTGAAAATACTCCCCAGCTGTTCTCCTATTATTTATATATACTTTTCGTATTTTCTTCCCCCTCTTTATTCCTTTACAAATTATAAATAGCATTTTTATTATTACATTCTCTTGCTTTATTTTTCTTTTACCCTCCCATCTTTTCTTTGTTTTTTTTTTCTTTTGTAATTTTCTGTTTGGGTATTTTTTTTCCTTTTTTTGTTTCCTTTTTTTTGTTTCCCTGGTTGTGTTTTTGTGTGGTTTTCGACTTGTGTGGTTTTGTCTTGTGTTGTTGTTGGGGTTTTTTTGTTGCTTTTTGTTTTTGTTTTGATTTTTCTTTCGCTATCTATCGGTAGCTATTGCAGCTGATATTAGCATCGGATGTCATTAGTTTTGTTGCAAGGTGCTGATTAATTGAGCCGCTAACCTGTTTAAAGATTTATATATATGATCTATCACCCTGAATGAGCAAGTGAACGCAAGGATTGCAATCATTTATTATATTTATTTGATCTGATGAATTTGTGATATTGCTGTATTGATGATAAGCTGTAACTAATTAGATAATGGTTCATAATCAATTTTAAATATATTTAGTGAAACTGGTGAATATAAAGAATTAGTGAATACATAGGCCGGTGATTATTATCAGATTGGTAAATTGTCGTGATTGTATTAACAAAGATTGAATTAATTGACATCCATTAATTATCAGATTGGAAATATTGTTGTGATTGTATTAAGAAAGATTGAATTTAATTGATATCCAGTCTGTAAGATAGAAAGAAAAAGAACAAATTACCTTGTGAACTAATTGAATTTCATAGTGATGTCTGGTAAAAAAACAACTGTGTCAGGTTCTGCGGCAGTTTCAGCCTCACAAATCAGGAGAACTTCTGTTATTGACATGGATCAACTGCTAGATATGAGAGAATTAATTTTAAGTTTGAAGAAAGATATCCAAGATTTAAAAAATAATGTAAATGAAAAGGCAAAAGCAACAGAAGAAAAACTTATTTCAATGGGAGTTAAAATAGATGAAAATGTGAAAATGTGAGCCCGAGCCCCCAACTCCCCCCCCCCCCCAAACCTGGACATTTCCTTTAAAATGTCAAAAATCGCCCAGATAGGCATGTTGGTCCCCAAAAAGAGGACATGTCCGGGTTTCCCCAGACATATGGCAACCCTAAATTGTGGTGGAAGATGACCCTGAAAATACTGGCAAAGCCTTGTATGGTACGGCATGGAAAGGGGAACTAGAATAAAGGACTGAAGGGGCTGCATTAGTGAGGTTGTTAGAGCAAGTTTCCTTGGAATGAGGCTCAGCGGAGACTGTGGTGTCTTTGTGATATATGGTTTATTCACACACATATACAACCTGAGCCAAAGATGGAGAGGCTCACAGCATTAACGCCCCAGAAGGTCTTGCTTCTTCCAGTTACAGCCTTCGAATCAAGAAGAAATCAGGCATGGCTCTCTCTCTCTGTGACTTCTGCCAACTTCCAGCCCAGCTCTCTCACACACCTCTGACCTTTTCCTTTCTCATTCCCAGCTAGGTGAGGGAGGAGGCCCACCCTCATTTGCCCTCTGGCACAGAGCAACCACAAGGTACATAGGTGGCAACTATGACCCTTGCTTGGTTAATTCAACAATGGAATCCTCCATTAGATTTTCACCCTTGCAGACTAACTCCCAAACTCACAAGGCTGAGGGACTAGGCAAGACCAAGGCTATTTCAAAACCAGTTTTTAGGTGCATTTAGCTTTGTGTTCTATAGCTTTTAGCCCAATATTGATTGATGGGGAATGGAGGCTTATTTTGGGATGGTTTGTGGTGCACAGCCCTGTCTTGTCTTGTCCTCGTGAGTGTGTGTGTGTTTCAAGGGCTTTTTGCTTGTTCACCGGGATCCTTCAGAAGGAAGAGACAAAAGAGTAGTGGCATTTTAGGACAACATAACAAAAACTTATGCAGGCATAGCCTATTTCATCAGAAGCATAAATGAGACTGAGGAGGTTGATTGATAGTTTGAGGTATTGGTTGAGGCTAAGGCACCTGAAAAATCATATCACCCCTTATATACCCAATGGATGGCTCTGCTCTGCAGATGACGGCTTCCTGCAGGTACCATCTTATCGGCGGTCCCTTCTCTGCTATCTTTTCAATGCCTACTTCCTCTTCCTCTTTCAAGAAGCCTTCTAAGTAGAGATAACTGAAGGTTTTGTGGAGGCGCCATAGCTTCAGTGTGTCAGCACCTGCATTGCATGCAGAAGGTCCCAGGTGCAGTCCCTAGCACCTGCAGTTAGAAGCTCAATGTAGGTAGCAGCCTTTCTCTGCCCAAGGCCTTGGAGAGCTTCTGCCACTCAGGGTGGAAGTGGGCAATACTGGGCTAAATGGATCAATAAGGTTTAGGATCAGGGACTTCCTTCTCTTAAATGAGCTACCTTCCCAGGTGGATGAGCCCCACTGCTCTTCACCTCCCTCTACAGCACAGGCAGAAGCCACCTTCTTGACTGTTGAACCCCCTAGTGGTCTCATCTGATCAATTGTCCAGAGCCTGGCTGTCAGGGCTGATTCAGCTGCAGTTCAGCATCAAAACTCAGAGATGAGCAGTAAGGTGGACTCTTTCTTCAGAGAGACAAAACCTGACAGAGAAACTCCACAGGCAGGACTAGCCCCAGTTGCCAGAACGGAGGATCTTAGCCTCCTCCTAAGGTAGAGCTATCATACACCAACAGCTTCTGGGTCTTCCTTTAAGAAGCTCAATAATTTTGGGGTCTTCCTAAAAATAGCTCCACAGCTTTTGGGGTGTCTTGGTTTCTACTTTTAGAAATATGGCAACCCTATCCTAAGGCTCCTCCCCAGTCGGCTGACTTCCCAACAGTCGTGGAGGGGCTCTCTGTGCCTTTTGTTCTGCTACATGTAATGCCTCCCTTCTTCTCCTTCTTCTTACCTGTCTCCTGCATCCCACCAGCAGTCTCCTGGCTTGGGGCCTTCCCACTGTGATGCTTCTCTGGGGGGTTCCCTGGCTGTAGTCTCCCACCATTCCTCTTCCTCTAGCCAGTACCCGACACTATCTTTGCATGCAGGGGAAGCCCCTAACTCACTGAGGGTTTGAGACCCATCAACTCCCCTCACCTGGTTAGCCTGCCAGTTGAAGCCGTTCCTGGGGTGTGGCTGCTGCTGCAGGCTGACAGTTTCTAAGAGCCACAGGTGAGAGCTGTAGTGACCAAAGGTGGACAAACTACCCCAGAAGGAGCACAACGTGTCCCCCCCGAGATACTATCCCTCCCCTTGCACCCTTGAGT
Organism: Podarcis muralis; assembly: GCF_964188315.1. Classification (NCBI taxonomy): domain Eukaryota; kingdom Metazoa; phylum Chordata; class Lepidosauria; order Squamata; family Lacertidae; genus Podarcis; species Podarcis muralis. Next base: position 26,040,561 of record NC_135674.1, read on the forward strand.
CGTGAAGGACAGAGAGTGGAGAGTTGAATGTGTGTAGAAACCAGCCTCCCTTAGGAAAGCAAAGTTTACATTCATCACTCCACCCACTTTCACCTGTGGCCCTTCCCACCACAGGCACACGGCCCCTGGAAGGCTTCCCAGAGGAGAATATGGCCCTTAAGACTGAAAAAGAGTCCCCAACTCTGAACTAGTGATGAATTGCCATTGATGGCTCCAGCTGGATGTTGAAATCTCCCTCTAAGCTCCTTCTCAGAGCCATGTTCCCTTTCAACAACTGGCTTCCTCCTGCAGGTCAAACAGTCCCCTCAGTACAAGGACCCATTGTTTCTCCATGTGCATTTTCAGCAGCCTCCCATGTGACTGTCAGTGATATCATTTTCCCCATCCTCAGATTTTGCCCCACCCCCGGCAGCCTAAAATTCTCATCAGATTATATCTTCAAAGGAAATAAGGCATCTCCAGCTGAGCAAGACCTGGTATTTCCCCCTCTTCAGATAGCTCTGAATCTTCAGCTGCAGAGGAAAAATGCCCACGGTCCTTTCAAAATTTCCCATGTATTCGTAGGAACATCACCTGTCTTGGAAAAAAGGAAGGAACAAATGTCTCAGATGCAAGCCCTTTAATCTGGAATTGCTATTCTTAACTCCATGTGGCTGGGGTGTTCTGGGGCTTCTGTACCTTGAACTAATAATTTCTTGTTTGCATGTTCTACCCCAGCTGCTGCTCCCTGTTCAGTTCAGCTGGGGGATTAATTATGCTTTGTCATTTGATTCGTCAGGGTCTGTTCCATACATGCCGGGTGGAGAGAGAAGTGTAATTTACTGTTTTCCTGCGTGAGCTGTTGAGGGGTGGGGTGTGGGAGTGTGGAGTGTGGAAATAATGAAAAGAAACACTTTAAAGCAGCATGGAGAACAGAAACCAAGTAGTTAAGGGGCATTTCATCAAATAATCCCCCTAGTTGTGCAGAATGAGAAGAACTGGGGCAGCTGCAAGGATAAAACTACTAATTCATGTCATGTCTAACTGGTTTGATTGAAAGGCTTCTCAGAAGCTAGGGCATGTCATAAAATACAGCAATGTACAAAAGCGGGTGGACGGTGGACATTAAAATCAGTCCAAAGAATTCAAATGTCTGGGTGCTCAAGAAATGTTTAAATGATAGCACAGAGCTGTTGGCATAAAAAAGGTCTTCAAGAGATGCCTGAAAGTCAACATTTCAGTACAGATCAGCCTTCTCACTGATTCAGTCCACTTTTGCAGACAGCTCAACTTCTACTACCAATTACCTCCTGCAGAGTGTAGCCACAAAAGAGAGTTTTGGGAGGACTGTAGGACAGGCTTGCAGTTCATTCAGGTCCAAGACCACCCCCCAGATACATCATACCTACATCACAGAAAGGGCGGTCGGTCTACAAGAAAAATCTGAGTGTGTTGTTTACCTCCTGTCTGGCAGGTTCCCTGTTAATGCTCACTTGATTGGATACCCTGGGGAGCCTGGCCAGTCTTTTGTAATGACAAATACTTAGTTCCCTTTTTTTTAAAAAAAAAAAAGCGTTTATTAATTTTCCAATAAGAACATCTAATTAACATATCATATCAAATCAAATCAAATCCAATAAAAATAAAAAACTAAAATAAAAAATTCCAATTGCAGCAGGAGACTTTTTCAGGTGGTTCGCAATTTAGCGGAACCACCTGCTACATCAGGGCCCAGTACGGGCCACATGATCTCCTGCAATGATTTTGCAAAGTTTTTTGCAGATAAAGTCGCTCAGATTTGGGAAGAGGTAGACTCCACCGTGGGAGCAGGGCCGGGGTGGGAGAGTGCTAGAGTCCTGTCTAGTCAAGTTGCATGGGATCAATTCCAATCTGTTACCTCTGAGGATGTGGACAGGCTGCTTGGACAAGTGAAACCAACCACCTGTCTCCTTGATCCTTGCCCATCCTGGCTTATAAAAGCGAGTTGGGAAGGGCTGGGCGATGGGCTTTGCGGGGTGGTGAATGCTTCTCCTTGTGAGGGAGCCTTCCCAGACCCGCTGAAAGAGGCGGTTATTAAACCGCTTCTTAAAAAACCATCTTTAGATGCTGCCAATATGGCCAACTATCGCCCAGTCTCAAATCTTCCATTCTTGGGCAAGGTGATTGAGCGAGTGGTTGCTGAACAACTCCAGGCACGCCTGGAAGAAGAGGACCATTTGGATCAGGCCTCATCATGGGACTGAAACTGCCTTGGTTGCACTGGTCGATGATCTCCAGCGGGCTAGGGACAAAGGTGAGAGCTGTTTCCTAGTTCTGCTGGATCTCTCAGCGGTCTTTGACACCATCAACTATAACATCCTTCTGGACTGTCTAGAGGGGCTGGGAGCTGCGGGCACTGTTATACAGTGGTTCTGCTCCTTCCTCCTGGGCCGTGTTCAGAAAGTGGTGGTGGGGGATGAGTGTTCAGACCCCTGGGCTCTCACTTGTGGGGTGCCTCAAGGTTCTGTCCTCTCCCCCATGCTTTTCAACATCTACATGCAGCCCCTGGGAGATATCATCAGGGGGTTTGGGCTGGGTGTTCATCAGTATGCGGATGATACCCAGCTCTACCTCTCTTTCAAATCGGAACCAGTAAAGGTGGTGAAGGTCCTGTGTGAGTGTCTGGAGGCAGTTGGAGGATGGATGGCGGCTAACAGATTGAGATTGAATCCTGACAAGACAGAAGTACTGTTTTTGTGGGACAAGGGGCGGGTGGGTGTGGAAGACTCCCTGGTCCTGTCTCGCCAGAGTGGTGCATTCTCTGGTTATCTCTCGCTTGGACTACTGCAATGAGCTCTACGTGGGGCTACCTTTGAAGGTGACCCGGAAACTACAACTAATCCAGAATGCAGCAGCTAGACTACCGAGACCATATAACACTGGTCTTGAAAGACAAGGGGCGGGCGGGTGTGGAGTACTCCCTGGTCCTGAATGGGGTAACTGTGCCCCTGAAGGACCAGGTGCACAGCCTGGGAGTCATTTTGGACTCACAGCTGTCCATGGAGGCACAGGTCAATTCTGTATCCAGGGCAGCTGTCTACCAACTCCACCTGGTATTCAGGCTGAGACCCTACCTGCCCGCAGACTGTCTCACCAGAGTGATGCATGCTCTAGTTATCTTCCGCTTGGACTACTGCAATGCGCTCTATGTGGGGCTACCTTTGAATGTGACCCAAAAACTACAACTAATCCAGAATGCGGCAGCTAGACTGGTGACTGGGAGCGCCCACCAAGACCATATAACACCGGTCTTGAAAGACCTACACTGGCTCCCAGTACGTTTCCGAGCACAATTCAAAGTGTTGGTGCTGACCTTTAAGGTCCTAAATGGCCTCGGTCCACTATACCTGAAGGAGCGTCTCCACCTCCATCGTTCTGCCCGGACACTGAGGTCCAGCGCCGAGGGCCTTCTGGCGGTTCCCTCACTGTGAGAAGCCAAGTTACAGGGAACCAGGCAAAGGGCCTTCTCGGTAGTGGTGCCCGCCCTGTGGAATGCCCTCCCACCAGATGTCAAAGAGAAAAATAACTACCAAACTTTTAGAAGACATCTAAATGCAGCCCTGTTTAGGGAAGCTTTTAATGTTTAATAGGTTATTGTATTTTAGTGCTTTGTTGGAAGCTGCCCAGAGTGGCTATTATTATTATTATTATTATTATTATTATTATTATTAAAACCTCCTTCAAAGACTCGTTGTTGATTTATTCTTAAGCAAACTACTTGCTATGTAGCCATATATCAGACATGACGATCAATTATAATAATAATAATTTATTATTTGTACCCCGCCCATCTGGCTGGGTTTCCACAGCCACTCTGGGCGGCTTCCACAGAAACCAAAATACACTAAAATGTTAGCCAGGATGGGCAAGGATCAAGGAGACAGGTGGTTGGTTTCACGCGTCCAAGCAGCCTGTCCACATCCTCGGGGGTAACGGATTGGAATTGATCCCATGTAACAGGACTAGACAGAACTCTAGCACTCTCTCTGTTGCAGGAGATCTTGGGGTCTTTACAAGGCCCCGGTGGTAAAGGTGGTTCCATTAAACTGCGGACCACCTGAAAGAGTCTCCTGCTACTATTTTCTGCAGATGCAATAGAGGCGGTGAAGAAAGTCTTCTTCGCCGTCGCTATCGCCACTTGGTAGGCTCGACGTTGAGCTCTAACCTGTGTCCGGTCAGATTCGGAGTGAGTTTTCTGCCACCGACGCTCTAGCCTTCTCAGCGATTGTTTCATCGCCCTCAGCTCCGAAGAAAACCACGGGGCTGTCCGGGCTCCATGCAATCGGAGAGGGCGCTTTGGAGCCAGACAGTCGATAGCCCTGGTTAACTCCACATTCCAGCGGGCCACCAGGGAATCAGCTGAAAGGCCATCAACATGGGATAAAGCATCCCCTACCACTCTCTGGAAACCATTTGGATCCATTAAGTGGCGGGGGCGGACCATCCGAATCGGTCCCACCTCCCTGCAGAGGGGAAGGGTCGCGGAGAAGTCCAGTTGCACCAGGAAGTGATCTGACCATGGCACTTCTTTAGTTTCACTTTTACTTAGTGTCAGATCACCCACGTCACTAGAGGTGAATACCAGATCTAAGGCATGTCCATGACTATGAGTTGGGCCCAACTTATTCAGGGACAGCCCCATGGAGGCCATGCTTTCCACGAAGTCCCGAGCGGCCCCTTGTAAGGTCGTGTCGGCATGGATGTTAAAATCCCCTAGGACAACCAAACTAGGTGTCTCCAGGAGAACATCCGCCACGACCTGAAGCAGCTCGGACAGGGAATCCTTGGTGCAGCGGGGAGGTCGGTACACCAAAAGGAATCCTGTACTGCCCCTATTGCCCAACTTCCAGAACATGCACTCAGAAAACTGGGTCTTCCCAGTAGGACGCCTGATGCAAACTAATGACTTCCTAAAAATCACTGCAACCCCCCCTCCCCGCCCACATGACCTGGGTTGCTGTGCGTAAGAGAAACCTGGTGGGCAAGCGGCAGCAAGGACAGGCCCATCCGCTTCATCCAACCAGGTCTCTGTCACACATGCCAGGTCAAATCCTCCATCCACAATCAGGTCGTGGATGGCAGTGGTTTTATTCATCATTGACCTGGCATTACACAGCAACACCTTCAGGTTATGTCGCTTTTGCTTTTGCTTTTGCAGACATGTCGCTTTTGCTTTTGCTGTTCTCTCTGAGATGACATGAGAGGGAGACGACATGTTTCTTTGTCTTGATTTATGTTTAATAAATCTGTAGCTGTAGAATGACTTCACAAGCCTCACACCTATTTCTGTGTGCGCAGTACACTCTGCTAATAGCATGCCCTGGCTTTTGAAGTCCAGGTCCCTGATTTATGTCAGAGGACGGGCCGATGGAAGGAGACGTCAGAAGGGGATTCAGCATGACCTTGCAAGTCCAAGATCTTCATGGAAGAATGGACTTTGCGAAAGGGAAAACCAGACTTTGCTGCAAGGACTGAAGACCTTGTTGCATGATGCCAATCTTCCTGAGGAATATTGGGTGGAGTCGCTGAATTGTTTGGTTTATTGTTTTAACAGACGATTTTCTGCACCCATAGGTTGTACTCCCTATGAAAAGATGTTTGGTAAGAAACCATACGTCAGGCACATGAGAAACTTTGGACGCCTGCTTCTTGGGAGAAAAGCAATGACAAACCTAGACAGCATCTTAAAAAGCAGAGACATCACCTTGCCGACAAAGGTCCGTTTAGTTCAAGCTATGGTTTTCCCAGTAGTGATGTATGGAAGTGAGAGCTGGACCATAAAGAAGGCTGATCGCCGAAGAATGGATGCTTTTGAATTATGGTGCTGGAGGAGACTCTTGAGAGTCCCATGGACTGCAAGAAGATCAAACCTCTCCATTCTTAAGGAAATCAGCCCTGAGTGCTCACTGGAAGGACAGATCGTGAAGCTGAGGCTCCAATACTTTGGCCACCTCATGAGAAGAGAAGACTCCCTGGAAAAGACCCTGATGTTGGCACAAGGAGAAGGGGACGACAGAGGATGAGATGGTTGGATGGTGTTCTTGAAGCTACCAGCATGAGTTTGATCAAACTGTGGGAGGCAGTGGAGGACAGAAGTGCCTGGCGTGCTCTGGTCCATGGAGTCACGAAGAGTCGGACACGACTAAACGACTAAACAACAACAACAACAACAAATCTTATCCCAGCAGACAGTTCGCTAAACATCACCACTCCATCAGAAAAGGGGAGGGTTATACATGATTAACATAGGAGGAATGTGTTGGGGTAACATGCAAATACAGGATATGTCTTGGGAAGTACATTCTAAGCACCTACTGCAAGAGGAGAATAGAACTTTGGTTTGCATAGTCTGCCGCCTGGGTAAGTCCGGAGGAGAGCTTGTGCCCAGCGATTGTCACCTACGTCTCTTAGAGCTCTACGTCTCTTAGAGACTTCTTAAGACTTCGTTCATATGCCCCCCCCCCTCCATTCCGTAACACTATCCATATGGACTTCATGGAGTGTGCGCTCTTGCAGGGTCTGCTTCCAGAAACTACTATTGCAGATGTATATATTTTGGCAGAAATGGTTTACAAATATGCACGATGGCAAGCAGGCAGACAGGAACAGTTACAAAGCAACCTTGGTCCTGCCTAGCCTGGAAGCTGTTTCCAACTAGTGAAATAGAAACCTTTCAGCAACCTTTACAACCATCTACAAACCCTAAAGTTTGTATTTTCTTTAGCTTTCTATAGAGAAGGGGCTGTTTTGTATATTGGAGCAGAATAGTGTATTAGCTCTAATGTTTTGTTTAAAGCAACCCCTTGTTAAGTACCGCCAGCTGAATTGGGCTTGCGCCCAGATCTTAGCACACTAACTGATAAAACAGGTGACGGTAACCTCTGGCCCTCCATACATTGCTTAACTACAATTCTCATCATCCTGCCCATTGGCAATGCTGGCTGGGGCTGAGGAATTTCAATACAGTGGTACCTCAGGTTACATACGCTTCAGGTTATAGACTCCGCTAACCCAGACATTGCTTTCTCTAGGTTTTCACCAAGGCAAAGCTGATCCATGTGTGTTCATCAAGGAGGAGGGGCAAAACAAACTGTATTGTTTATGTTTTGTTGATGATCTTCTGATGTTTTGGAAGAATCAGGCTTTCTACCAAAGCACCCTAGCTCAGCTGAAGGAGCACTTTGACATGAAGGATCTTGGTGAGGTATCCAACTATCTTTCTCTGCAGGTGGAGAGGGACCAAGCAGGTGATTTTCTGGTACACCAAACACAGAAAATTGCTGCTGTATTAACCAGGCTGAATTTGGTTGATGCAAACCCAGCAGACTCAAATGCTGAAGCATTTTCTTTTCTTTTTCCCCCCTTTTACTGTTTTATTAAATTTGCTTAGTAACATAACATTATTATATGTATTCTATAAAACAAAGAATACAAAACAAAATTCATTCATACTTCAATGCATAACATTAATATATATGGTTTCTAAAAAAGGGCTTACATAACAAAATCCATTCAAAATACCATCTGGTTTACCTTTTTTTTCCCCTTCCCCTCCCTCTCCACTCCAACCCTCCCCCCTTCTTCATATCTTCCTTCCTTCTTCATATCTTTATCCATGTACACAGTCTGTTCATTCAAGCTTGTATGTTAGGGTTGGCTTCCCCTCTTTCTATCCAGTTCCTGTAAAATGCCCATTTATTTGTGATTCTTTGGTATTTATTTTCCCATCTATCCTCTGCCACTATCTGTGCATTTATTTCTGATTGTACATATTGAAAAACATCATCATTCCATTTTTCCATATTCCATTTGGCCTTTTCTTTCCATCCCAGAGCAATAACTGCCATTCCAGCTAAAATCATAATCTTGTACAACTCTTACTTATTACTTTTTACTTGGTTATTTCCCAGTATTCCCGAAAATAACAAATCCCTATTAACTTCTATGTTTATTTGAAATAATCCAGAAATTACCTTTATAATCTTTTGCCAATATTCCTTAACCAGATTACATTCCCACCACATGTGTGAATATAGTCCTTTTTCCTGACCACAATGCCAGCATTTGGGACTAAACCCTTTCACCATATACGCCATTTGTGTTGAAGTTCTATACCCTGCTTGTTAATACGTTTAACACATTTCTTATAGGATGGCCTATGTATCTTCCCTTAACAAATCCATATTGATCTTCCTTAATTATTTTAGGTAGTACCTTTTCCAGTCGCCTTGCCAGGATCTTTGTAAATATATTATAGTCTTGATTTAATAGGCTAATTGGTCTGTATGACCCCACCTCTGTAGGGTCCTTTCGTGGTTTTTCAATCACTGCTGAAGCATTTTCTGACACTACACTGTACAGATGCATTCTAGGCAAGTTGAACTTCATTGTCAGATGTTCAAGACCTGATATAGCTGTAAGGACTAATCTGCTTAGCAGACATGCTAACAATCCTGCTGTTCAGAAAGACTCTCCTCCCTGGAAGAGAGGGGAGGGGTTGTGGTCGGGAGCCCGAGCTCCGCCTAGCAGGGGGCGTGGCCCCCTGCCTGCAGCTCACCTGGCTGGCGCTCACGCCCCCTCGGTGGGCCACCCAACCAGGTGCCACTGAGGGGGCGTGTTCAGCAGCTTTTGCTGCAGCGACAGCCTTTCCCCGGCCTCATTCTTCGTCGTCGCCACTTCGGAAGTCACCCACCCTCCACTCCCTTTTAGTTAGGGCTCAGGTTTTTGGCCTTGCTATGGACCTTAGGTTGGTCGCCCCGGTTGCCTGGGGGGCCTGGTAGGAGTTTTTCCACTTGGCACTAGGCTATTTGGTTTTTTCGCCTACCTCGTAGCAATCGTCACAACTTTTGCGGTATTGGTGGGTAGGTTAGGCATTGGAATAATTGTGTTGTGGTGTGTCGAAGTGCTAGGTTTGGCCATCGCCTATGCCTTCAATGTTTTAGGGGTATTCCGTTAAAGGAATCTGGGGGTCGTGTATCCGTCCGATGCCTGCTTGGCGGGAGGCCTTGGCACGACCCTCGGTGACAACAGGGGTGAGCCTAGAGTCGGATTGGCATCGACAGGCTCCACCTACTGGTGAATAACCCATCGTCCAATGCCTAAGCCAATACCTTTTCCATTGCTGTAATCAATAAAGTTGTGGCCTTTTCTTGCCCATTAACCATATATCTCGTGTCCTTGTGTCTTTATTTCACCACACGGGGGTCGGGTCCTCGAACCACAATTGGAAAGCTCTCAAGTGCATAGCATGTTATCTCAAAGGTACTATGCACTACAGACTCAGATTCACTGGTCAGAAGTCTGGAGGTCTTGAAATCTTTGCAGATGCGAGTTTTGGCAGTGACACCAAAGATGGCACAAGCACTTCTGGAGTATGCTACATGTACAACCACTGTCTGTTTGACTGGTTGTGCAAAAAGCAGGCGACAGTAAGCCTAAGTTCCTGTGAAGCAGAACTCAATGCCCTGTCATTTTCGCTCATGGATTGTGAATGGTTGATGCAACTGTTTAAGGACATCAGTGTTTCTGTGAAATGTCCTATACAAGTGTATCAAGACAATAGATCTTGTTTGGCTTTGCTGAACTCAGAGAGTTGCAAGCAGAGAACCAAGTACTTGCAGATTAAGCTACATCGTGCAAGAGAGTGTATTCAGAAAGAACTCATTCAGGTGTTCTACATGCCAGGAAATGAAATTCCTGCGGTCTAAGGTTGTCTTTCCTTGTCTAAGGTTGTTAATAGAGAACAACTTAAGGTTTATGTACAGAGGTTGCAATTGGGTTGAACCACACTCTGAGAGAACTTACTGGTAAGCACATGGTCCTTTATTCTATTGTGCAGTGGGGATAAGCAACCCCTCCCCTCCCTCAGAGTTCACAGTGACCCAAGGTAGTGAAGATTTGTTTTGTATTTTGAGATTTTTGAGATTTTGATTTTAGAATTTTGACAAGTTTTTGAATTTTGAATATTTTTCAAATTTTTGAATTATAAGATGGCTAGAGCAGCTTCTGATAGTGATGCTGAAGGAATGGCAAATGCATAACAAGAACACAGCTTTATAAACAAAGCTCTCTCCTTTATCAGTCACGGCAATGGACGACCTTGGCTGTTCCAGTGGAGTAGGGATGACATGTCTGGGTCTTATCTTACCACACTCTGACGCACAGACCTAGTCCGGGAACAGTGCCAGAGTGTGTTCTTGGAGTTGGTGACCTCTTGCTCCAAGATAAGAGTATAGGAACAGGAATACCCTTTTATGGTCAGAAGTACAGGAAGGAAAACCCTTTTATGCTTAAGAGCAGGAACATCTGTGATGTCAGCCTGCGTGTACAAGCTGACGTGGCTGGATTCCTGGGGAAGGGGGGAGAGGGTACCTGGAGGATATATATACTACATGAAATTTCTCATTTCTTTGGACTTGCTGTGGACTGACCATGCAAGTGCCTTTCTGCTGCTCCGGAGAGCAGAAATAAAGAACTCTTTCTCTGAACCAACCCTCAGTGTCTTTTGACTTCCTTCCTCCCGTCCGGGAGCAACGCAGAGCCCACCAATCGGCAAAGTCTAAAAAGGCTACATTTTTTGGTGCATTAGACAGGAAATGTGTTCCCCGAGGATGAGGGACGAAGGACCGAGGCGTCACTGCAAAGCGAACAGCTCCGTTTGGTGTTGGTGGCTCCAAGCACGCACCTTACCATTTCTAGGGGGAGCCCCCACCCCATCCCTGAGTGGAGACGCTGCAGAGACGGGAGAAAGAGACAGCAGCCGCACGGGACAGGTACCCAGGGGAAAGGTAAGCTCCACAGCTTGTTTTGTGGGAGCCAGGGGTCTGATCAGCCCCGCCCAGTAGGAGCAGTAGAGTGCCTTCGGTTTGGTAAAAGGGTTTTGATAAAAGGGAATTTTGGAGATGGGGGAGGTGCATGGGGTTTGTTTGTTTGTATGTGTATTTGTGTGTGTATGGGGACACTCCAGTGAATGTTTTGAGTGGATGAGACGTTAGGGGCTCAGAGCCACTGACAAAGCGAGGTGTGGTCCTTGAAGTGCGGTTTCTAGACGCGAGTCCGTCTAGACCACTAGATCAGTGTTTCCCAAACGTTTTTGGGCAACGGCACACCTGTTTACCGGAAAAAAATCTCGCGGCACACCACCATTAAAGCCCCGCCCCCGTGACGTCATTCGGGGAGCCGGCGGCCCGGGCCTGAGCTGGAAGGAGAGGCGGTGCTTTTCGGCACAAGGCAATCGGCCTGGAATTGTTTCCCGCGCGCTGCGAAAGGGAACAGCTGCGGTCGCGCGAACCCTCCGGCGCTGGGAGGGGAAAGGGCGGAGTCGCAGAGCACCAGCTGGCCGAGCGGTTGCGCGCAGCGTTGCGCTTTTGGAGAGCGTGCGGCTGCTGCTAGGGGATCCGGGGACGTGAGCAGGCCTGGCCCGACCCGGGTTGAAGGAGGACAAGCCGGCAGCGCGCCAAGTGAGTTCGGTTGCGCACGACGGCCCCCGCTCCCCCCACCCCCGCCGGATCCTCGCCGCCGCCGCCTCTCGCCCGCCTCCCTCCCACGGCACACCACCCGATGTCTCACGGCACAGTAGTGTGCCGCGGAACACCGGTTGGGAAACACTGCACTAGATGTTAGGATATTTCCGTTCCACCTTAAACAGGGAACAGGCTGTTGTGTGTCACAGGCATGCATACTTCCGGCTCACAGGAAGTTTCTGTTTAGTATATAGCTTTTGTTTCTCTCTGTTGCCTCAACACGCAGGCAGGCATGCATGTTTTTCCTTTGTTCTGACCTACGCTGAATAAATCTGTATAATATGCTCTCCTGGGTGCATCTTTCGTTGTGGAAACTCTGTGAAAAGGGCGTGCACGAGTCCTGGAATGTGGACAGCTATTTCTGAGGCTCGTGTCGCTAATTGACTGATACTGTTCCACGGAAGACAAGGAGGCGACGTGGAGGCACGATGGCCTTTGTCTCCCTGGCAGTATCCCAACACTAACAGGACGCGGAGAAAGGTGACTGAGTGAAAAATAATACTAGGTATTCGGAGTGTCCCGGGTTATGGGGGACAAGGCAGTAAATCGTCCCCCTTGCAGTGTGTGTATGTTAAACACAGAAAATGGGGCCAAAGAATACTCAGGAAAATTACAAATTACCAAATATTAAATAGCATGCCAACCCTCAGAGCAAGAGCAAGAGTACCTGGGTCATTTAAACATATGACCTCTTTTTGTTATCATAGAGGTGGTTCTGTAAATTTGACATACTTTTACAGGTAGTAGCAAAGGGAGTTTGCAATATTTGCAGACCTGTGTTGTGTGCGTACCTCACGAGTCTTTTCAAGATTGCATCTCACTAACTGTGATTGTATGATGAATCTGTTTCCAAAGACCCCCATGAAACACGGGACATTATGTGCTTTAATTATAATTTGTACCTTTTAAAACTTAAAGGGGTGTACAAGTTAGATTTATTATAAATCTCAGCTGAGTTTAGAATAAGGATTAGCACACTATTTGATACCAAAATTGATTTTCGCACTACCTTTCTTCTGATATATTTTTGAAATGTGTATAATTTTATTTGTAGAAGGCTGGAACAATTGTGTCCCAAATGTTATGCAGAAGGTGTTGAAGTAGTCTGGGCTGGAGAAGGTAGAGGGTGTTGGGATTTCAGCCACCACCAGTTGCCACGCTGGCAGGAAACAGCAGGAGCTGTTTACGTCAGGTGCCTCACAGCGTGGGAAAGGAAGTCAGCCTCTATTCTCAGGCTGTTCTCAGTGTGTGTTGGGAGGAGTTTCTCCTCTCTCTTCCGTTCTGGGTTTTACGACTCAACCCTGTCTAGACTGTTGATAACCATAAAACAAAAAACAGCTTCATTCAGAGGAAAATTTCTTTCCGCCAGTTGGTGGTGCAATTGCAGCATCGTCGTCAAATGCTCTCTCAGATTACCACCCTCTTTCAGTCGCATATTTGTAAGCTGCTGAAAGTGTAAAAGCGCAGTCCCGGCAGCTACTCTCAAATGGACTCTGCGCAGAGATTCCCACATCTGCCTAGCATGCAGACAAGCCTGAATATGAATTAACTGTGAATCAGATAAGCAGAGAATTATTGCAGACTTGGCCTGTGTGTCCCTGTCTCTCCAAAGTCTGCCTGGGGCCAAGGGAATAGGATTGTCCACCACATCCCAGCAACGCTGTCGCTGCAAAACAGCTTGCATCTTAATGACCCAACTTTGATAATTATCATCAGTCAGGAGTGGGCACATCATCTTCCCATCCCCTTGCCAAGCGTCCATCTTGGCAACACGTAAACAGCTTCTTCAGTGAGCTGTAAAAACCTCCAGCAGTCTTTGAACGTGTATCACAGCTCAAGTGCGACTTGCTTCTCTGAGGTTAATTGCCTCATAAATCATTAGCACAATGATTTACTCACAGTTCCCTTTTCAGCGTCGAGCTCTCCCTGGCTCTTCAGCTTCTCTGGTAGTGGAAAAACAAAAACAGCTGCAGACTGCTTTTGCTTTCTCCGCTCCCCCAGAACAAAGGAACTTGGCTGTGTTTTAATCCAAAAACAAACAGCAGCTTTGCAGAGCTCCAGAAATCCGATCGGCTTCTCACAGTCAACCTCTTGACTTACGACCGCGTCGGCTTCTATCTGCAAACTTGGCAAAAACTTCAGAGAGCGTAGATCGTTAACCATCCTCTGCTACCAATTGTTGGAACATCACCTGCCCGGGGGCAGTGCCAGCCTCCCGTAACATTCCAAAGGTGAAGTCCAGTGGTCAAACCCCTGGCTGCCGTTCAGGAATCTTCCTCCAGTCCAGGGCGACCGATAAAATAGGCAGCTTCTCTCTCATGAGGGAAGCATACCAGTTTCCCTTACAAAACCATCAGAAGGGAAAAGGCAGTTTTGTAGTTCCATAACTACTTTATTCACTGCATAATAACAATAACACAAATGACTGCATGTCTGAGCAGTCAAGCTCTGGGTTTTATGACTCAACCCTGCTCCATCCCGAGAGCGGAAGAGAGAGGAGAAACTCTTCCCAACACACACTGAGAACAGCCTGAGAATAGAGGCTGACTTCCTTTCCCACGCTGTGAGGCACCTGACGTAAACAGCTCCTGCTGTTTCCTGCCAGCGTGGCAACTGGTGGGGGCTGAAATCCCAACAGAGGGAAGTAGAAAAGAAGGTGGGAGGTAGAGAGAGGAGAGAAGTAGGAATGTAGGAACAAAAGAAAAGTTGGGTAGTGGATTGTAAAGACGGTTGAGTGTTTATGCTGATTAGTATTAATGAAATTAATATATTCAGATGCTATTACTGAGAGAGAAATTCTCTATTGAGAGAGAAATTACTAAATATAGTAAAAGCTGAATTGCATTTACTAAAACAGCTTTTAAAGAATTAATCCACAGCTGTTGCAATGCTGAAAGGTGCAGTTGCCTTGATCTCTCACCACGAAACTTTGTACCTTTGCATGGAAAGAGGCAAAATAGTGCCATTCTCCTGGTTTTATTTAAAAAAAAAAATTCCAGGAAGAAAGAAAGTCCTTCTGAATTAAGAATATAATATATTATAGAGCAGCCCTCTTTTTGGCTGGCTGAACAGCTAACCATCCATAAATTAACAGCAAGAGTAGGGACCTGGAATGTTGTTTGTGCTTTTTAGAATGTCCCTCCCATGAAAGATACTCCTTGGACATCTATTAATTGAAAATTGAGGTGGCTCTTTTGGTTTCTGAGTGTACATGCCAGGAGAGGTCTTAGGCAAAATAACTTTTATTTCCCTGTTCACATTAGGCTGTGGAAAGTTTTCAATGCTTTGAAATTTTCCTGTTCTGAGACACACATATACTCAGGGTAGACGAGCCTACTTCCAACACAGACATCTTATATGAGCAAGGGAGATATTGAAGTTCTTTGGGTTGATTTAACCTCCAAAGTTGTCAAATGCATTAGTGTGACAGCAGAATCAAGATGTTGATAGACAAATACCTCAATGCTTATTGATACAGTTACCCAGTGGGTGATTCCTCTGGGTTTCTCTTGGGTGAAAGGCAATATCGAACAAAGTTCAATGTTACTGTCAAAACGCTTCTGCAAAATAATTTTCTTCAAATTACTTGAGCACTGCTTGTATTCATGAATCAAGGTGGAAAATGGGTGTAGAAATGAACTAGCACTGTGGTCTTGAGTAAGTAGGTATGCAAGAATGTATGGCAGCCCCTTCTCTCACATGCAAGAATGTATGGGCAGGCCTGTAGCTTTTAATATTACATGGAATAGAATGGCCAAGATTTCTAGAAAAGTAGTAGTAGGGAAGGGAATCTTTTTTGTTCAAAGCTAAGAGCATGGTTCCTTTGAAGGAAAAGTGATTTTTAATGTTTGCATGCAAATTTATGTATTAAGGTAAACGGAGAAAGTTTGTATGATGGACTCATCACTGGTATGCTACTGAACCATGGTGAATTGGAAGAGGAAGAATTTTGTGTTCTCATTGTAATTGCATTTTCCTCAGAACTATTTCTATCTGAAGTATGTAAGGTGTAAATGAACCTTTATATGAATGTATCAAAAGACTTTCAAGTTTATATTTGCGGCCACCCCCACCCCCTTCCTTTGAATTATCTGGGCATTAATTTTGAAATTTCCGAGTAATATCTGCCAGTTGCTGACACCTGGTAGGGATTATATGCAACTCCAAGACATATGTTCTCTTGGAAAAGGGTGCCTTTATTGTTTTTTCCTTCTCTGGCTGTTATTGGAGCAGTAAGCCTGCCAGCCCCAAAAGAAGAGGAGGGAGGAGTAAGTTGGCCCCCTCCACGTACCAACTGCACCACACCAGGGGGTGTTTGGTCATCAGCCAAGGGCGCTGACAGAGGGCAAAGAATCTTCTGCCACACCTTTACCAAAGCAGTCGGTTGGGCCCTAATGGTTCAGGAGTAGTCTGCGGCCAAAAAATAAAATTAAATTAAAATAAGATATCTAGTAGGTAGATCTTACCCAATATTTGTGTGTTTACAATGTCTACAGTTTCAAAAGCAAAGCTTTAAAATATACATGCAAAAACAATCTACCCTTAGGGCAGAGAGAAACATGATACGGGACTTGGGGCTGCCACAAAGTATTGGGCCTGAGTTGACGTCCACCTGTACCCAGTTGTGGTACCAGGTGCAACTTATTGTATGTGCTGGCATCATTTTGCTGTGCAGTTCCTTGCTCCCAGTGCATATTGTATGAAAGATTGGGGACATGTGCAGGTGGACACCAGGCTACTGCTGCTTTGGATGCAGCCAAACTCCCCGTTGTTACTTTAACAGCTGTGTTAGAGAAGTTGAAATCCGGCTCTGGCCGATTTCAGAGTTGAAATCTGTGCTCTTAAAATAATAATAATAAATGTTCTGCCCTGTTCCTAGTTGCCCTGTTCTAGGTCAGATATTTAGTTTCACATTATGAAATATGCAAAAAGTTGGTGCTAAAAGTTGAGTTGCACTCTGTCTCCTTCTGTGTGTGATATACAGATGCAGAAATCAGTTTATATTTAGTTAGCATGAGTTGCTTATTCCTCCTGTTTAATAGGAATACCCTTTCTGACTGTTATCAGATGTTTTCTTATAAGAAAATTCAGCCATACAGCAGGTAGCACTTAACCTATTGTTGTGCCCTGATTTTAACTGTACCACTGTCCCAAGTCAATTAAGTACGTAAATATGTATATCAAGATTAAAATGACTTGCAGATAAATAATAATAAGCGGAAACTGTCGGAATGTCCTACAGTTTATTTTTTTTAAAAAGAGGGGTCAATCAACTTTCAAGTGCAGCCCAACAAAACTTCCTTTTGCAGTGAATATTCTGACTTTACACTTGCTGTGATGACAACAATAGCTCAAACGAATACTTATGTGGTTTTAAGCTTTCTGTTTGTGAAATGATTTCAGATGCTAGATTATCACCTGTGTTACCTTGTTAATGTACTTCACCTTTGTGTCAGTGTCACAAATAACACACACACAGAAACTGGGGAGGTGCAGAAAAACCCCATTCCTGTGGGATTATACCCTGCATTGTCTAACCCCATTTTTGGGGGGGCCCTTCTCCGCCGGGTGTATGACCCCTTGGAGCCGCTCAATGCCAAGGGCAACCGGCCTCCACGCACCTTTACTATGTGATATGTGCCGTTTACAATCACGGATGTTTGCAATTGGGATCCTCCTCCCTGAAGAGGATCCCGCTAAAATAATTATACTATTTGAAGGTGTGTTTTAAAACTCATATGCCTACTTATGATGATGTAAGCCAACTTATGGTTTGCCTCCCTGCATGCGAACAGTAGTGGCCGCTGCCACTCTGATTACAAAAGCTGACAAGTTCACCTTTGGACAGGAAACCACGTGTGTCACTCCTCATGCTGTGCCAGCATTGTTGGACATGAAAGGAACTTATTTTTCTATCCCAAGCAAAGATGATGAAGTGTCAAGCACTGCTCATGCACCCGCAGTTGCAGCTTCGAGTTACTGAGACTCTTAACCCGGTTACTCTACCACCTATGGGAGAAGATGGGCCTCCAACACCTGACTGCATAAAAGTAATGGATGAAATATATTCCAGCAGGCCTGATTTGAAGGATGAAGCAAACCCCAGGCAGTATCAGATTGGACTGCTACAATTGATCTACACCAACCCCTTCGACTCACCATTTTTCGGCGCCCTACAGACGCCGCCTCACGCTTCTCCTCACCGCATCAGCTCGGCACCCACCAGGCGACCGCCCTGCTGATGCCACCCCTGGAAGCTGGCATCTCTACACACGGCAGAAGAATCCAGCGTGGACTAGAAGAGGACATTTTCTTTTTCTTTTTTATAATATTTTTTATTGCTTTGTTTTCCAAGGTCCAAATAAATCAACAGTACATCATCAATAACACAACAAATGCTGTTTTACAAAAAAAGAAGAAATTAAATAACAGAAAAATCATTTTTCCAAATCTTTTTTCATCATCAATTGAACTTCCCCACATCCTCCATCCCTGCATTCCTTACAATAAAAATGAACAGCAAATTAATACCTTGTTTCATGTGTTTTTGTATTTTCATCTAATTATTTACTCTAAAAATTAAACTTTTCTCGGTCATAACTTAGTTTCAATCATTTTCGAATTCAATACTGAAGCATGGTTTTCTCAAAACTTAGCAAATTCTCAACATTCATATAGCTTATAATGTTTTTGTAAATAGTCCTTGAATTTTTTCCAGTCCTCTTCCACTGTCTCTTCTCCCAGGTCTCGAATTCTGCCTGTCATTTCAGCCAGTTCCATGTAGTCCATCAGTTGCGTGTGCCACTCTTCCAGTGTGGGTAACTCCTGTGCCTTCCAGTATTTGGCTATAAGGATTCTTGCTGCTGTAGTTGCATATAAAAAGAAAGTTCTGTCTTTCTTTGGCACTCTCTGGCCTACAATGCCCAGGAGGAAGGCCTCTGGTTTCTTATGAAAGGTATACTTAAATACCTTTTTCAACTCGTTATAAATCATTTCCCAAAAAGCCTTCACCCTCGGGCATGTCCACCAAAGGTGAAAGAATGTTCCTTCAGCCTCCTTACATTTCCAACATTTATTGTCAGACAAATGATATATCTTTGCAAGTTTGACTGGGGTCATGTACCACCTGTACATCATTTTCATAATGTTTTCTTTTAAGGCACTACATGCCGTAAATTTCATACCGGTGGTCCATAACCTTTCCCAGTCTTCAAACATAATGTTGTACCCAATATCTTGTGCCCATTTTATCATGGCTGATTTAACTGTCTCGTCTTGAGTATTCCATTTAAGCAACAAGTTATACATTCTTGAAAGCACTTTCGTCTTAGGTTCAAGTAATTCTGACTCTAATTTTGATTTTTCCACCTGGAAACCAATTTTTTTGTCCTTTTTAAAGATCTCTAAAATTTGGGCATAATGAAACCAATCTCGCACCTTTCCTTTCAATTTTTCAAAACTCTGCAACCTCCAAGTGTCACCCACTTTTTCTATTATTTCACAGTATTTTGCCCAGCCACCCCCCATATTAAGTATTTTTGTGGCCTTAGCCTCCATCGGTGACAGCCACCTCGGAGTCTTGTTTTCGAGTAAGTCCTTGTATTTAGTCCAGACAGTAAACAAAGATTTCCTGACAATATGGTTTTTGAATAACTTATGAGACTTTACCTTGTCGTACCACAAATATGCATGCCACCCAAAAGCATTGTTAAACCCTTCCAGATCTAGGACATCAGTGTTTTCTAACAAGAGCCAATCTTTCATCCAGCAGAAGGATGCAGCTTCATAGTACAACCTTAAGTCCGGCAGGGCAAATCCCCCTCTTTCCTTTGCATCTGTTAGTATTTTAAGTTTTATTCGGGGCTTTTTGCCCTGCCAGACAAACTTCATAATGTCCCTCTGCCACTTTCCAAAGCACTCCACCCTGTCCACGATCTGCAGGGTCTGAAACAAAAACAGCATTCTTGGCAATACATTCATCTTAACTGCAGCAATTCTTCCCAACAAGGAAAGTTTCAGTCTTGACCAGATTTCTAAGTCTTTTTTAATTTCAGACCAACATTTTTCATAATTATCTTTAAACAAATTCAAATTTTTCCCAGTCAAATTAACCCCCAGGTATTTCACTTTTTTAACCACATTTAGTTCTGTTTCCTTCTGGAACCCCTCTATTTCTAAAGGTGTCAAGTTTTTTACCAGGACCTTAGTTTTTTGTTTGTTTAACTTGAATCCCGCCACCCGACCAAACTCAGAGATTAGTTCTAAAGCTCTTTTTGTGCTGTGTTCTGGCTCCTGTAATGTCAAAACCAAGTCATCTGCAAAGGCCTTCAGTTTATATTGTTTTCCTCCGACCTGTATTCCTTCCACCCTCTGGTCCTTCCTAATCAAGTTCAGCAAAACCTCCAGGACAGAAATAAATAGTAAGGGTGATAAGGGGCACCCCTGTCGTGTTCCTTTTTCAATTTTGAACTCCTCTGTCACCACGTTGTTTACTATCAATTTAGCCTTTTGTTCTGAATAGATTGCTTCAATACCATTTTGAAACGCCCTTCCCACTCCCATCCCTTCCAAATTTTTCTTCATAAATTTCCAAGATATGTTATCAAAGGCCTTCTCCGCGTCTATAAATATCAAAACTGCTTTCGTATTCAAGTTTGCCTGTAATAGTTCCAAAACATCCACAATGTTCCTAGTGTTGTCAGACAAATGTCTACCAGGGAGAAAGCCTGCTTGGTCTTTATGGATTACTTCATTTAAAACTTTTTTCAATCTATTTGCCAAAATATCGGCAAAAATCTTATAATCCACGTTTAGGAGTGAGATAGGACGATAGTTCTTAAGTTGAGTCTTTTCAGATTCCAATTTTGGTATCAAAGTGATGAATGCCTCTTTCCACGAATCTGGTGCCCCCTTCCCTTCCATAATTTGGTTGCATACCTCCATCAGTGGTTGGGTCAAATATTCCTTCAATGTCTTATAATACTTGGAGGTAAGTCCATCTGGGCCCGGGGATTTGCCTAATTGCATGTTCTGAATGGAACTTTCAATTTCCTGTTGTGTTATTTTGTAATTCAGGGCTGTTTGTTTATCTTGTGTTAGTTTCTCCAGGCCATAACTTTTTAAAAAATTATTTATCTCAGTCTCCACTTGGGGTCCTTGAGTGAACAGTTTTTTGAAGTATCTCTGGAAACACTTTCTAATTTCTTCTGGTTTCTGAATACATTCTCCTTCAACCTCTAGATTGGTAACAAAGTTCAATTTTTGTCTCCTTTTCAGCTGCCATGAGAGCAGCTTCCCACATTTATTTGCCGATTCGAATGATCTTTGTTTCATCTGTTTAATTTTCCATTCAACTTCTTGATTTATCAATTTCGCATATTGTGCTTGATGGAATTTTATTTCTCTTAAAACTTCTTTTGATTTTGGATTAAGTCTCAACCTTTTCTCTCCGTCTTTTATCTTTTCCAAAATCTTGTCCTTTTTACCATTCCAGAGTTTTTTTCTAATAGTATTCTGTTGTATCAGAAACCCTCTCATAACAGCTTTACTTGCGTCCCAGATTGTTTTCTTTTCCACCGAAGTGTTCAAATTTATTTCAAAATAATCTTTCATCGTTTTTTGGGTCTTCTTTACAATTTCCTGGTCTCTGAACAAAGAGTCATTCATTCTCCATCTGAAGGATCCAGCTGGTGTAAGTCTCAAGTCTATTTTCAAGGCATTATGGTTGGAGCAAGTTTTGGGGCAGATCTCTATTTTTCTAGTCTTAGGTGCCAGTCCTCTAGATATCCAGATTTGGTCGATTCGTGTCCAGGATAGGTGGGCCTCAGAAAAGAATGTTCCCTCTTTACCTAGAGGGTTCTTTATCCTCCAAATGTCAATCAAATCCATATTGTCTGTAAGTTCGAAAAAAGTCTTTTGTAGTCTGCCATCTTTAGTCAAATTTTGGTTTTGTGACTTATCCATGTATGTGGAGACAACCCCATTCATATCTCCCATCAAAATGATGTTATTATAGTCAATATGGTCCAGCATTATCTCATGCAGCTTCTTATAAAATTCCGATTTCCCCTCGTTCGGTGCATAAATTCCTACTATCAGAAATTTTTCTCCTTGTGATTGTATTTCGATCGCCAGAATTCTTCCTTGTTCATCTTTAAAGACAAATTTTGGTGCTAGGCTCTCCTTTGCATATATCACTACTCCTCTTTTCTTTACTTTGTCTGCTGAAATAAATTCTTGGCCTAGTCTCTTGTTAATTAATACTCTTCTGTGGAGCCTAGTCACATGGGTTTCTTGAAGGCAAATGACGTCTAATTGTTCTTTCCTCAATATATGAAAAATCCTTTTCCTTTTTTCGGGGGAATTTGCACCATGAATGTTCCAACTGAAGAGCTGCAGAGACATCCTGGATCAATTTGTCAGCCAATAGGGTTGTCTCCCTTGTTGTCTATATCTGGAGGTGGGTCTTTTCCACCAGGCAGGGGGGGTGGCCAAGTACCTGCTGTTCCTTTCCGAAGGTCCTCCCCGTGATCGTTCAGGAACTTTTCTTGCTCCTCTTCTGTTCTGATTCTTACCTTCTTCCCTTTCCAGTTAAAAGATAGTCCTTGGGGGAATTCCCACCTGTAGGGGATTGTGTTGTTTCTCAGTAATCTTGCCAGATCTTTATATGTAGTTCTTAAGTCCAACAGCTGTTTTGGTATATCTCTGAAGATTTCTGCTGTCTTTCCCTGTATCACCAATGAATTTTTGAAATGTAGGCCGAGTATATTATCTTTTTTCTTGCTTAGATCTCAATATGATCAAGCAGTCTCTTGGTTTATCCTTCTTGGCCACTCTTCCCAGTCTAAAAGCGGTAACTATTTTAAAGTCCTTCTCTTCTGCCAAGCCCCAGAACTTGGATATTTCTGCTGTCAAAAAGCCGATCAGGTCTTCCTTTTCTAATTCTGGGATATTTCTAAGCCTAAGATTGCTTTCTCTGTTTTTCAACTCCGCCATAGACAGATAGGCCTGCTGTTCAGTAACCTGTCTGCTCAGTGGTCTTACTTCCCCTCTTAGTTCCTCTATCCTTTTTTTTATTTTGGTCTGCTTTTGTATTTGCTTCCTCAGCTAATTTTCGGTTTTCCGTTGTAATCTTTTCAATATTTCCTATCGCCTGTGTATTTTGAGCAACTTGGTCTGTCAATTTATTAATTGTAGCTGTCACCTGGTCAAATTTAACAAATTAGAAGAGGACATTTTCTATCCTTTTCTTTTCTTTCCCTTTGAATATATAGCTTTGTATATAGATTTGTGGGAGGTACCCCAGGTATTAGAAGAAGAAGGTAATAGGAAATAGATATATCCCTGTGCCCAAATGATGCAGGTAGGGCTGTGGGGGGACATGGTTTTGGCCGGAATGGTAGTCTTATTTCTGGCCATCGCCACGCCCACACCACTTAAGGTAACCCAGCGGCTAATGAGAGAATGGGGTGCCCACAACACATACAATAAATGGCTGCAAATGGCAGAAATGGTAGCCTATTCTGCAAACCGAATCAATTGCACGGTCTGCACTCTGGGACCTACAGATACTTTGGGAGGAATACCCCTCCTCCCTGTGCCTTGGAATGAGTCCTCAGTTACGGCCCCGATTTTGGGTGCCGCCGGATTTTTTGCCGCGTTAAATTTGACAGAAGGAGCCAGTTGCTTTAACATCTCTGACCATGGTGAAGCTATTCGACACCTGGCAGCAGAAATAGAAAAAGTAGCCCATGTTCCTGTCCCAACCTGGAACGGATGGGACATGTCTTGGTTGACTGAGTGGCTTCCGAACCTTGGGTGGCTTAGAGGACTTTTAATGGTGTTGATAGGCCCCTTGATAATCTTGCTTCTTTTCTGCTCCTGTATACCCTGCTTAATGCAATGCCTGCAAAATATGATGCATAAAATGATGTCACGAATGATTCGGCCCCAGATTATAGCACTGACACGAGAATACCGGCCAGTGCCTTGGGATGAGCTGTAAGGCTGTCCAAAAGAAGAGGAGGGAATGAAGGAATGGATTTCTGTGCAGTCAGTTTGAAACGGGACCCAAAACCCCCCTTTTCTTCTTTCTCCAAGAGAGCATTTCTAAAATGCATTAACTTGAACTGTTGAGCAAATGCATGACAAGAACACAGCTGTATAAACAAAGCTCTCTCCTTTATCAGTCACGGCAATGGACGACCTTGGCTGATCCAGTGGAGTAGGGATGACATGTCTGGGTCTTATCTTACCACACTCTGACGCACAGACCTAGTCCGGGAAAAGCGCCAGAGTGTGTTCTTGGAGTTGGTGACCTTTTGCTCCAAGATAAGAGTATAGGAACAGGAATACCCTTTTATGGTCAGAAGTACAGGAAGGAAAACCCTTTTATGCTTAAGAGTACCGGAGCAGGAACATCTGTGATGTCAACCTGCGTGTACAAGCTGACGTGGCTGGATTCCTGGGGAAAGGGGGAGAGGGTACCTGGAGGATATATATACTACATGAAATTTCTCATTTCTTTGGACTTGCTGTGGACTGACCATGCAAGTGCCTTTCTGCTGCTCTGGAGAGCAGAAATAAAGAACTCTTTCTCTGAACCAACCCTTGGTGTCATTTGACTTCCTTCCTCCCGTCCGGGAGCAACGCAGAGCCCACCAATCGGTAAAGTCTAAAAAGGCTACAATGCAAAACTAGGAATGCCTGTGCTAAATGAATACAATTTTGTGCACTGGAAGCAGTGCTTAATAGCATTTCTAGATTCAAAACACGTTTTGGATGCTGTAGAGAACCCTCAACCTACAGGAGCAACGGAGGAAGATTTAGCCAATATAAGAGCTTGGAAAGACAAGAACAACGAAGCCAGACATATAATTTTGAGTGGACTTCATGATGAGCATCTATCATTAATAAATAGTAAAGATGATGCATCTCAAATTTTAAGTGAAATTGAGCACATGTATGGAGAATCTACCAAGAACTCCCGCAGAACCTTGATGTGCAAATTAACCAGACTGAGGATGAATTCAAAAGAAGAATTCACAGAGCACATCAACAAGTTTACTGAGATTATTCAAAGGATTGATCTTACTCCTAAGCCTTTTGACGAAGATACAAAGACATCTGTCAGGGGTTCAGGAGCAGAGGGACAGGAAAGGGAGGAATTAGAGACCGAGGGAGAGGGTTCGGAGGGAGAAGTCAGCGATGATAGCCATCCGAGGTCTCTAAGTCTCTCCAGTGAATCAGAGGATTCACAGAAAGGGGCTCCAGTGGTCAGAGCCGGGGGGTTGCCAGAGGGAACACCCCAGGAAGGAGGGGCCAGAGGGGACTCAGAGAGCAGCAGCTGGAAATCGGGACCAGCTTCTCCACCGGAGAGCAGTAAGGGGGAGGAGTCCCAAACATCGGCAGCAGGCAGCATTCCGTCAGCGGAAGGACAGGAGTCAGGGTTGGCCACGCCTGCATCAGAGAGCGAGGTAACGGTCAAAAGGAAGGTCAGGGGCAGCGCGCGCGCGCCAAGTTCAAATGTACAAGAGGGGGGCGCAATGGGCAGTCCGGAGAGAGAGCCGGGTCCCAAAGCCCGCCGGAGAGAAGGGGAGGAGTCCGAAGGGTCCGCTTCCGAGGCATCCAGGAAGGAAGGCACCCAGGGGGGTAGTAGGACCCAGAGGAGGAAGGAGAAACGTAGAAGGTGGAGTAAGGCTAGAGTCTTAAGCTGGTGTACAGGGGGCGGAGACTCAGACGAGGCTTCGCTGGTCTAGGGTCTAGACGTAGAGACGCACGCTAGTGCTTGAAAATGGAAACTAAATGTCAATAAAGACTTCTGTACAGTTCTACTGGCTAGCGTTGGTCTTCTGTGAGCTGAGACCTGGAGGCAGTCTCTGACAGTAAGCCTCGTCTGACATATCATCGGTTTTCTTCGCCTCAAGCATCGCTAAGGAAGCGAGGCAGGGAGGGTAGAAGACTGGTGCCTTGCGAGCTCACAAGAGTCAGGCAAGATGACTACAGAGCAGAAAATAGCTTCCCTGCAAGAAGCGGTGACACTACTCAACGCTGAAATAATCGCATCCAGGAAGAGAGAGGAAGAAGCGGCAGCTGCCTGCAGAGATCTTCAAGTCAGGTTGGAAGGGCTTGTAAAGCAGGGGATCCCAGTACCCAGATCCGAGGGGATCGGTTTGGGGAAGAGAGGAGGCAGCATTGTATCTCATTTTGATGGGAATTTGCAGCAGTACCCCAATTTCCGAGCAGATGTGCTGTTTGCGCTGCAGCTGCTGGAAAGAGACTTTAGAGATAAGCGGGAGAAAGTGGGGTTTATTTTGTCTCATCTGCATGGGGACGCGAAAGGATGGCTGCGCAACCTGTGGAGGGATAAGGATCCAGCGCTCCAAAGCGCAGATGCGTTCATTAAGGCGATGGACTCCTGTTTCTTATCCAAAATAGACCTTGACATTGCCCGGAGGGACATATTTGGGCTAAGACAAGGGAAAGCCAGCGTAAGGCAGTATCATTCCCGGTTTTTTGCATTGGTCAACGCGCTGAATTGGGATAAGGATTCTCCGCCGGTTAGAGACCTTTTTTGGGAGGGTCTGAATGCACAGATCAAGGATGAGATGGCAAGGGGAGAGAGACCCACAACCACTCAACAAGTGGTTGAAAGAGCGTTGTCTATTGGGGTGAGGCAGGAAGAACGCCCGTGGAGCAAAGAAGAAGGGCGTTGGGGACGCTCACCAGCGAGGGTGCCCTCCCTCTTGCCCAGAGAGGCAGCGCGTGCGCAGTCCACGCCTCCACAGGGAGGGGGCGAGGAGCAGATGGAGATTGGCGGTGCTAGGGCTCACTCAGCTACCAGAGCCTTAACACCGGGAGCAGTAAAATCGAAGCTGCCTAGAAGGAACAGGAAGTGTTATATATGTGAGAGTGCAGAGCACATGGCGAAAGAGTGTCCCCAGAGGATCTTCAAGCACACTGCAGCTTCAGTGACAGTATTGGAAACAACTCAGCAGAGAGCACCACAGCAGGGAAACGACCAAGTCTGGCTGGAAGAGGAGGCACTGGGGCCCAGCCAGACGAGTCAGTGAGGAAGTCCCCAGAGATTTTGCAGCCCACAGACCCCCTCCCGCCCAAGCCAGTGGTGCAGCTAACCGCATCGCTTCAGCTGCCCAATGGACTCACCTTAGAAGTGCCTATTACAATTGACTCTGGCAGTAACGCAGACTTTATAGGATTGGAGTTCATTCAACAACACAACGTAGCATTACTGCCAGCCACACTGCCCCTGAAGGTTGTCACGGTGGATGGCAGGGAACTGCTAGGGGGGCAGGTGGTGCAGCAGACGCCGCCTATGGTGATGCAAATTGGGAATCACCGGGAAGTCATCAGTTTCAATGTCACCCAACTGTCCGACACGCCTATAGTATTAGGCATGAGTTGGCTGCACAGACACAGCCCAGCATTGGCTTGGTACCAGCGCCAACTGACTTTTGGCTCCTCCTACTGTGCAGAACACTGCATTATACCCAGCCCAGAAGGGGAAGAGGAGGACCCGCAGTTACAGTTGGGCACGCTGCAAGCAGTACCCCACAAGTATGCGGAGTTTTTGGAGGTATTCTGCGAGAAGGAGGCGGACAAGCTACCCCCTCACAGACCCTATGATTGCAAGATTGACCTCCTGCCGGGGGCGACGCTGCCAACTGGGAAACTGTACTCCATGTCTGAGGATGAACTGCAAGAACTCAGGGAGTTCATAGATCACAATTTGAAGCGTGGGTTCATCCGGGAGTCGAAAGCGGTGGGAGGCAGTCCCGTATTCTTTGTGAAGAAGCGGGACACGTCCCAACGGAGGCTGGTGGTGGACTTCAGAATCTTAAATTCGAAAACCAAGCCCTCAGCTTTCCCCATGCCCAAGATAGACGACCTGCTCGCAACGGTGCGGAAAGGACGCGTTTTCACCAAGTTGGATCTACGTGGGGCGTACAACCTGATTCGCATGCGCGACGGCGACGAGTGGAAGACGGCCATGTTCACGCCACTGGGCACCTACGAATACAGAGTTATGCCCTTCGGATTACAGAATGGCTCTCACACTTTCCAAGCCTTTATGCATCACGTGCTGGCGGGGCTCCTTTACAAGAAGTGCGTATGCTTCCTGGACGACATCCTGATTTTTTCAGAATCGCGAGAGGCGCACGAGAGGGATGTCAGGGAAGTTCTGCAGAGACTGAAGGAGCACAGGCTGTACGCCAAGCTGGAGAAGTGCCAGTTCGATGTGACGGAGGTGGATTTCCTGGGCTACAAGTTGTCGGACAAGGGGCTCGCCATGGACAGCGCCAAGGTTCGCGCAGTTTTGGACTGGAAAAGCCCACGCAATCGGAAGGAAGTCCAGCGGTTTGTCGGCTTTGCCAACTTTTACCGCAAGTTCATCAAGGGATTTGCCATGCAGACAGCGGCCATCACCGACACGCTCAGCTCCAAGAAGAAGAAATTCATCTGGACGGAGCAAGCGGAGCAGTCCTTTCAGAAACTCAAGCGTCTCTTCGCGTCCGAAGAGCAGCTGCTGCATGTGAATCCCAGCAGACCCATGAGGGTGGAGACAGACGCCTCAGACAGAGCCGTGGGAGCTGTCCTGTTGCAACAAGACCAGCAGGGGGACTGGAGGCCGTGCGCCTTCTACTCGAGGAAGCTCAGCAAGTCGGAGCAGAATTACACGATCTGGGACAGGGAGTTGCTAGCCATACATGCAGCATTCAAGGCATGGAGGCACTTCCTCATCGGAGCCAGACATACAGTGCAGGTCCACACGGACCACAAGAATCTGGAGTACTGGCGCACGGCTAGGTTCCTCAACCAGAGACACATTAGATGGGCAGAGTTCTTCGCGGACTTCGACTTCAAGATAGAGTACATCCCAGGCGACAACAACGTGATGGCGGATGCATTGTCCAGAAAGCCGCAATACCTGGAGGAGGCGGCACCGTCGGCGGCCAAGCACATTTTCGCACCGGAAGCGTGGGCATGCGCGTCGGCAACCGTGGACCTGGACGCCGTACGTCGCGCGCTGCGGGAAGACCCCTTCGCACGGGCCAAGATGGAGGAGGTGCACAGGGGCACTGCGAGGGCCGACGAGTTCCAGATACGCGATGGGTTGCTCCTCCACAAGGGAGCACTCTACGTGCCGGGAGACGACCTCCGCGCAAGGGTCCTGCAGCAGCTACACGACGCTCCCACCGCTGGGCACTTTGGCAAAGAAAAGACTGTCGAACTCGTAGCCAGAGACTTTTGGTGGCCCAAGATGCGGGGGGAAGTAGCGGATTACGTCTCGAGATGTGACACCTGCCAAAGGGCCAAGTCAGTTCACAGACCGCCGGCGGGACTGCTGGAACCGCTGCAGACACCGTCTGAACCGTGGGAGAGGGTGGCCCTGGACTTCGTCACGGATCTGCCCAGCTCGAGGGGAAAGACAGCAGTGCTAGTGGTGGTGGACATGTTTACTAAGATGGCACACTTCATTCCGTGTGCGAAGGTAGCCACGGCAGAGCAGACCGCCAAACTGTTCATAGACCACGTGTTCAAAGTCCACGGTCTGCCACGGTCTATTCTCTCCGACCGGGGGCGACAGTTCATCTCGAACTTCTGGCAGAAGCTGATGGGCATTCTGAACGTCAAAGTCAATTTGGCGTCGGCGAGACACCCACAGACCAACGGGCAAGCGGAGAGGGTCAACGCCATCATGCAGCAGTACCTGAGATGCTACGCCAATCAGCAGCCCACGACATGGGTGGACTACCTGCCGCTCGCCGAGTTCGCTTACAACAATACGAAGCACGTGTCGACGGGGGTGACGCCGTTCTTCGCCAACAACGGGAGGCATCCCAGAACCTTCCCGGGTTTAGAGAGAGTGGGGGAGGGGGAGCCACAGGCAGCGGAAGCCTTAGCGTCGGAGTTGCAGGAAGTCCACGAACAACTCAGGAGGCAGTTAGAACTAGCAAAGCAAGCATACAAGGTGCAGGCTGACAGACACAGAAGAGTTGGGGAAGACATACAGGTGGGAGACTGGGTCTGGTTAGCAGCGCAAGCAGTGCCGACCAGATCGTTAGCGAAGAAGAAGCTAGGGCACAAGCAGCTAGGACCTTACCAAGTCCAGGCACAGGTCAATCCAGTGGCCTTCCGGTTGGCTCTTCCGGAGGGTTCCAGAATGCATCCGGTGTTCCATAGATCGGTGCTCACGCCCTACAAAGCACCTCATAGGTTTCAGGAGCCAGACACAGCACCAGACCCGCTCAGAGAAGGGCCCAGAGAGGGGGGGTCGCCTAGGAGGGGGCACATCAACGAGGTCACAGAGATTTTAGACTCGAGATGGGGGGAAGAGGGAGTAGAATATTTCCTAGCCAGAGAGGGTACCCCGGCCACTGCCAACAGCTGGGTACCGGACTATGCCTTGGAGGAGCCTCTGCTCAAAGAGGAGTTTCATGCCCTCTTCCCACACAGGCCCATGCCAGCAGAGTATTTCGACGACTGGCTCTTCACACCCACTCTTTCAGCCAGCACATTCCTGGGGTTCGACTCGGACGAGGAACGGGCACCAGTCCCCAGCTCCCAGGTGGGTTCGCCACCGGGGTCTGCCTCAGACCACTCGTATTGGTGGGACGATCAACCAGAGGAGCAGTGGTGCAGGAAGTGGCTGAGGGGTCCTTGGATGGGACCACCCGAAGAGGGGGAGAGGGGCGAGACGCATATGGACGTGTTGGGGGACAACGTGGGGTTCGAGCACGAAGACAGAGAGATGGAAGCAGAGGAGAGTGACGTTGACGAGTACATGGGGGACGAACTGTATCCTGCAAGCACCCCCGCTACGACGGAGCACCCAGTACCCGCACCGGAAGGAGGGGAGGGGGGAAGGGGGGGCTTCGAGGGGGGGATGGATGTCAGGGGTTCAGGAGCAGAGGGACAGGAAAGGGAGGAATTAGAGACCGAGGGAGAGGGTTCGGAGGGAGAAGTCAGCGATGATAGCCATCCGAGGTCTCTAAGTCTCTCCAGTGAATCAGAGGATTCACAGAAAGGGGCTCCAGTGGTCAGAGCCGGGGGGTTGCCAGAGGGAACACCCCAGGAAGGAGGGGCCAGAGGGGACTCAGAGAGCAGCAGCTGGAAATCGGGACCAGCTTCTCCACCGGAGAGCAGTAAGGGGGAGGAGTCCCAAACATCGGCAGCAGGCAGCATTCTGTCAGCGGAAGGACAGGAGTCAGGGTTGGCCACGCCTGCATCAGAGAGCGAGGTAACGGTCAAAAGGAAGGTCAGGGGCAGCGCGCGCGCGCCAAGTTCAAATGTACAAGAGGGGGGCGCAATGGGCAGTCCGGAGAGAGAGCCGGGTCCCAAAGCCCGCCGGAGAGAAGGGGAGGAGTCCGAAGGGTCCGCTTCCGAGGCATCCAGGAAGGAAGGCACCCAGGGGGGTAGTAGGACCCAGAGGAGGAAGGAGAAACGTAGAAGGTGGAGTAAGGCTAGAGTCTTAAGCTGGTGTACAGGGGGCGGAGACTCAGACGAGGCTTCGCTGGTCTAGGGTCTAGACGTAGAGACGCACGCTAGTGCTTGAAAATGGAAACTAAATGTCAATAAAGACTTCTGTACAGTTCTACTGGCTAGCGTTGGTCTTCTGTGAGCTGAGACCTGGAGGCAGTCTCTGACAACATCATTTTTGCTATCATCCCTAGGGCCAAAGTTCAATTCATTTGTTAGCATAATGGACCACAGAGAAGGTCTAACTTTTAAAGACCTGACCAGTCATTTAAGGGAGATTGCAGAGGGAGAGCTGAGTCTCCAGTAAGAAATGCTAGAATCAAGTACAGTAATTATGCATCTAGGCAATTTACAAAGCCCAGAGAAATGCCCAAGAAAGTGGTTTGCTCCAATTGCAACAAGGAACGGCACATTGCAAAGAACTGCAAAGCTCCTAGAACAAGGAAACCCCACCCCTTTCAGCCAAAAGGGGAAAAGAAAGGGGAAATCTGAATGCACTTTGCTACTGCAAGAAAGGAATTTAGCTGTCCAGAATCGTGAAAATAAACGTAATAAGTGGATTATTGATTCTGGGGCGAGTTCACATTTTTCATTTGAAAAGGACTATTTTAATGAGATAAATGATGAAGAAGGATCTGAAATTGAGATTGCAGATGGCAACATTGTTAAAGCAAAAGGTGCAGGTTCCATGAACCTGAAATTCAATATAAACAATGAATCTATTGAATCCACATTTTCTAGAGTTTTGTATGTATCACAACTGAGCTGCAATTTACTCAGCATATTCACTTTGGACAGAAAAGGTTTCCAGATTACGTTTGGAAATGGAGAATGTAATGTGACTAAAAATGGTAAAGTGTTTGTTTAAGCCAAGCTAGTAAATGGTGTATATGAGATTGATTTTCTAATTTTACTGTTTATTGTTTACTGTACATTGGATAAGAGGGTTTAAATTATACAAAGGTATTAAGAGTTTAAAGAATGTCTTACACACAGAAGAAGGGAGAAGGTGCAACACCGGGAGATAGGAAGAGTTCCAAACAAGAACCTGAGTGGAAAGCGGAAATATTAAGAATGTTTGCAGAGTTAAAAACTGATATTAAAAATATTGAGTCAAACATTGAGACTAAATGGAATCAGGTAGAAACCAAATTGGAGCAAGTGGATAAAAAAATGGACACAACAGGAAATGAGTTAAAAGGACAAATGAAAGAAATTTTTAAGAGAACACAGAATCTGGAGGAGGGGATGAAAAGAACAAAATTAGAAATGAAAGAATTTAGAAAAGATGAAGAAAGAATAAGAGCGGAAGTATCAGAGGTTAATAAGACACAGGATGAGCTTTGGGATGCGGGCGCGATGAACGAACTTCGGCAAAGGGAGACGAATCTGAGATTTAAGTCTGTGCCAGAAGTGCAAGGTGAAAAGATCAGAGAGAAATTGATAGCAGAAATAGCTCAATGGATGGACATGCAAATAGAAGAGGTGGATAAGACAATTCAAAACGGATTTCAAATTAAAATAAAGACTACCAGAGCAAAGAAATTTCCAGGGGATTGCCTGATCATCTTTAAAGATAGAGAAATGAGAAACTTAATTCTGCAAAAAAACAGAGAAAAACGTTTGGAAATTGATGGGAATTATATAATTATTTTTAAAGATGTACCGTTGAGGCTTTTGAAAAGAAGAGATTACTATAAACAGTTGGTGCAAGTTTTGAAGAAAAACCGAATAGAGTTCAAGTGGGAATTCCCAGAAGGTGTAGCATTTACGTACAAAGGAAAGAGGCACAGACTGACGAAACCAGATGAAGTGGATAAATTTTTTAGAAGATACAAAGAGCTCGCCAGAGAAGGATTGGAAGAGGAAGGGGCAGGGGCAGGAGCAGGAGGAGAGGAAGAAGATTCATTGGAGTTCGAGGAGGAAGAAGGAAGCGGTAGAAGGAAGAAGGGAAGGAAAGGGGGAAAAGGAGAGGAACGAGAGGAAAAGGAAGAGACAGAAGAAGAAGAAGAGGAGGAAAAGTAAAGTAATATAAAATAAAGAATATTTAATTGGCAGACACTATGGCGATGAAGTTATGGACTTGGAATGTGAATGGAATGAACGATAAAAAAACGAAATAAAATTGGACAATATCTAAAACAAAAGAATTTGGATATTATTTGTTTACAAGAAACTCATGTGAAAAAAACTCACAGGAAAATTTTAATTAACAAGAAATTGGGAAATGAATTCATCTCATCAGATAAAAGTAAAAAGAGGGGAGTGGTATTGTATATTAAGAATAAAATTGAAGCAGAACAATTATTTAAAGATGAGGAAGGAAGATTAATTGCTGTACAAATTAATTGGCAAGGAGAAAAACTGATAATTATTGGAGTATATGCACCGAATGGAAATAAAACAGAATTCTTTAAAGGTTTGGAAGAAAAACTGTTTGAATACATGGATCAAAAAATAATAATAATGGGGGATATGAATGGGGTGGTTTCAATGGAAATGGATAGACTGCGGGCGAAAAGCAGAACAAAAGAGGAGAAATTACCAAAGACTTTTTTTGATATGGTAGAAAACTGTAATTTGATTGACATTTGGAGGTTGAAACACCCATTAGAAAAACAATTTACTTATCATTCGGAAGCAAACCAATCATTGTCGCGAATAGAACAGATCTGGATATCTAATGAATTATCTCTGAGGTTCACAAAAGTAGAGATCCAACCAAGAGTTTTATCAGACCACAATCCGATTAAAAGTATATTAAAGGGTTATGAGGAGAAATCCTTCCAGTGGAGAATAAATGAGAATCTTTTTAATGATCAGAAGATAGTGGGAAAAGCTCATAAAGGTCTAACCGACTATTTTGTAAATAAAGGAACTAAGATGAGTACAGTCTGGGATGCTAGGAAAGCAGTAATGAGAGGCTTCTTTATACAACAAAATGCTATTAAAAATAGAATGAGAGAAAAAGGAAAAAAAGAAGTCCTGAAACAAATTATGGAAAATGAACAAAAATTGATTACTAGACCCGGGGATGTAAGGGTGAAACAGAGTATAAAAATGCTTCAAACACAATTCGCAATGATGATTAATAAAGAAGTGGAATGGAATATAAAAAGAATGAAACAAAATAATTTTGAATGGGCAAAAATAAATCAGGAAAATGGTTAGCATGGCAAATTAAGAAAAGGAAGGAACAAAACATGATAAATAAGATCAAAATAGAAGACCAGGAGATTGTTAATCCAAAAGAAAGATTTGTGGATTTCTACAGGGACTTATATAAGAAAAAGGAGAGATGTAATAAAAAGAAAATAGAAGAGTATTTAAAGAAGAAGGAGGTGCAGAAAATAACCAAAAGTAACAGACACAAATTGAATGAACTGATTGAAACAGAGGAAATCTATATGGCTATAAAAGAATTGAAAAGTGGGAAGACACCAGGCCCAGATGGGTTCAGCGCAAGATATTATAAAGAGATGAAACATATACTGCTTGTACCAATAAAAGAAGTGATGAATAATATACTGAGAAGGGCTGAAATTCCGGAAACATGGAAAGAGGCTTATATAACTGTAGGGATTGGGAGTTACTCGTGCGTAATCCTGCTCCGTTTGAGCCTCGGATTGCCTGGTTAAACCCTCCGGACTACGCAGCCCATCTTAGCGTGGCTGCTCTCAGTCACTCGTAGAATCTGTCTGTGGGCGTTTCTTAAAGCGTTGCCAACATAAGAGCTGTTTGACGCCCAATCGTTTCCTCC